>NC_089265.1:24905855-25236421 GCF_963930625.1 Muntiacus reevesi | reverse complement strand
CATGCTCAGTCATGTCTGACTCTTTGTGATCCCATCCATAAACTATAGCCCACTAGACTGCTCTGTCTGTGAAATTTCCCAGCCAAGAATACAGGAGCAGATTGCCATTTCTTACTCCAAAGGATCTTCCCGACCCAGGGATCGAACCCATGCCTCCTGTGCACCTCCTGCATTGCAGGCAGATTCTTTACTACTGAGCCACCAGGGTAGTTATCCCTGGAGTTCCTGTCAGCCCCTGAAGTAAGTGTGGTGTGTGTGTACATTTTCACACCAACACATTCTGTATGCCTCTGGGCTGGAGAGAGGTTTATGAATGAGTAGAGGTTCAGAAAATAGAATAGTTCATCTTTGGACTCTAACATTTAGATTTAGGGAGAGAACTAGTCCTAGTTATACAGAATATTGTATTTACATGTCCTCTTGTATTCAATTTAGGAACTGGTGCTAAAATACAGAAGTAAGTGTACTCTCAGGCTTTATGATTATGTTATCAGATATAATTCAAATTTAGTGTTATTTGTTTGATAAAAGTTAAAATTGGCTTACTTTAGAGGCACAAGAATCTGGACAGTGACCTCCAACCTAAATAAAAAGCCGAAGTCAAGAAATACCTTCTAGTTTAATACTCAGTGCTTAAGAGTCCTTCGTCCCTATTAAAACTGGAAGACATAGAACTGATTTTTTGGTATGTCGGGTGAGAATCTACTAGTCTCTGACTTGCTTGCCCCAGTCTGCAGACATGGAGAATGATAACTGTTCTGAGGTGGCTACAGGGATAGAGGCAGTATTGTGGAGGTGCTTATTAAACGGGCTTGAAATATGACTGCCACTTCTTAGTTATGTTCAGTTCAGTTCAGTCGCTCAGTTGTGTCTGACTATTTGTGACCCCATGAACCGCAGCACACCAGGCCTCCCTGTCCATCACCAACTCCCGGAGTTTACCCAAACTCATGTCCATTGAGTCAGTGATGCTATCCAATCATCTCATCCTCTGTTGTCCCCTTCTCTTCCTGCCCTCAATTTTTCCCAGCATCAGGGTCTTTTCAGATGAATCAGTTCTTCTCATCAGGTGGCCAGTGTATTGGAGTTTCAGCTTCAACATCAGTCCTTCCAATGAACACCCAGGACTGATCTCCTTTAGGATGGACTGGTTGGATCTCCTTGCAGTCCAAGGGACTCTCAAGAGTCTTCTCCAACACCACAGTTCAAAAGCATCAATTTTTCAGCGCTCAGCTTTCTTTATAGTCCAACTCTCACACCCATACATGACTCTTGGAAAAACCATAGCCTTGACTAGATGGACCTTTGTTGGCAAAGTAATCTCTCTGCTTTTTAATATGCTGTCTAGGTTGGTCATAACTTTCCTTCCAAAGAGTAAGTGACTTCTAATTTCATGGCTGCAGTCACCATCTGCAGTGATCTTGGAGCCCCCCAAAATAAAGTATGCCACTGTTTCCTCTGTTTCCCCATCTATTTGCCATGAAGTGATGGGGCTAGATGCCGTGATCTTAATTTTTTGAATGTTGAGCTTTAAGCCAACTTTTTCACTCTCCTCTTTCACTTTCATCAAGAGGCTCTTTAGTTCTTCTTTGCTTTCTGCCATAAGGGTGGTGTCATCTGCATATCTGAGGTGATTGATATTTCTCCTGGCAATCTTGATTCCAGCTTGTGCTCCCTCCAGCCCAGCGTTTCTCATGATGTACTCTGCATATAAGTTAAATAAGCAAGGTGACAATATACAGCCTTGACGTACTTCTTTTCCATTTGGAACCAGTCTGTTGTTCCTTGTCCAGTTCTAACTGTTGCTTCCTGACCCGCATACAGATTTCTCAAGAGGCAGGTCAGGTGGTCTGGTTTTCTTAGTTATGTCAGCAACCTTATTTAATCTCTCTGAGCTACAAGTGCCTCATCCATTAAAGCCCTGTTTGTGGAAAGAACATAGTAAGAGGAGGTATGCACAATGCCTGGCATACATTGAGTGGTTTGCCATTTGGAGATGGTTTCTTTGACCAGAACTTGTCACATTTGAAATAGCTGCTGACAGGTAAGCATCAGAAGAAATCAGGTCTGACATTCTTGTCCTTGTGTCTCTGACTGGCTGCTTAAGCTGTGGGCCCTTTGGGTGGGACCACTGCTTCCAGCTGATTTATACCTTCCCTTCTCATTCACTTACACTTCCTAGCTGATTGTGTAGGCATTTACTGTCTTGCCAGTAAATGGAGGTTTTGATTAGACAGTATGTAGCATCGAGTGTAACAGTTGGCATTAATCACATGCTCCATCAGTGTTTCCCTTTTTCTCTATTAGGCCACTGATGATGTAGTGATAGCCCAGGATTAAACCATGTGATTTCAGCCCTGAACTAGAATCTATCTCAGTTGCCTGGGTCACCTGAAAGAACCACTTAACTTCTCTGAATCACAGTGTTCTCGCAGGTAAACTGAAACCTTTGGACTGGTTGGCTTTCAAGGTTTCTTCCAGTAGTGAACTTCTGAAAGTGGTATATACCACACTTAAAATTCCACAGGGTGTTTGAAAAAATCTTGTGTGGTCTCCTATAAAGAAAATGGTGAAGTATAGTTTGTGAGAACAATTAAGTGAAATTTAAAGTAGCTGGAAAATGATGTTCAACATAGTTGGTAATCCCAGTCTGACAAGCTGAAGAATAGGCCCTGTACTGTGGAAATTTCTATTCTTGATTGGATAAAGCTGTTGAGGGCAGGTCCATCAATATAGCAGCTCATGTGAAGCTGGGAGTGACAGTCAATGATGGATCACAGACCCGGGATGGAAAGATATCTTTATAGAATGGACCAGTGGACTGTAATTGAACAAGGATAAATGGGCAGTGGTATAATCTGGTGAAAAATGAATGGCAAGGGTAAAGATGGGGAAGAGAATACCTTAAAAGCAGGTGGAAAAGAGGTAGGGTTTTAGATGGAATGCTAAATCTTGAGGGATACCATGGCCATCACTGTGTTATACAAATAAAATATTAGAACCTCTATTCATTTCTATTTAGACAAGTATCTTTTCAAAATATTTACTTTTTATATGTGGACTTAGATAGTAGGACTATAATACATGAATAAAAAACATTTGGATTACATGCTTTTAAAAAAAACTAACATGGGAGGGTATGATCAAGTTTGGCAATTATTGAATTGTAAGCTCTGCTTGTTAAGAGGTAACATAGTATTGTGAAAACTATAGCCTTTGGAGTCAGATATTCTTGAATAAAATTTTTGACTTTAATACTTCATGCTTATGGCCTTACATAGGTAACATAGCTTCTTTGAGCCTCACTCTCATTAAGTGTAAAAGTGTGTTTTGAAGCACTTTTCTAAAAGATACTTTGGGATAGTTACAATAAGATGATTTTCTTACTGTCTTTCAGCTACTGGTTTCTAGTTTGATACCATCATGTTGGGAGAATATACTCTGGATAATTTCAGTTCTTTTCAACCTGTTAAGGTTTGTTTTATGACCCAGGATGTGATGTGTCTTGCTGAATATACCTTGGGTGCTTGATAAGAGTGTGTATTCTGCTGTTGTTGTGTGGTGTGTTCTATAAAGGTCAATTAGATCTTGGTGGTTGATGTGTTGTTCAGTTCTCTATCTCTGCTAGTTTTCTACCTGATCGTATCATTTGCTGAGAGTCGGATGTTGTAGTCTCCATAGTGAGATGATTTTTTGTAAAGTGCTGGCCCTCGTGTGCCCAGAGTAGTGAGCATAGTACACCTCATAGAAGAGAAGGCTTTGTTGTTGTGGTTCAGTCATTAAGTCTTGTCCTACTCTTTGCAACCTCATGGACTGCAGCATCCCAGGTTTCCGTGTCCTCCACTATCTCATGGAGTTTGCTCAAATTCATGTCCATTGAGCTGGTGATGCTTTCTAACCATCTCATCCTCTGACACCCATTCTCCTTTTGCCTTCAATCTTTCCCAGCATCAGGGTCTTTTCCAGTGAGTTCAGTTCAGTTCAGTTCAGTCGCTCAGTTGTGTCTGACTCTTTGCGACCCCATGAATCACAGCATGCCAGGCCTCCCTGTCCATCACCAACTCCTGGAGTTTACTCAAACTCATGCCCATCGAGTCGGTGATGCCATCCAGCCATCTCATCCTCTGTCATCCCCTTCTCTTCCTGCCCCCAATCCCTCCCAGCATCAGGGTCTTTTCCAATGAGTCAACTCTTCACATGAGGTGGCCAAAGTATTGGAGTTTCAGCTTCAGCATCAGTCCTTCCAGTGAATATTCAAGGTCGATTTTCTTTAGGATTGACTAGTTTGATCACCTTACTGTCCAAGGGGCTCTCAAGAGTCTTCTCCTGCACCACAGTTCAAAAGCATCAATTCTTAAGATGCTCAACTTTCTTTATGGTTCAGCTCTCACAGCTGTACGTGACTACTGGAAAAACCATAGCTTTGACTATATGAATCTTTGTGAGCAAAGTGATGCTCTGCTTTTTGATACACTGTCTAGGTTTGTCATAGCTTTCTTTCCAAGGAGCAAGTGTCTTTTAATTTCATGGCTACAGTCACCATCTGCAGTGCCTACATGATATTAGGTCTCCAGATATTTGCAAGGCTGCCTAAAAGGAAACAGTGGTTGCCTCGCTGAACAAATGCAAAGAAACCACAAGGGTAGGGTTTTTGATACCATACAAGGGAATTGTTCTCATCTTACAGCTTCCCATGAATTTAGTACCTGAACCTGTCACCATTAACTCTCTAGATTTATAGAAAGACTATCATGTCTTTTTCCTCCTCATGGTTGTTGAGCAAACTTGAATGCCAGAACTTCCAGTTTCCTCTCTATAAAATGAACTGGGTAAGTTATTTTTCTTGCTTTTAGTGATTGTTGGTCAGATGTTCAATTATTTGGCCCTCTTTTTTGGACACATTTGTTGTTGTTCAGTTGCTCAGTCATGTCTGAGTCTTTGCAACCCCATGGACTGCAGCATGCTCCTTTAGCACGTACAATTAACATGTCTTCACATTTCACAGTAGCACATGTAAAATTATATGCTTTCTGTTCTCTGATCAAATCCTTTCTGAATAAACTTCTTGGGGAGGATATATTTTCATGTGAAAGAAAGGAGTTAATATGTTAGGTGACAAAAAATAGCCACAGGCTTTATAACAAAGCAGTCATTCTTGACAGTTACGTTTTGTTTCTCTGTGCCTCATTTTATGGAGAAAGTTGTCAACTTCTTTGGTTGCTTATTCCACACTGGAATTAAGGGAAGCCAAAGCAGCTAAGTATTTCTTGGTGTCAAAAAAGACACATAGATGTGATTGCTGAAATATCAGCATTTAGTGATAACCATACCAGAGCAATGCAATTATATTTCAGATGGATCTCTTTTAAATGGCATACTGCTGGAATTAAAAAAAAAATCCAGCTGAGAATTGATCTGTTAGCTGGTGATTTTTGTATAGGACAGATGCATCAACTGTGATGGCTGTTATATTGAGATTTATTTCCTCAGTTTGTTTCCTCCATATTCTATTTACTTTTGATTTTTCTCTTTACTATGTGCTAATGCTTTTTCTTTTTTATTGCTTCTACGATGCAGGAGATCTGGGTTCAATCCCTGGGTCAGGAAGATCTCCTGGAGAAGGAAATGGCAACCCACTCCAGTATTCTTGCCTGGAAAATTCCACGGATGGAGGAGCCTGGCAGGGCTACAGTCCATGGGGTTGCAAAGAGTTGGAATGACTGAGCAACTTCACTTTCTCTGTTGATTATATGGATTAAATTTTTTCGTGATTTCCCTTCTAAAGGTTTGGAATGTCATGCATTTTATTTCTGTTAGGCTTTAATTTTAACCTATATGCTCCAATTCATTTTACAAAAGATAAATTTGGCTTTTAGCAAAGTTGTGAATCAAGGAAATAGGAATTCTGATATCAAAAAACACAAGCAGTAAGTTCACAAAGATGGATTTGTTGTTGTTATGTGACTGCAATCTGACATTTTGTAGTTACTTGTTAATTATATTCTCATTAATGGTTCTGGTGAGTGATCCATCATAGAGATGTGAAGGCTGATATAAATCTACTGTGAGATGATTTAATCCATGCCTTGGCACTGCAGACTTACTGTTAATGCATCTGTGATTAAAGTGAAGTTGCTCCCAGTGACTTAACTTCAGTTAGAAGATGAAAACAGTTACAAAGCAAAAGCAAAAATAAGCCTGTCTGACGAAACTGAAAATTATCTATTGGAATAGCATGGATTAATGACTCACCATTTAACTTATGAAATGAACTTTTTTTCAGATATAGAAACAGACACTCTACCAACCAACATCTCTTGGTTATAGTCACCACCTGTGGCAGTTTTAAATGAAAGAGTGCTAAGGGAGAAAAATTCTGAAACAGAAATTATGGCTATCAGTAAAAACAAAAAGTCCTTTGCAAATGGTCTTTAGTTTTAGCCTTCCTGTATTTATATGAAAAAGCTTCCGTTGAATTTGCCTAAATGAAGTTGGTAGCAGTTAAGGAGTAGCCATTGGGAACACTGTTAATAAATCTCTGGTTAAAACACTGATATTTTTTTTTTCTAATCTCTTATAAATAAACATGAATTCCCATGAACATGTTAGCAAAGTGGGCTTCCTATTACAATTTCTCTTGCCATAGGTAGTATCTAGAAATGTGTGATGGAAAACATGTCAAATCAAGGCAATTGTGATGTGGAAATTGGCTCAGACTCAATGGAATTTTCAGTTCTTGGCTTGCCTTGCATTATTGATCCTGAGATGTATACACAATATTATATGTCTTGGCTTTAGTTTTTTGTGCTTTAAAAAAGGAAATTATAATGAGTTTGAACTCACATGATCCTGAGGGAGTTCAAGGCTCAGAAAAGTTTTGCATTTAAATACATTATATATCAGTTCAGTTCCATTCAATTGCTCAGTCGTGTCTGACTCTTTGCGACCCCATGGACAGCAGCACACCAGGCTTCCCTGTCTGTCACCAGCTCCAGGAGCTTACTCAAACTCATGTTCATCAAGTTGGTGATGCCATCCAACCATCTCATCCTGTGTTGTCCCCTTCTCCTCCCACCTTCACTCTTTCCCAGCATCAGGGTCTTTTCCAGTGAGTCAGTTCTTTGCATCAGGTGGCCAAAGTATTGGAGTTTCAGCTTCAGCATCAGTCCTTCCAGTGAATATTCAGGACTGATTTCCTTTAGGATGGACTGGTTGGATCTCCTTGCAATTCAAGGGACTCTCAAGAGTCCTCTCCAACACCACAGTTCAAAAGTATCAATTCTTTGGTGTTCAGCTTTCTTTATAGTTCAACTCTCACATCCATACATGACTACTGGAAAAGCCATAGCTTTGACTAGACAGACCTTTGTTGGCAAAGTAATGTCTCTGATTTTTAACATACTGTCTATGTTGGTCATAGCTTTTCTTCCAAGGAGTAAGCATCTTTTAATTTCATGGCTGCAGTTACCATCTGCAGTGATTTTGGAGTACAGGAAATAAAGTCTATCACTATTTCCATTGTTTCCCCATCTATTTGCCACAAAGTGATGGGACTGGATGCCATGATCTTAGTTATATGGAAATATATTCCATATATACATTATATATGGAAGTATATTAATGTCAAATATATGAGAAACAAACTTAATTGGCAAAGAAAGGTAAAATGACTGACTCTGTGATTGTATAGAAAATTCAAAAGTGCTTTTTGGGAAGAGTTAAGAAATATTTTTAGCTACTTCCATGAATAATAATATTTCTTTCCTAACCCATTTTCTTTTCCCTTTAATTCTCTCAACTCTCTAGAGAACAGTGACATTTCAGGGGGAGATTGATTCAAAACACAGAGGGAGGTTTAAGAAGATTTTCTCTGCTTGAAAAACAAATGTTTCTATTTCTTTGCTATAATTATATTTTAAAGAAATTGATAGCTTTTGAGTAACTTCTTATTTTAAAATGAAGAAAATGAAAACTTACAGAAACATTCAGTGATTAGCTTAAAAACCTACTATACATACATTTTACCGTCTCACAAAGGTTTAACCATGTGCTATATTGGCTTTATCGTTAGTTCTTTCCTCTTGTATATATACTGTTTTTTTTTTTGAACTGTTTGAGTTAGCTGTAGACTAACTCTTGTGTATTTCAATACATACATCCTAAGAACAAACACATTTTCTAACATAACCTTAGTACATTGATATGAATGAATACATATAAAATTTTATCTATTGTCCCAATAATGACTTTTATAGCATTTCCCCTAATATTGGATTCAGGATCCATTTGTATGAATAGTATTTAATTGTTGTGTCTCTTTAGTTTCTTTTAATTTGGAACCATTTTTCGTCCTTACTTGTTCTTTCATGACCTTGGTATTTTTGAAGAATACAGGCAAATTATTCTTTAGAATATACCTAAATTTAGATTTGTCTGATATTTCTTTATATTGTATTTATAACGGATATATTTTTGCTTGTTTATTTATTCATTTACTTATTCACTTGTATTTTATGAGCTCATGGATTCTTAGTCAACAGTTTCTAAACTGCTAATACCATTATTGACTTTTGTGCTCAAATTCTCCCAAATTTGGCCAAAGGGAGCTCCTTCAACCTGGATCTTAGCCTTTTGACATGCCCTCATCATAATTTGAGTTATTTTCTAACTTTCATGCATAGCATAAAGTTTGAAGATAGATTTTCCCCTTCTCTACTTCAGTCCTGTATTCAGCCAACTCACCAAGGAAGTCTAGTTCATTTTATGGTAGAATGATATTTAGATCTTGGTGCTCGGTGTGTTCACTGCTACCAGGGTGTCATAACTTTTAGGCCCTCTTGGAGCTCAAGGCTGGAAAGAAAGAAAAAGAATCTATGGACAGATATATTACATATAATGTGTGTATACATATATACATGGGGTATACATATGCAGCTATCTGTCCATCCATCCATCCATCCATCAAAAACCATGAATTCTTACTGGAACCATCACTTTCAGTACAGTGCCACAGAACTCTTTCTGGCATTTGTCCTTTGTGTATTTATAACTCAGTCACTATCTGTGAAAAACCTGGCTTCCAGTATTCTCAATATACCTACTTACTTCAGTTCAGTTCAGTCGCTCAGTCATGTCTGACTCTTTGTGACCCCATGAACCACAGCATGCCAGATCTCCCTGTCCATCACCAACTGCTGGAGTCTACCCAAACTCATGTCTATTGAGTCAGTGATGCCTTCCAACCATCTCATCCTCTGTCGTCCTCTTCTCCTCCCACCCTCAATCTTCCCCAGCATCAGGGTCTTTTCCAGTGAGTCAGTTCTTCACATCAGGTGGCCAAAGTATTGGAGTTTCAGCTTCAACGTCAGTCCTTCCAATGAACACCCAGGACTGATCTCCTTTAGGATGGACTGGTTGGATCTTCTTGCAGTCCAAGGGACTCTCAAGAGTCTTCTCCAACACCACAGTTCAAAAGCGTCAATTCTTCAGTGCTCAGCTTTCTTCACAGTCCAACTCTCACATCCATACATGACTACTGGAAAAACCATAGTCTTGACTAGATGGACCTTTGTTGACAAAGTAATGTCTCTGCTTTTTAATATGCTATGTTGGTCATAACTTTCCTTCCAAGGAGTAAGCGTCTTTTAATTTCATGGCTGCAATCACCATCTGCAGTGATTTTTGAGCCCAAAAAAATTAAAGTCAGCCACTGTTTCCATTGTTTCCCCATCTATTTGCCATGAAGTGATGGGACCGGATGCCATGATCTTAGTTTTCTGAATGTTGAGCTTTAAGCCAACTTTTTCACTGTCCTCTTTCACTTTCATCAAGAGGCTCTTTAGTTCTTCTTCACTTTCTGCCATAAAGATGGTGTCATCTGCATATCTGAGGTGATTGATATTTCTCCTGGCAATCTTGATTCCCGCTTGTGCTTCCTCCAGCCCAGCATTTCTCATGATATACTCTGTGTATAAGTTAAATAAGCAGGGTGACAATATACAGCCTTGATATAACCCTTTTCCTATTTGGAACCAGTCTGTTGTTCCATGTCCAGTTCTAACTGTTGCTTCCTGACCTGCATACAGATTTCTCAAGAGGCAGGTCAGGTGGTCTGGTATTCCTAGTTCCTTCAGAATTTTCCACAGTTTATTGTGATCCACACAGTCAACGGCTTTGGCATAGTCAATAAAGCAGAAATAGATGTTTTTCTGGAACTCTCTTGCTGTTTTGATGATCCAGCAGATGTTGGCAATTTGATCTTCAGTTCCTCTGCCTTTTCTAAAACCAGCTTGAACACCTGGAAGTTCACAGATCACGTATTGTTGAAGCCTAGCTTGGAGAATTTTGAGCATTTCTTTACTAGCGTGTGAGATGAGTGCAATTGTGCAGTAGTTTGAGCATTCTTTGGCATTGCTTTTCTTTGGGATTGGAATGAAAACTGACCTTTTCTAGTCCTGTGGCCACTGCTGAGTTCTCTAAATGTGCTGGCATATTGAGTGCAGCACTTTCACAGCATCATCTTTTAGGATTTGAAATAGCTCAACTGCAATTCCATCACCTCCACTAGCTTTGTTCATAGTGATGCTTCTTAAGGCCCACTTGACTTCACATTCCAGGATGTCTGGCTCTAGGTGAGTGATCACACCATCATGATTATCTGGGTCATGAAGATCTTTTTTGTACAGTTCCTCTGTGTATTCTTGCCATCTCTTAGTATCTTCTGCTTCTGTTAGGTCCATGCCATTTCTGTTGTTTATTGTGACTTTCTTTGGATGAAATGTTCCTTTGGTATCTCTGATTTTCTTGAAGAGATCTCTAGTCTTTCCCATGCTCTTGTTTTCCTCTATTTCTTTGCATTGATCACTGAGGAAGGCTTTCTTATCTCTCCTTGCTATTCTTTGCAACTCTGCATTCAAATGGGTATATCTTTCCTTTTCTCCTTTGCTTTTCACTTCTCTTCTTCTCACTGCTATTTGTAAGGCCTCCTCAGCCAGCCATTTTGCTTTTTTGCATTTCTTTTTCTTGGGGATGGTCTTGATCCCTGTCTCCTGTACAATGTCACGAACCTCCGTCCATAGTTCATCAGGCACTCTGTCTATCAGATCTAATCCCTTAAATCTATTTCTCACTTCCACTGTATAATCATAAGGGATTCAATTTAGGTCATGACTGAATTTTCTAGTAGTTTTCCCCACTTTCTTCAATTTAAGTCTGAATTTGGCAATAAGGAGTTCATGATCTGAGCCACAGTTAGCTCCCAGTCTTGTTTTTGTGGACTGTATAGAGCTTCTCCATCTTCGGCTGCAAAGGATATAATCAGTCTGATTTTGGTGTTGACCATTTGGTGATGTCCATGTGTAGAGTCTTCTCTTGTTGGTGTTTGCTATGATCAGTGTGTTCTCTTGGCAGAACTCTGTTAACCTTTGCCCTGCTTCATTCTATACTGTAAGACCAAGTATGCCTGTTACTCCAGGTGTTTCTTGGCTTCCTACTTTTGCATACAATGAAAAGGACATCTTTTTTGGGTGTTAGTTCTAAAAGGTCCTGTAGGTTTTCATAGAACTGTTCAACTTCAGCTTCTTCAGCATTCCTGGTCAGGGCATAGACTTGTATTACCATGATATTGAATGGGAAAAGAAATCATTCTGTTGTTTTTGAGACTGCATCCAAGTACTTCATTTTGGACTCTTTTGTTGACTATGATGGCTACTCCATTTCTTCTAAGGGATTCCTGCCCACAGTAGTAGATATAATGGTCATCTGAGTTAAATTCACCCATTCCAGTCGATCTTAATTCACTGATTCCTAGAATGTTGACGTTCACTCTTGCCATCTCTTGTTTGACCAGTTCCAATTTGCCTTGATTCATAGACCTAACATTCCAGGTTCCTATGCAATATTGCTCTTTACAGCTTTGGACCTTGCTTCTATCACCAGTCACATTCACAACTGGGTGTTGTTTTTGCTTTGGTTCTATCCCTTCATTCTTTCTGGAATTATTTCTCCACTGATCTCCAGTAGCATATTGGGCACCTACTTACTTGTTCAATCCTTAAAAAAATGCTTTTTAGAATTTCTGATCTGTTGAAAGTGAAAGTGTTAGTCGATCAGTTGTGTCCGACTCTTTGTGACCCAGTGGACGCCAGGTTCTTCTGTCCTTGGAATTCTCTGGGCAAAATGACTGGATTGGGTTGCTATTCCCTTCTCAGGGGACCTTCTTGACCCAGGGATTAAACCCAGGTTTTCTGCTTGCAGGCAGATTCTTTAACATTTGAGCCACCAGGGAAGTCTAAATATTTTTTATTTTTTTAGAATTTCTAACCTGTACTACCATGGAAAAAAAAATACTCACTAGAGTTCAGTATTTGTTAATAGTTCATTTTATCTTTAGACTGAAGGTATGTAGTGAAAGTACCACATTCAAAAATTACTTGGGCTTATTCCCTTTTCCTTTACTCAGTGTAATTATGTTCTTTATTTGAAATACCGTTGGGTCATATGTTTCTGTTGTATTCCATTTTAGGATCCCTCTACTCATGCTTGCTGATTTTATTTACTTGAATATATAAATACTAAGATGGATTCAGAAGTACAGGATGTACTCAGAAGTGTCACAGCTCCAATTCTTTTCACCCTGTTCATATCCTAGTACCTCTAAGTAGCTACAAGTGCCATTAGATTCTGGTTTATCTTTCTTTTATTTCCCTTTGCAAGAATATGCACATTTTCCCATTCTTTCATGCACACAAGGTGATATATGGTATATATTTGTGAGCTTTGCTTTTCTTACTGAAAAATATATTCTGGGTGTCATTACATACTAGTTCTTAGGCACCCTCCTCATTCTTCTTTTGCAGCAGCATAAATGCTTCCCTGGTGGCTCAGAGGATAAAGAGTCTGCCTGCCAATGCAGGAGATCTGAGTTCAATCCCTAGAGGAGGAAATGGCAACCCACTCCAGTATTCTTGCCTGGAAAGTCCCATGGACAAAGAAGCCTGGTGGTCTACAGTCCATGAGATTGCAAAGAGTTGGACATGACTGAGTAACTAACATTTTCACTTTTCACTTTCAGTATTGTCTGGATATCACATAATTTATTCAGCCAGTTTCCTAAATATCCGAATTTCGGTTGTTTCTAGTATTTTGCAATGAGAAACAATGCTGCAGTGGATACTTTATGTATATATATTTTCATAACGTTAGAGGTGCATATGTAGAGTAGATTCCGGGAAGTGAGGTTGCTAGGTTAAAGGTAAATACATAAGTAATTTTGTTAAGTATTGCCAAATTCCCTTGGCTATCCCAGTTTTCATTCCTAACAGAAAGGTATGAGAGGGCCTTTCTGCACAGTCTTGGCTAATACATCATGGTAACTTTTCTTTTCCAGTGATTTTCTAGCTTGAATGTGGAGAAACAGTTGTTTTATATCCATGACACGATTTTGTCTAATTTAACCTGCCTTTTGAATTGCAAATGGGCCATCAAGTAGCATGCCCTGTTTTTCCCAACTTCAGTGCTATTTGTGGTCCAATTTAGCTTGGAAAATAAAGTGACAGAATCAGGTTTTATTCCTCTTTTATCTACTCAAAGCAGTAGGACTTCTATGTACTTTGAGTGGTTCTCAAACTTGAGAGGGCATCAGAATCCCTGGAACAGACTTGGGGCCTCACCCCCAGAGTTTCTGATTCAGAAGCTCTAGGGTGGGGACAGGTTATTTGCACTTCTATAATCTCAGATGATGCTAATGCTGCTGATCTGGGGACATTTTAAGAGTTAGTAGTTTGTATTAATAGAATAATTTGTGGAGTATCTGAAGGAAGTTGTTAGATCTTGTGATTCACATTAATTGAGTGATTGTATGGAAGAGAAGACATCATGTCTGTATTGCTGAAAAGACAAGATATCTAACAGATCTTTAAATCTTGGTACTGAAAGGAATGGAAGAGTCCAGCTTTAAGTCATCCATTTATTGAATCATATGTTTATTAATAAGATGTATTGATTTTGAGATATATTTGCTAGAAAGTGCAAGGACTTCTATCTTACATATTGAAGAATGTTACTTAAGACAAGTTAATTATATTTTCTAAGATTATTCATTAAAAAAAAGTCAAGTCCTGACTTTAGGACTTTTTGATAACCTTAGCAGTTCTGTGCCTCTTTCTGCATATAATTGACTTTTATTGTAGTGGAGCTGAAAGTTAAAGCTGATGTTTAATTTCATGAGCTTAATAACAGCCTTTATAACTGACAGTGACGTCTTCCTTACCTTGAGATAAATGCGACTGTTTGTTGAAACACTATTTCTTTAGGTATTTATCTTTCCTCCTAATAACTGTTACTTCATCAAAGATTGTACCTGTATCTTGACTCAAATGAAATGATACCAATTAATTTAAATCAGTATAAAATTGACTTGAAGGTATTCATGGACTAACTTCAGAGCCTAGTATGTCACAAGAGACCTAATAGGAAACTGACCTCTGTAATCTGATGTTTTATTTTGCCTGAATCTACTCTGCCATGTGAAATAGTTATTTAAAAATATGTAAAAATGTAGATACTGACTTTTTAATTTTACTGTAAAGGTAATACATGGAAATTGGTTTGGCAATAGTTAAAACTGGGAGCAGAGAAGGAAAACCTGAGAAATATTGGTTTCTAAGCAACTGAACACATAATATCAGATCCATGTACCACTTGCTTAATGTTAAGTTTCCTGAAGTGTAAATAATTGATTGAACAGAGATGAAAACAGCCATTGTTGTCTGCTGAATTCTAAACTCCTTGATGTGGGCTCGTTATGGTCAGGTTAGTGAAAAGGATGGCTAATTCTCCAAGGAGAGGAACCCACATACAATTCTGGCATATATGTGGATCTTGAAGATATGGTGGACTTAAGTAGGCATTTAGTTTTCAAGCTTTGATTTCATAACTGTGGGAATCCTGAGCTCTTAACTCATCAGGAGGTGAATGAACTGCAACAGAGCCTTGGACTCTTTCCCTTCACATGCTTTACATAGAGGGCCTAAGGAGTGATCATTTAATAAACGATGCGAAGAATGGTAAGCGTTACATTCATCAAACCCTGTAATAACTTTCACTTCTAATTTTCCCTCTGATATCTCTCTTTTCACTCTAGAAGCTTTTCTTGGTTGATTTCACCTATGCTTATGGTTTTAATTCTAGTACTTAAACACATGATTTCCAAGTATGTGCCTCCAGTTTTACTTTCTTTATAGAGAATTTAGACTTGTATATTCTAGTACATGCTGGACATCTTAACTGTGAGTCAAACTCAAAATGTCCAAGAAGGAATTTATCTCTTACCTACCTTCTTCTCCAGAGAATACTACTGTCCTGTTCTGCTCTGTTCTGATTGGAGGTGATACCTGGGAATATAATTGTGCTCTTTGATCTCTCCCTATTACCCTTTACATCCAGTCATTTGCCATAGCCTGCCAATTCTTTATCAATACTTCTCCCCAATAAGTCTACCCTCTCTTCTCCTGTAGTCTCTCACCTTGACCTTGACTGTTCTACCTGTCACTGGGTGTGGCCCTTTCAATCTTCTGTATCTTATATACTGCAACCGTAATCTTTTAGAAACAGAATTCTGACCAGTACTGCCCTTTGAACACCTGGATGATGCTTGGTCACCAGTGGGATAAAGCCGAAACTCCTTATAGCCCACTGTGATCTCACTCTTGCCTGCCTCTCCAGCTAAATATCTTGCCATTCTCCACACATCCTTCAGAATGCAGCAGTTCAGAACTGCTCTCAGTTCCCTGGATACCATGATGCTTCACACATCCTCACTTGTGATCATGCAGGCTTTTCTTACTGACCTTTTTACCCCTTGTAATATTTTTGCTTTTAAGACTTTGCTGTGGCTCCTCCAGGATGCCTTTCTTGATTTCTCCTGCTAACTCAGCTACTATCATCTCAGATTGTCTGTTGATTTTTCTCTAAGGTCTCCATAGGGTACGCTATGCATGTCTCCATAGTAGAATCTTGTTCACTTTGTTGAATTCATCTTTAAGTTCCTTCAATGGAAGCTCTTTGTTTTATGTCTTCTTATATTCCCCTTACCTAATAAGGCTTCTGAAATCATTACAGACTGATTCACATCCTCTTGTGAAGATGTGCTGAATTAACTTCACAGTGGTAGCAAGGAGGATCTTTGTCTTTTCAGTGACAATTTGCCGTACTGACATTTTTGGGCATTTATTTAGGGTGTCGATCGCTGCATTCCAAAACACTGCAAAATTTTAATGCTTAAAACAACAAACATTGTATTTATTCATTATTTTCTTAGAAAACTTTGGACACCTAAACGGGCTGGGCTTGATTAGATGTTTCTTTTTTTGGTCTCGTCTGGGGTTACTCAGGTATCTTTGTTCATTTGATGGTTTAACTAGGACTGAGTGGTTTAGAATGATCTCATACACATATCTGACAGTTTGGTGTTAGCTGTCAGCTCTGCTTGTCGCTTTTCCTCAAAAGAGCTGGTCCAGGCTTCTTTACATGGTGGTCTCAGGACTGCAGCAAAGTGAGGGGAAGCTGAAGGTATATAAGTCACATGGTAGTCCCTCTGTCCATTTTTAGGTTGGAGCAAGTCGTCAGGAGTCAGACAAGACTGAGCAACTGAACTGACTGACTGAAGTTGTCAGGCCAGCCCATGTCTTCGAAGGCATGGGGAAAACTGGGGAATAGCAGTCATGTCACATTGCAGAGTAATGTGTGTTCAGGGAGGAATTTGTGACCTTTTTTTTTTTTTTTAACCATTAACAGAGTATTCTTTGTTAGAATTGACTGCTCTACTTTTTGAATTCTTTTTTCACATTCTCTTACTTCCATGGTAGTTATCTTACATGATTTACATCTTGTACATTTTACTTTAGTTAAGTAATTCTTTTCCCCTTGCATTTAGGAAGAGCATAATAAACACTGTTTCATAGTGAATACCAGATTTTTTAACTTGGCAGCCCTTCAGTAAATACTTAGCTAGTGATTATCTTTTTTTCAATTAAGAAATATTTCAAGTATACAAAGAAGTAAGAGAACAATATAATATATGACTGTCTACCTACCACTCTGAATATCTTTCCTGAGATAGAAATAGTGGTGTGAACTGATAGCTAAAATAGCATTGCCTGTGCAGTTACATGTGATTTATAATAAGATATTGTTGGCTGCCTTGAAGATTATTTTGGCTGCACCATGCTGGGTATCTTAGTTTACCAATCGGGGACAAACCTGTACCTGCTGCAGTGGAAACAGAGTCCTAACCGCTGAACTGCTAGGAAATTCCCTGACTTGGGCTTTTAATAACCGTTATGACCTTGTTTCAAAGGGTGAATGAATTCAAGTGCTCCACCTTGCAAATTTGGTTGAGTCCTCTTTCAAAGCTGAGGAAATAGCCCTACATGTGAATATTATAAGCATTTGGATAATGTCAGTATCTATCTGTAAGGAATGAGTTAATTACAGAGTTCTCTAAGTTGTATAGAGGTTATTTTCTTCCCTGGAATTTCAAAATTCTTTGCTACAAGAGACAGAGAGTAGACACAGGTGCTTTAAGGGTATAAATGCTCTGCCTAGCACTCTTATTTGTTTATACTGTAATACCTGCTAAAAATCTAGTTTTAGTTGTGTATTGGATTGGCTTCACAGATGACCAGTAAAACCCAGTAAAAATCCTAAGGCTTTTAGTTGCATATTGGGTTTATTTCATGGAAGGCTTTTCCCAGAGTACTTAGAAGCTGTGTGTATATATACCATAGGGAGCTGGACATGAGGAAAGGGAGAAGGTTAGGTTAGAAGAAGGCAGAGAAATACATTGTAGTGTAGGGATTGTGGACACTGTTCAGTTCACTGTGCCCTGTGTTCTATCTGAAAGATATAAATCCATAAATCCTTGAAGTTAATTCCTCATCTTAATCTCTGATATCTCTCCCTCTCCTTTTTCTATCCTGTCCCAACTTTACTCTAAAAATAATTAAGTATTTAGAATTATTATTGCCAAAAATTTAAGAAGTATATCACAGGCCTCATTACATTTTCTTCCTTAATAAATAATTATGCATCTCTAAAAATGACATTTTCCTGCATAGTCTCAATATCATTTTCACAACTCAGGTTTGTCCTCTTAAAATGAAAATAATGATTCCGCCTGCATCCACAGTGAGATTGTGGCTAAGTAGGTCTAAGACATAACGGGTGCTTCCCCAGCTTGTTCTTCCACCTTTCCTGGTTGCCTCTACGTCGTCTTCCTCTCTTTCTGCCTTCCCGCTTCTCCCTGAGTTCTCTTATTGGCTTTTCCACGTTGTGTGCCAAATATCCTAACTTCTCTGTCTTGGTTCTTTCCTGAAGTGACTGACCGAAGCTGTTGCAGCACCAGGGCCGCTTAGAGAGGTCACAGGCCAGTGCCCCATGAAAAGCATTCCGAGAGGCCACCCACTTCCTCATTTGCCTTCAGGCACCCTGTAAACTTAGGAATTTCTGCAAGGGTGAACATGAGCTTTTGGCTTCAAAGTACCCATAGTTATATTCTGACTTGTTCTCTGAAGATTTCAAAAGTTTTTTTTTTTTGATTCCTGAAAAGCTACATCTGTGCTCACTTGTGCAAACTTTGGAATCTGCTCATTGTTTTCTTTTTTGCTCATCTCCACATTCACATTCATTAAATAATCTTGGCTTTACTTTATGTTTGGCCTTTATGCATTCAACATGGATTGGATCATTTTCCAGTGATGCAGTGCTCTGACATCGTGCAGGTGATATTTCAATTTTGCTATGTCTAGTGAATGTTTTGAAATAGTATCAATTAGCCTTCAGCAGTTTCTAACCTTCCACCAAGCACTTATTTTGGAGTCTACAGAGTTTCCCTTAATGTATTAAGTGAACGAGTTATTATTTTATACAACTCATATCAAATCTTTTAGCCACCTCTGCTTCTACAAGCTGAGGAATCTAAAAGTAGCTACATTAAAATGAACAACAGCAACAAAAAAAGAAGCTTATTATGGAAAATACCACAAATCATTTTTTGTAAATGCTTTATTACTCTTAAACATAAGGAAGGAGAGGTAAGTGACAAAAAGTGTCTCTGTATAATCATAGGACTGGAAGCCTCCTGGCTCAGTGGTAAAGAATCTACCTGCCAACACAGGAGATACAGGTTTGATCCCTGGGTTGAGAAAATCCCCTGGAGAAGGAAATCTCAACCTGCTCCAGTATTCTTGCCTGGGAAATCCCATGGACAGAGGAGCCTGCAGGCTGCAGTCCGTGGGGTTGCCAAGGGTCAGACATAACTGAGCACGCACATGAGCACGGTAGGGACAGTGACGCTGAGTGTCATCCGTGTAATATTATCAATTCATGCTTTTGTTCTCTTTTTCTTTACTCTCTTTGTATTGTTCTCTCTCAGCTTACCTAAAACAAAAACAAAATCACACGTTATTTCTACACCTGCTATATCCTTTCCCATGATATGTTGTGTTACCAGAAGGTCTCATAACTAGAATAAAGGAAACTTGGTATTAAATGGAAAATGATATGTTCCTGCAAAAGCCCTCTGGGTTGGATCAGTTCTAAGAGATAGCCAAGGATAGAATAATTTGAGGGAAAAAATATAGTCTTGGATGATGTCATTGCTGTGCTGTGCTAAGTTGCTCGGTCACGTCTGACTCTTTGCGACCCTGTGGGCTACAGCCCACCAAGCTTCTCTGACCGTCGGAGTCTCCATGCGAGAATACTGGAGTGGGTTGCCATGCCCTCCTCCAGAGGATCAAACCTACGTCTCTTTCGTCTCCTGCATTGGCGGGTGGGTTCTTTACCACTGGTGCCACTTGGGAATCCCCGTATTGGGTCATAACCCAAATTTAATAAATAATTCATGAGTTCATACTAATATAAGTTAATAATGGAATATATTAATCATGGAGGAAAAGAGACAAATATCTCATGCTGAAGGCTTCCAAATAATCTCTGTTCTCTCCTCTAAAGGAGAGGGCATGTAACTCCTCACTCCTTAAGTATGGGCTACTCAGCCTTCCTTCCAAACCCAGCAGTATGACAGAGAGCTGTGGGGAAACCTGAGAAACACGGTCTGAGCTGGGTGACTGGGTCCTATTCACAGTATCAAGTTATGTTAATAATATGTGCCTTTGACGTGTTATGATGAAAATGGCACTTAACCTCTGTGGGAAATCCACAACGCAGGCTGATTATAAGAAAAACATCCAGTAGAGGGGCATTCTGTCATATTCCTGACCAGCAACCTTAAGGCTCTCAAGGTCATCAAAACCAGAGAAGTCTGAGAAACTGTCACAGCCGAGGGGAGCTATGCGGACATGCAAAGGTGGTTGTGTGGTGTTCTGGACGGGATCCTAGAAGGGAAGGACGTGTTAGTACTTTTCAAAAGGAAGGAAATCTGAATATACTATGCACTGAATTAATAATAATGTATCAGTATTGTCTTATTAATTGTAACAAAGGCAGCATGCTAACATAAGGTGTGAATAACAGGAGACAAAGAGGAGGCACCGTGGACCCTCCCTCAGCCTCTCCCGACCACAGCCTTAGAGCCCGATCTGGCCTTCCCTTCTCAGTTCCCGGTGTTAGCCCTGCCCTCTTTAGCGCTGCTGCAGGGGCCCTGGCCTTGTTGGCCTTTCCTGAACACCTCAAGATTCTTCCTGCTGTAGAGCCGTTCACTGGGCATTTCCTCTACCTGGAATCTGCACCCCCCCCCCCCCCACACACACACTTTCATGTATACTTTTCTCTGGCTTCTGGTCTTTTGGCAAATATCATGTCATTGGAAAGCCCTCACCTGACCATCCTACTTAAAGGTGCAGTCTGTACTCTCAGAAGCCGTGTTCTTTTTCTTCATGATACTCAGTGCTTCCTGAAGTGACTTATCTGTAAGCTTTTCTGTCCACCCCCCCAGACCTTAGGTCACATTAGGTCAGGAACTTGGTTGGCCATGCTCAGTCCTGCGTCTATAGTTAGTACTAGACCAGCGCTTGGTACATGGTAAGTAGGCATCTAGTAAATATCGAGTAAATGAAAGAATTCTCTAATTCTACTCTTTCCTTTTCTGTTAATGCATGTACTGTATTCCCTGTGCCTCTCATAAAAATTGTGCTCTGCTGTGCATTATGGTTTTGTATGTACAAGACATCATTTCTCTCCTAAATTGCTACACTGCAGCAGTCGTCTGTCTCTGATGTATCTCCTATTCCCATGGTATCTAGCTTGGTGCCTGGCAGGAAATTACTGCTCAGTAGCTATTTATGGGGTAAATATTTGTGTCTGCTTTGCATCTGTCTTACAACTGCTTTCAGCATAGCCCAGTGGGATGCCGCAGGCACTGCAGAAGAAGTTAGACACATCTGCTTTGCTTAGGGATGTGACAGTTCATCTCCTTGCTGTGATGTAAGATGTAATATGAACTTCTGCATGCTTCAGCTCCCTGGATTTTGACCTCTTTCTCTTTGGTCTTGGTTTCTGCTGCATCATATGTGCTCTTTAGAATCGGAAACATCATTTTAATTTTTTACCAAGGCCCTGGTTTGTAGAAACCCTGTAGGTTGCCAGCTCATCTTGCCAGTTACTGTGGTTATGAGGTGCCTGGCTCCTGTGGCCAGCTGAAGCTCACGACAGGTGTCAGGGCATCTGTCTGGGGAGGAAAGTCAACACTGTGAATGTATCCTGTGGCTTGCAGGAGGCAGTCTGCCTGGTCAGAGATGGACTCCCTCCCCACTTCCTTCTTAGCGCCTGACTTTTATTAACAATGACAGGTCAAGTGCCAGGCACTGAGTACACTTAACTGAATAAAATACAAAGACTTTGAAGAACTTAAGATGCAAATAGGTGGTCTGCATATAGTTGAATTATTACCCCTCTGGAAAGCCTGGTCATTTGTTCATGAAGTTTAAGCCAGAGTCGCCTGTCCACTTGGTAGAGCATCCATGAATGAATGGTAGGCATAATGATTAGCTGCAAGCAGACAGACTCCTGAGTTGTAGCCTCCCAAAACTCGCTCCCAGAGCAGTGGGAAATACTATGCTTTAAATAAGCTCCTCCTATGGAGAAAGGAACTTGTTTTGAGGAGTGGAGACTTTTGCAGTAGCTCATAACCAGAGTCTTAGAGTCTGGTTAAATCAGTGATAGATCTGTCCCTTGTAGGTACCGCATGCTAGATTTCTGATATTTATATTTGTAACATTTATATTTTTGTTTTCACCTTACTCTGCCAAGAAATAAGTTCTTTTTTTTAAGAGCGTGGTGACCAAATGATTAAGATTTTTGTGCGTTTATCTCCTCTGCTTTGGAAAGAATTTCCTTAAGAGTCTCATTCCGGACTGTGTGTTTTATAACCTTTGGACTCAGGAGTTTTAAAGAACGGTTTCTTAAGTGATCCTTTGAACTAAGAAAGTCTTTGTAATTAAAGTCATGACTGTTTTAAGACTGTCTTTATGACTGTTATGTGTTAAGGTTGGTTCAGAATGATTTTTTGCAATTATAAAAAGCTGGTTCAGTTGAACATAATGGTATTTTTTTTTTTTTAAACAGGGAATTATGCTTGTGGCAAAGCCATTGATTCTGTTCAGCTAATTTCTTCTCTGGATGATGTCTTTGTTGAAGTGTTTATTCCCAATTTATGGTCTCAGTTCTTATTTTTTCATGGACTGGATTCTTTATACAAAATACAGAGATGGCAAATGTGACCTTGAAACGAAAGCAGTTTCTCCTCTCAGTTCCTTTTTAGCAAAGGAACAAAATCCCTTTTCCTTCTGTCACATCTCTCATTGCTTCCATTCTCATTTAATTAATGGTGAGACTATCTTCATCTGGTAACTTCTGGCAAAATAGATCTGGAACTTAAAGAATCTAATTATAGTCTATCTTCTTTAAGACAAGATTGAAGGCTCTTGGGGAGGTAAGTCAAAATTCACATTTTTCTTTTTTTTTTTTTGCCTTTAAGCCCCTACAGTTTCCTCCTAGGTACTTGAATTATCAGCCTTTGGATTTTATTTTCTAGAATTGACAGGTATCCTTATTTGAGTTTATACGGACAAGACTTTAAACTGCTGGTAGTCATTTGCATTTTTGCATGAGTTGTTCAGATTTATTGTTTGTATTGACTGGACAGTGAAAGAATATGGTTCTGATGAGGGAGAACACAGAAGTATAGTTTGGGGCTGTGGAATAAGGCTTATGGGGAAAGATCTGCGAGGGTGCTGTAGTGGGCAGTCTTGACTGTCCTATGAAGATGCCATTGTTCATTCAGCAGTTATGCTGTGAGCACCTGCTGTGTTCTAGGTACTTCTGAATGCTGAGCAAAAGCCATGAAGAAAACAGAACTCAGGACTTAGGCACTGGAGGTGATGATTTTGAGAAGAGGCAAGTTCCAGGAGAATGCCTTAAAGTTCTTTATAATGTGGCCTAAGATCCATGCTGCTCCCCTTTCTTCCCCAGTAGTTTTGCAACTTCATATTAATTGTTCTGCTGTACACACTCCATTGAATAGAGCTATGGATTGTTGAACTCTTTGCCAGTGGAATCATGTCCAGGTATTTTTTCAGTTGTCTTTATTTGTTGTTCTAGTTGATGTTTTATAGATTTTTTACCAGTTTTGAACCTTTCTTTTGAGACCTGAACTGCCCTTTTACTTCCTTCCTAATCCTTAGTCCATTAGTGCTTTACCTTACCAATCAGAGAAATTACCATCATTATCAATAAAAACATTAAAGATATTTTATTTACTTCTTGGACAGATAACACACAATTGGTTAGTAGTATTGGGTTGGCCAAAAAAAAAGCTTGCTTGGGTTTTTCCATAAAATGTTACAGAAAAACCCAAACAAACATTTTGGCCAGCACAGTACATTGCTTAGAGAAATGTGAATACTTAGTGCATTTGTTAGTAACTTTGATTTTTCAGGGTAATCTACAAGTGAGTCCCTTCTATAATTAGTTTTTGTCAGTTTAAGCTTGTTTTTCTGTTTGTTTGCATATGGTTTCTACATGTAAAAAGCAAAAGTATTTAATTTATTGAACATGTGAAACATGAATTTGTTTAAACCTACGAATAAACTGACCTGCTTTCCTCTTGGGGCTTCCCTCATAGCTCAGTTGGTAAAGAATCTGCCTGTAATACAGGAGACCCCAGTTTGATTCCTGGGTTAGGAAGATTCCCTGGAGAAGGGAAAGGCTACCCACTCCAGTGTTCTGACCTGGAGAATTCCATGGACTGTGTAGTCCATGGGGTCAAATCTGCTGTTTTTGTGTCCAGACAAAAATTGACGGGAATTGTAGTTACAGAAGATTTTACAATGACATAGTTGGTATTTTATTTAAAAAAACAAACATGCTATTCTAGTAACTCAATGGATTATATTTTTTTCCATTCTCAAATGTTAGACATTTTTCCTTGATCATCATTTGTCATTTTGTCAATATTCAATTTTGACTTTAAAATTAATGATTTTATTTATTTATTTTTTTTTGTTACTTTATTTATTTATTTATTTTTTTTCAGTGGGTTTTGTCATACATTGACATGAATCAGCCATATAGTTACACGTATTTCCCATCCCGATCCCCCCTCCCACCTCCCTCTCCACCCGACTCCTCAGGGTCCTCCCAGTGCACCAGATGCTTTTGATAGTTATTATAAAATACTACATAATCCATATAAGTTGCCTGATAATCTTTAAGGGTATGTACTGAAGAGGGGGGATTCCCATGTGGCGCTAATGGTAAAGAACCTGCTTGCCAGTGCAGGAGACATAAGAGATGCAGGTTCAGTACCTGGGTTGGGAAGATCCCCTGGAGGAGGGCACGACAACCCACTCCAGTATCTTGCCTGGAGAATTCCGCGGACAGAGGAGCCTGGTGGGCTACTGTCCATGGAGTCAACATGACTGAGCGACTAACATATACTGAGGAGGGGAGGTATTTTAGTCATTAGAAGAAATGGCCCAGTTAGGAAATATCTGTCAAAATTATAAATGCAGTCAATTTCTGATAATTTATTCTGAGGTATACTTGCTTACATGTGAAGTGAATTGTGCAGAGTTACATTCTTGAAATGGCAGAGTATTGGAGAGAGACCATGTATACACAGGTGTATTAATAGGGGATAGGTTATGGTGGTACGTTGATCGTGGCTCACTGTGCCAGTGTTGGAAAAAAGCCGAGGGGGCTTGTTGTGTACTGCTGTGGAAGAACGCAAGGTGCAGAGCTCTCCTGTTGCGGTTAGTTTTCTGTCAGAAGAGGGGTAAGTGGTTCTGTTGCTGCAGTGAGGCTGGGTAACAATCACGGGATTGGAGACTGAGGAAATGGAGCCAATATGCAATTCAAGAATCAAGTAGTTCATTCCACACAGTTACCACACAAGTTAGTCAAGCGATGAAAATAGAAAAGAGAGTGATGAACATCTCCAAGAAGTCTGGGAAGCAGGCATCTCAGCGTGAACATGGATCCCTCGTCCAGCAGTGGGTCTCTTGACACCTGTGAGTGGGAAGTTGCCTTCCGCTCTGACTGAGCTGCTGGCAGCGTCCCTGGAGCAGCTCTCGGCAGCATGGAGTTTTGTCTTCCAGCAAAGAGCCTCCACCGCCCTGGGCTCAGGGGTCTCTGTAAGGAGTCCATCAGTAGGGTGTTAACAGTTAGGCTCCAGGGGGTCCGACCTCTGTGTTTGCTCCTCTGTCTTAGTGAAGTCTGCCTGCAGACATTACCGAGTTCCTTATCTAAGGTTAACAATTCATCACGCTGACAGTCCTGTATCCGATGTCTCAAAACAACTAATATGAAAAAGCCATTGCCATACTCAAGTTTATCTAGAATTTCTCCTTTGTTTTCATCTAGGAATATTATGGTTTTCACATTTTGTGTTCAGGTCTCTGATTTGTTGGAGGAGATTTTTGTGCAAGGTGTAAGATCTGTGTTTAGGTTATTACTATTATTTATTTTTTGCTTGTGTATGTCTCATTGTTTCCTCTCCATTTGCAGAAAAGACTTTCTTTACTCCATTTCACTGTCTTGATTCTTTTGTCAAACATTAGGTGATTATACTTACCTGGGTCCATTTCTGGGCCATCAGTTTTGTTCCATTGATCCTCATTTATTCTTTCTCCAGTACCACACCGTGTTGTTTAACTTCACAGTAAGTCTTGCAGTGAGTGGTGTCCATACTCTTTGCTTTTCTTCTTCAACATTGGCTTAGCTATTCTGGTCTTTTGCCTTTTCATTTAAACTTTGGAACCAATTTGTTGATTTCCACAAAATATCTTCCTGGAATTTTGATTGGACTGAATCTGTCAATCAAGTTGGGGAGAAATGACATTTTGACAGTACTGAGTCTTCATTATTTAGGAATATCTATTCATTTATTGCAGCTTCCCTGGTGGCTCAGAGGTTAAAGCGTCTGCCTGTAATGCAGGAGACCAGATTCGATCCCTGGGTTGGGAAGATTCCCCTGGAGAAGGAAATGGCAACCCACTCCAGTATTCTTGCTTGGAGAATCCCATGGATGGAGGAGCCTGGTTGGCTACAGTCCACGTGGTTGCAAAGAGTCGGACATGACTGATCGACTTCACTTTCACTTTCGTTCATTTATTTAGTTCTTCTTGGTTTCTTTCATCACAGTTTTGGAGTTTTCCTCATAAATATTTTCTACATATTTTTGTTACAATTAATACTTAGTATTTCTTTTCTGGGTGGACTGATATAAGCGGCTTTGTGTTTTTAATTTTAAAATCCAGTTGTTTATTGCTGGTAAATAGGAAAGCAATTGATTTTTGTGTAATAACCTGGTATCCTGCAACCTTGGTGTAACTGCTTTTTAGTTCCAGTAATTTTCTTTGTTGATTCTTTCAGAGTTTCTACAGAGACAGTCATGTCATCTGCAACCAAAGGCAGTTTTATTTATTTTTCCTTCCTGATCTGTGTACGTTTTATTTCCTTTTTTGGGTGGGGAGTGGGGATCTTTTTGAATTAACTAGGACTACCTGTACATTGTTGAAAAGGAGTGGTAAATGGACACATCCTTGCTTTGCAGTAAATTTTAGTGGAAACGCTTCTAGTTTCTTACCTTAAATATGATGCTAACTGTAGGTTTTTCTGTAAATATGCTTTATCCAGTTGAGGAAGTCCCTCTCCATTCCCAGCCTGCTGAGTTTTCAGTGAGTGTTGCATTTTGTTAAATCATTTTTATGCATCTGTTGATACGGCCATGTGATTTTTTTGTCTTTAGCTTGTTGATATGATATATTACATTAATTGATTTTTGAATGTTGAACTAGCTTTGTGTACCTAAGCTAAATCACCTTTGGCTATGTGTATATGTATATATAGTTTTTATATATTGCTAGATTCAATTTGCTGATACATTTGAGGATTTTTGTATTGATGTTCATGAGGACTTAAAATACTTTTGGTACTTTTTGAACCATGTCACCATATTGTCCATTAATATTAAAAAGTTTTTTTTTTAAAGTCTTCGCCACTTGGGACCTTACATGTATACTAGTGTTGATAACGAGTTTTGTAAATTTGCTGGATGTCTCCATTAGCAAAGAAAAAGTGATGTTTGTACAATGAATTGGGGTCCTCTTTTGAGTTTTTGATTGCTGGCAATCTGTTGTCCTTTGGCAAGCACCTGAACTCTGGTTCCTGGAACAGAAATTCCAACAGTAAGAAACCTAATGGATATACTTTTGGTTGCATTAGATCCACACACACACACACACACACACACACAAAGAATTGAACTAAATACAGAATTTTTACATTTTAGAAGGTGTCATTCCTTCTTTGTAAAATGGCAGTGGAGGTGATATTTTTGTTTTTATTTTGCTTGGTAGAATGTGAGTGGTATACAGGCTCTTCAAAGAAACAAAAAAATGAGAGGTTGTTTTTTATTCTACTGTTTTGTACAAAAACTTTCCCATAGATGTATAAGAGGGCAGCAAAATTGCCATGTGAAAATTTATAATTTTTTCTCTAACATTGCTTTGTAAGAACTGAAGTTGCTAAGAAATTGATGCATTCCCTGCTGGATGGACTAGCAGCAAGTGAGTAAGATGCATGGAGGAGTCATTGATGGGAAAGGGGTCTCATTTGGCTCTCAGGATAGACACTGAACATCAGTATATTTGGAGTAACGTTAGCTACTGATACCTTGGTGGAAATTTTTATGATAATTCCTTTTGATAGAAGAATTTATTATTGAATGTATAATGGAAATTTAGGATGTGTATTAATGGCCTGAAGCTATGTGACATATATGTTAGCTTTCATGTTACTACTTTCTTCCATACCTACTACTCTTCAGGATTTTCTTCGGCAGTGGTTTTCTCTTTTAGCTAGTTGGAAACTTCCATTTTATTCAGAAAAGAAAAATCAATCATGGTGAGGAATTTGGAGTCAGGAGCTGATGTTGGAATATACCAAAAGTCTTGCTGCCTGCCCATTTTTATGCTAATAAGAAAGCATTAGTTCTTTCTTTTTTTTTTTCCTAGGGAATTTCTCAAATGCTCTATTCTAAAAACAGCTATTGCTTTTTGTACCATAGTCCTGGATTTGCTATATACTGGGCACATCTCTACCAGCTAACAGTATTAACTATCAATTAACCTTCAGAGTTCAGTTTATAAAATGTCACTTTTTTTTTCTTTCTGTCAGCTGAGACAGTAGAGCTGAAACCAACATAGGAAAAAGCAAATATTTAGGAGTGTGAATATTTTAAGTGCTTGACAGGTAGAAATGAAAAATATCCATATCTAGTTAAAGTGAGCATAGTCTCTTTAGATTTCTGTGTGCTATTAAAATGGGGGTGAGGAATTTCCTGAAGAGGTGCTCTGAGGTATTAAAATAATTAAGTTAAACACCAAACTTTGTGTTCATAGATCCCACTAGCGGTTTTGCAGATAGAGCTTTTCTTTTTTCTTTTTTTGGTAGTAGGGGATGCAGTAAGGGAGGCAGCCCTTCAGTGGTATTTTTCACAGCAATCATAATGCTGAATTTTGAGGAAACCCAATAACAATTGTAGTACTATACAATAAACAAATAAGAAAAAATTAGAAAAATAGCCAGAGACTGCTACAGGGAAAAAAGGCAAAAAACAAAACGAAACAAAACAAAAACAGGTCATACAGAATATCATCTTATTCTCTCCCCTGGCTGTTTTTTATGGCTTTATTCAGTGAGTGAAAACTCTGGAATGTTCAGTGGTATCTCTCAACTCACCATTTTATCAAGCTCTTTTTATTTTCTCTTAATGAAATGCAATCCTTCTGCCTCCAAATGGTGACAGGCACATGATGAAGGATGGGAAAGAAATTCAGCGGCCCTGGAAGCTTGTTTCTGCTTGATACACAGCAGATCAGATGCCTGAGGTGTCAGTAAATATTGGAAGTATTTATTTCCAAGAGGTCAGAAACTTTACCTGTCTCCTCTCCTCTGCACACAAACAGAGTAATTGGATTATTTTCACTAAGTCAGTAAGGTTTTTAGTGTCAGTGAAAGAAGTGTGATTGCTTAGGTCTCAATATACTCCAACAGATGGAAACTTTCTATAGCCAGGAGGTATCCGAACTTCCTGGGTGCTCGCCAGGAGCCTTTGACCTTCTCTGTGAAAAGCTCTTTCTGTACTGATGCTCTAGGTGGTGGTGGGTCAAATGGCAGTTATATAATCACAGTCCCTTTTCCATCAGGTTGGCCTTTGTTCAAAGAGCTAGGAGAGAGAATTTCTTCTTGGCAGGAATAAGCAAAGAAAAAGCTATTCAAGGTTTTTTGTTGTTGTTGTTTTTTAATGGAAGCATTGTGAAAAGCAAACTATCTCGAAGTCTCTCAAATTGGGGGTGGCATTTTTTTTAATTTATTTTTTTATTGAAGGATATTACTTTACAGAATTTTGTTGTTTTCTATCAAACCTCAACGTGAATCAGCCATAAGTATACATATATCCCCTCCCTTTTGAAGCTCCCTCCCATCTCCCTCCCCATCCCATGCCTCTGGGTTGATACAGAGCCCCTGTTTGAGTTTCCTGAGCCATACTGAAATTCCCATTGGCTATCTATTTTACATATGGTAATGTAAGTTTCCTTGTTACTCTTCCCATGCATCTCACCTCTCACCTTCTCCTCCCCTGTCCCCATGTCCATAAGTCTATTCTCTATGTCTGTTTCTACATTGCTGCTGAGTAAATAAATTATCTGAGGGAATTGGCAGGGAATATCAGGGTCATTTCTTAGAATGACCTTCATAAGTAATAGAGGCCTTTTGTATTGATGTTGCATTTTTAAAAGGTAGCTTGGCGTTGACTGGGGGTTGGGTGGGAGGAACCCTAGATGAGGAGGAGGCAAGCCCAGTCTAAGCTGTGTTGTGGTCTCCCTTGTTTAGCCGTTTGATTCAAGGAGGCTCTGTGTAATCCCCAAACCCCCTCAGTTCTGAAGTGTGCCATCCTAATTAGGGGTGACTGGAGGACTCAGGAGGCCCATATTACTGACATGAAGATACCTTTTTTTTTTTTCCTTTTAAAGAGGATAACTTGCTTTGCAACTCAAAGAAGGATATTTTAACCACAAATTGCTGTTGCACTTGTATTTTATAATGAAGATTTCAGACTTATGTTTGTCCCCTGAAGTTGACTGTAAAGAAAATAGTTTTGTAAACAAAAAGAAAAAGAAAGATTGCTTGCATGTATTACCCTTAACTCTCAGGGATGCAGGCCCTTGCTTGCCTTTTTTGGTTCTTAGCCTTCACATTTTTTGTGTGGGTATGAAAGCTTAAATTGAGCTCCATACATATCCTTGCATGGTGTCTCTGTGATCCTCTTACCCTCCTTTCCTTTCTTGAACTTGTGCTTATTGTAGGGTGGTTTTGAGAGGCTGAGCATTATAGAAACGTTAGTGTCTCTTATAGATACAATAACCAATTTTTAAAAATATGTATTATGTAAATATATTCATAATCATGTTGTTAGTTGCTCAGTTGTGTCCAATTCTGTGATCCCATGGACTGTAGCCCTCCAGGCTCCTCTGTCCATTGAATCCTCCAAGCAAGAATACTGGAGTGGGTTACCATTTCCTTCTCAAGGGGATCTTCCCAACCTGGGGATTGAACCCAGGTCTCCTGCATTGAAGGCAGATTCTTTGCCATCTGAGCCACCAGGGAAGCTGCCATAAATAATTATATATATATGCATATATATGTATACATATTTTATATACATATGTATATGTATATATGTGTATATATATAGTTATATATATATATATATATATATATATAATCACATATATATATGAAGGGATGTACTGCTTGGGAGTGAACTAAGTCTAGTTGAAACTTTGACCCCACATGGGTACTAGAGTTCACCTGGGATGTGGAAACTGGGATGTGAGTACCAAGAGGTGGGCAGATACACTGCCAACAGCTGCACAGACCGTCCGCTGTCTTTTATGTTCATAGCTGTCTTTCCATTTTCAGCTTGGGCTCATCCTCAGATGAATTTCTATATAAACTCCATCAGTGTAGTAGCCAGTCCCAGCGTTCGTGTTCATACCATAACCTGAGGAAATCAAAGCAACATTTTTAGTCATCTGGCATAAGCAATTCTTATATTAGCAACTTCATTAGAAATCCCCTAGTGCATACATTCTATTAATAATTTCATCAAGGAATCCCCATCGTTGCTTCTCAAACAGTCTTTTTGACTGCTGAGCTTGAAATGAATCAAGAAGGGTTTGAACATCCCACAGTTTTGCAGATGCAGAAACTGCTAGGTGTTGTAAGCCTTACCTCCTTCCTATGTGGCCTAGGTGGCTTCTCCTGCATTCTTCTTATCTTCTCATTTGCTCTGTTGTTGTGATGTTGCTTGAAAGGAAAAAGAAATACCAGATTGACATTGAATCTCCAGGATCTGAAAATGGGCTATTAGAATTTGAAAAGCATATTCATCCTCTGCATTCTGTCTTTCTGTACTTACTCTTTTTTACCCCTAATCTTGTTCACACCTAATCTTACACATCTAATCTTGTGGTGTGTAGGATTCTGTCATCAGAACTTAGATATATTTGACCAGGTACTTCTCTAGAGGATCCTGGAAGAACTTAAAGATGAATATAATGTACTTTAATAGACTCCTGGTTAGGACGACTTGGAGACCTGGACCCAACCCCAGATACAGCTATTCACTTATGGCTTTGGTCAAAATCTTAACCTCCCAAGGTTCCATTGTCTTGTCTAATAAAGCATGGTACTGTCTGACTCTTAATTTCTGCCTCATGGAATAATCCAAGACATGTGGTCAATGATGACTGCTCTTCACATTAGCTTTGAGATAGCTTTCCAGACCTGGCCCAATAAGTCCTGGACTATACAAATACATAAGCTTTTCTGTACCAGTGACCCCAGGAAAGTAAAATGTAGCTGGTGGCATTTTTGAATTTTGTTTAAACCAATGTCTATTTTTGGTCCATGTAGAAACGGAATTGGACTGAAAAGCAACCCCATTCTGTGCTTTATACCCCTTTACCTTTTATGTTGGACAGAGAAGCAAGCCCTTGTGGTTGCTGAGCCTTCAATTAGAATATTTAACAGTGGTTATGTGGGGATGTGGGGAAATCTCTGGGGGCATGCAGCGTGGTTGTTGAAGAAGCTTTATGGCATACAGTTCTAGGGGGTTAATGAAAGTGAGGACTCTTGTGCTCAACGGCGAGTGTGTGTGTGTGTGTGTGTGTGTGTGTGTGTGTGTGTGTGTGTGTGTGTGTGTATGGGTGTGTGTAAGAGAGAGAAGGAGACAGAAGGAGAACAGAATAGATAAATCAATATCTGAGAAGTCTTCACGAATGGGTGAGAACCACCAGAAACTCCTTGGGAAGTTTTTGTTTTTATTTTTTCATCCGTGTGAGTATGTTTGTATTGGAATGGTTCTGAATCCCAGGTTTCAGGTAAACTAAAGTAGTATGAGATAGTACCAAGAGGTAAAATTTCATTGGCCAGAATTGATAAGTATTGAGCTGGCCAAAATGTTTATTCAGGTTTTCAACGACCTTTTTGGCCAACTCAATATTAAATAACTGTCAAAGATGAAAAGGAAGTAAAAGATGAAACTAGATGAATAAAATGATGCTGGGCAGGTCATTTAACAAGATCTCTAGCATTGTTTTTGCATGCGTAGAGGAGTTGGACCAAATTGAACTTTAGGCTCCTGTTCTGTGTAGGTCAGAAGTACAGTGGAAGATGTTTCTGACCTTGAAGTTAGATAGTTCATCAATTTTTTTCTTTCAATTTTTATCCTTTTCCTGAAGGTATAGGATAGGCAAACTGTAAAAAATAAAATTACAGATGTCATGTGGGATAAAAAGCCAAAATTCTCTGGAACACTTCCATCTGTATAACCCTGATGGATGCACTGTCAGTCCTTTGGTGAAGATATTATTAGACTTCTGTGCAACCAGCCTAAACTGTTTCATACCTTTCAAGGTGAAGGAAACAAATGGTCACATCTTACGTTTATCCAAACTGTATAAAAACCCACGGAAATACATACTTGCCAGATTGACAGGAATGTCAGTATTACCCTCTAGGGATGTCCTCTCCTGTCTTCTCCACTCCATGTTTACATAGTTCAAAGAGGAAATTCACTGAGATTGGCTTTCAAGCAGGAAAAGCTTTAGTCTGTCTCCTGCAGATCTTCCTGCCTGTTAGCCCTCCTGCTATGCTGAGCATTGACTCCACTTGTCTGACCAGCACTGCTTGCTTAAGTCACTGTGTTGTCCTAAACTCCCAGGAAAGACCATGTGACTGTTTAAACAAGGGCAGCTCACTGGTTCAGTGTCCCATCCATTTTATGTATCACATGGAATGTACCATCATTTGTTTAGCCAGTCATCTAATAGTGAGTGTTTAGGTGATTGTCAGTATTTGTCACCATTATGTAACAATAAATACCCTATTCAGTTGTTTCTTTAGACTTAACAGCCAGGGATCACGTTGCTGGATCAAAAAATACACCTGTTAAATTTTGACCCATCTTGTAAATTTGCATCCCATAATAGAGGGAACAATTTACACTCTCAGTGAGCATGCATGAGAGTGCCCTGCTTTGTCACACTTGCTGGTGATTTCTGTGAAAGAAGAAAATAGTTCTGGCTACCACAGTCTCCAAAGGAGAACATATGGCCCCACACATAGGCAAAATTATATTTAGAGAACTTGAGCTCCTCTGTGTGTTCAGGATCCATCTGTTAGGGACTTAACTGTTTTTCTTTCATTTTCTTAAAAATTAATTTGTTTTGAATTGATTGTTTCAGCCCATTTGGAATGAGGGGATGGGCTGCTTATCTCACGTCCTTTCATCGTATTTGAAGATGTGGCAAGATTTCTCTCAACCTGCTGGGCATTTATGATTTTTTATTGTGTTTTTCTGTATAGATATGATTTTCCCAGTAGAATAAATTTTAAGTTCAGGAACTCCAATTAAAATTTCCTGAAGTAATATCCTGAAACCCAGCTGTGAGCTGAAAACTCAACAGAACTGTGAACTGTTAGAACTCTCTCCCTTGGCGCTCTTTTTCTGTGGTTTCCTGATGGTTAGGTTAGGTTGGGTTAGCCAGTACTCATTTCTGTCTTTGTTGCTTTTTTGAAGATTACCAATTATTTTCCACCTTTTGTTCTTTAGCCAGATTCACTTGCCATTAAATTTTTTTTGGTCTTTTCCCTTTATCTTACCCTTCTTTGGAAAATTTCTTGTATTCTGCACTTTGTTTTGAAGGTTCTCCTAAATGTTAAAGGCCCTTGTTAAAATTTTGCCAGCAATAAGGCCATATGGTTTCCTAGATGTTCCACAGACTAAAGAAAACACTTATTCTGATATTTTGAATCAAACTCTGAGGACTTAAACATATGGTGTAAAGATGCTAGGCAAATGGTTTTTAATATTAGAACCATATCCTGCAGAGTGGCAGATGAGCTCATCTCGAAGGCTTGCCTTAAAGAGATGGATGGCGCGTTCAGCTGTGTCTCACTGCGCTCATGTGCAGTGTGCCTGCCCTCTCCTGCTGGACCTTCGTTGCTCGTGGTAAAATGAGCTGTAACCTTCCATCATTTCATAACCCCTCCCCTTCAAGTGGGCTCACAGAAGCAGGGGAGGGAGGCGATGAAAACGGAGTCTCCAGTCCAGCAAGGAAGTCTGCCTCTGAGGTCTGAATGAATCCAGTATGTACACAGGAAAAACCTGTCCATAGAGTCTTCCAAGAGGAATAAGGTCAGAAAACCTGAAAAAAAAAATGTATCTTGCTCTAAAACCTAAAAATGGTAAGTGAAATATAATAATTATACATTTTAATGAGTATTATGGAGAACCAGAAAGTAAAGGAAATATTAGGGACCAAAAATGAAGCAAGAACTGAAGCCTGGACTTGTCCTGGAAGAAGCTGGGGTGCAGGATGGGGTCAGACCATAGGAGGTGGGGCAGGATGGTAGGGCTCGAGTTTTTTCTTCTCTTTGAGGAGAAAAGTTGGAAGCAAGTCACCCTCTCATAAACTTGGGACACTCAAGTAATTTTAAAATTCACGTATACATGTCCTGACAATGCAAAGGAAAATATCCAAATGTAGGGGAAAAAAAAGTACTTAAAAGCAAAATATTACCTAAAGTATGACAGAATTAAGACCAAACGTATGTGTATCTTAGGGCTGCTGTAACAGTCACAAACTAGGTGGATTGAAACAATAGAAAAATTTTCTCTCACAGTTCTGGAGACTAGACGTCCAAAATCAAGGTGTTGGCAGTGCCACGCTCTGTCTGAAGACTCCAGGGGAAAATAGGTTCCACATTTCTCCTAACTTCTGGTGCTGCTGGCATCCTTGGTGATCCTTGTCTTGTAGACACATCACTCCATCTCCACCCCTGTTGTTACAGCATATTTTCCCTGTGTGTCTGTTTCCTAGCCTCTTCTCTTTTTATAAAACCATCAGTAATATTGGATTAAGGTCCATCCTAATCCACTATGACCTCATTTTAGTTTGATTACTTCTGTGATCATATACCGAGTAAAGGCAGACCAAAATTTTAAAAAGTAGGATTTTTAACTACTTATCAGACAAATTTAAATTGGGGGTAGAAATCAAAGAACTAAATGAAACAAAAAATGGCTTGCTTTTTACAGAAGAATGACACCTAGTAAATGTATAAGGAATGGTAGAGTTAGAAAATCTCAATTCTGTAACTTTCAATTTAAAAAATGATTTTGATAAGAACCACTAAATGATTTTAGAGTCATTAGTATGTTTATATGGTACTAAACTGAGTGCCGAAAAATTGACGCTTTTGAACTGTGGTGTTGGAGAAGACTCTTGAGAGTCCCTTGGACTGCAAGGAGATCCAACCAGTCCATCCTAAAGGAGATCAGTCGGGTGTTCATTGGAAGGACTGATGCTGAAGCTGAAACTCCAGTACTTTGGTCACCTCATGCGAAGAGTTGACTCATTGGAAAAGACCCTGATGCTGGGAGGGATTGGGGGCAGGAGGAGAAGGAGATGACAGAGGATGAGATGGCTGGATGGCATCACCGACTCGATGGACATGAGTTTGAGTAAACTCCGGGAGTTGGTGATAGACAGGGAGGCCTGGCATGCTGTGATTCATGGGGTCTCAAAGAGTTGGACATGACTGAGCAACTGAACTGAACTGAACTGAAGTTGTCATGAGACAAAATGCTTCCTAATTGAGAAGGTGGAAATTTATTTTTGTCATAGAACAACCAACTGATCAAACTGGGTACTGATAATAGTGGGACAATCTGACATGTATGCCTTCTGATGTGACATAATATGAGCACGTATCCTCAGCTAGGAAGCAGTCTTAAGAAAAATAATTAACCTGAATCTAATTAAGGCTTTGCACCTAACTTTGAGATTTCAAGAAATATAGACACAAAGAAACAAGTGATGCCATCAGAAAACAATTTGATGAATCTGAAGTTTGTAACATTCTCCAAAACAGTTGGCCTGGTCTGTTAAAAAAAAAGAAAAGAAAAGAAAAATTGGTGTAGTATAGGAAAAAAAAGAAGAGGCATGGGAAACATTTAAGAATTGAAAGACTAGAAGGATGTAAAAACTAAATGTCATTCATGAACCATGATTGGTGTTTTGGCAAAGTGAGTTTGAAAGATGTTCTGAAGATACCTAAGTAAATCACTGTAGATACAATATGGATGATACTAGGAAGTTACTTTTTAAACCATAGTATTGGCATATGGTTATTTGAGACAGTGTGCTTATTCTTAGGAGATGCTTAATGAAATATTTGGGGATAAAGTGTCTGAAGTTAGAATTTGCTTTCACATGGTTAAGTAAAAAAACACAACAACACACGTATGTAACATGTATGTGTGTGTGTGCGTGCAGTAGCTCAGACATGTCCAACTCTTTGCAACCCCACGAACTGTAGCCCACCAAGTTCTTCTGTCCATGGAGTTTTTCAGGCATGAATACTGGAGTGGGTTGCCATTTTCTCCTCCAGGGCAATCTTCCCTACCCAGGGATTGAACCCACGTCTCCTGTGTCTCCTGTATTTGCAGACAAATTCTTTACCACTGAGCTACCTGGGAAGTATTGTAATATGTATGCACATATTTAAAACAAATATACAAAATTATTAATTTAAAAAACTAAGATTTTATATATATATATGTATATATATACTATCTTTGCACTGTTATTTTTAAGTTTTTTAAATAATAAAATGTTGGGGGAGCAACTCCTGAAGCTCAATTCCAGAAAAATAAACGACCCAATCAAAAAATGGGCCAAAGAACTAAACAGACATTTCTCCAAAGAAGACATACAGATGGCTAACAAACACATGAAAAGATGCTCAACATCACTCATCATCAGAGAAATGCAAATCAAAACCACAATGAGGTACCATTACACGCCAGTCAGGATGGCTGCTATCCAAAAGTCTACAAGCAATAAATGCTGGAGAGGGTGTGGAGAAAAGGGAACCCTCTTACACTGTTGGTGGGAATGCAAACTAGTACAGCCACTATGGAAAACAGTGTGGAGATTTCTTAAAAAACTGGAAATAGAACTGCCATATGACCCAGCAATACCACTTCTGGGCATACACACTGAGGAATCCAGATCTGAAAGAGACACGTGCACCCCAATGTTCATTGCAGCACTGTTTATAATAGCCAGGACATGGAAGCAACCTAGATGCCCATCAGCAGATGAATGGATAAAGAAGCTGTGGTACATATACACCATGGAATATTACTCAGCCGTTAAAAAGAATTCATTTGAATCAGTTCTAATGAGATGGATGAAACTGGAGCCCATTATACAGAGTGAAGTAAGTCAGAAAGATAAAGAACATTACAGTATACTAACACATATATACGGAATTTAGATAGATGGTGGCGATAACCCTATATGCAAAACAGAAAAAGAGACACAGAAATACAGAACAGACTTTTGAACTCTGGGGGAGAACGTGAGGGTGGGATGTTTTGAAAGAACAGCATGTATATTATCTATGGTGAAACGGACCACCAGCCCAGGTGGGATACATGAGTCAAGTGCTCGGGCCTGGTGCACTGGGAGGACCCTGAGGAGTCGGGTGGGGAGGGAGGTGGGAGGGGGGATCGGGATGGGGAATACATGTAACTATATGGCTGATTCATGTCAATGTATGACAAAACCCACTGAAATGTTGTAAAGTGATTGGCCTCCAACTAATAAAATAATATTAAAAAAAAAAAAAAATGTTGGGGGAGAAACCCAATTGGTCTTATTTGAGGGATTTATGCTCAGTCCCTCAGTCATGTTCAACCCTTTGTGACCCCACGGACTGTAGCTCACGAGGCTCCTCTGTCCATGTAATTTTTCATGCAAGAATACTGCGGTGGCTTACCCTTTCCTTCTCCAGGGGAGCTTCCTGTCCCAGGGATCAAACCCATGTTTCTGCATCTCCTGCATTGCCAGGCAGATTCTTTACCACTGAGCCACCTGGGAAGCCGATTCCAGGGTCTTATTCAAGCGCAATGATGGCTTACTGTTAGGGAGGCTGCTAACACATTTTGCTGTATTGGGTGTAAGGAGATGTATATAATTATTTTCAGAAGTGTTAAAGGCATTCGACAGAACTGAGCGTTCATTCCAGTAATTCCTTATCAGAACAGATTGACGCTTCCTTAATCTGCCTCGAGTCTCACCAAACCACCACCATGCCAAAGTTTTAAAATACTCACATTAGAGTCAGGAATAAGACTGCTGCTTAATTTTATTCTGGAAGTACTTTGTCATTAACACTGTTCAACAAGGAAAAAAGCAGAGGTATAGAAATTGGAAGAGACAGTAAATCATCACTATTATCAGGTGATATGACTATACACCTAGAAAGTTTTATGGGATCAAGTAGAATGACATGACAAACAATAAGCATATTCATTTTAATGTACAGAAATATTAATATAAAGAAATAGCTTACATAAATAAAAACAACCACCAGTTTAGAAAACAGAGTGGAAGAAATGACCTCATTTACAGTAGCATAAAAAATGATAAAATGATTAGGAATAAATTTTTTATCTTAAAAAATAAATTATAATAGTAAGATTCTTCCTTTTAGAAGAAAGCATTGAAATAGAAAGGCACACCTTGTCCTTTTTTGGATGAGAAAATTCAGCATCATAAAGTTATCAGCTTTACTGCAATTAAACTATAAATGTAATGTGATACTTGTAAAAAACTGCTGTTGTAAAATTATTATGTATTTTATGGGGATATAATCAAGTATAGCTTGAGAAAATATAAAGAAGGATCATAATGTAGCTAGCCCTGACAGATGCTAAAACACATTTTAAAATCTTTATTATTTAAAGTAGTGTGTTATCTTCATAGTGTGTTCATCAGAAAACAGATCAATAGACTAATGACCCTGAGTGTATAGAAATTTAATATAACATACAGGTGGCATTTTAGAACGGTGAAGACAGGATATATAATCCAGTAAATGTTATTGGGACAAATGGGTAGTTCTCTTGGTAAAATGTTGGATTCATAGCTCGTATCTTACACCAGGGCAAATACTTAATGGAATAAAGATTTAAATGCTTATAAATGAAACCATAAAATTACTAGAGGAAGCGATGGAGGAATTTAAAGAATAATTTTGGTATGGTGAAAGCCTTTCTAGCTATGACTTTCAAACCTAGAAACTATAAAAGAAAGAAGCAACATATATATCTACATAAAAAGAAATCATGGTGCATAGAGAAAGCTTCCATGCAGAGTCATGGAGGACTTTAAACAAATGGAAAAAGAAGGGGAAAAAAAAACAACAACATAAACTCTTTATGTTCCCATCCCTTAATTTCAGCCATTATCAACTCATGTCTAATCTTGTTTACTTTCAAGTTAATTTTTGCTATTGTATCATCTCATCCACAAAATACCTGTGTATATATGTATGTATGCATATATGTGTACATATATGTATATGTATATAAAAGGCCTTTTAAAAAAACAGCTTAAGATACCACTATCACAACAAAAAATTAGTGATTCCTTAATATTCATGATTATATTTAAAGAGTAGGAAAATGAATCTTCTTGTAGTAATATCCATATACTACATATCATATACCCATACTACATATATATGTAGTAATACCCATATATATGTGTGAGTGTGTGCATGTGTATACACACACATATGACACATTCTGTGACTTTGAAAATATTTAGTTCAGTTCCGTTCATTCGCTCAGTCGTGTCCGACTCTTTGGGACCCCATGGACTGCAGCATGCCAGACTTCCCTGTCCATCACCAGCTCCCAGAGCTTACTCAAACTCATGTCCATTGAGTCAGTGATGACATCCAACCATCTCATCCTCTGTCATCCCCTTCTCCTCCTGCCTTCAGTCTTTCCCAACATCAGGGTCTTTTCTAGTGAGTCAATTCTTCGCATCAGGTGGCCAAAGTATTGGAGTTTCAGCTTCAGCATCAGTTCTTCCAATGAATATTCTTTAGGACTGACTGGTTTGATCTCGTCACAATCCAAGGGACTCTCAAGAGTCTTCTACAACACCACAGTTCAAAAGCATCAGTTCTTCACTGCTCAACTTTCTTTATGGTCCAACTCTCATATCCATACCATGGAAAAACCACAGCTTTGACTATATGAACATTTGTCAGTAAAGTAATGTCTCTGCTTTTTAATATGCTGTCTATGTTGGTCATAGCTTTTCTTCCAAGGAGCAAGTGTCTTCTAATTTCAGGGCTACAGTCACCATCTGCAGTGATTTTTGAGCCCAAGAAAATAAAGTCTGTCACTGTTTCTATTGTTTCCCCATCTATTTGCCATGAGGTGATGGGACTGGATGCCATGATCTTAGTTTTCTGAATGTTGAGTTTTAAGCCAACTTTTTCACTCTCCCCTTTCACTTTCATCAAGAGGCTCTTTAGTTCTTCTTTGCTTTCTGCCATAAGGATGGTGTCATCTGCATAACTGAGGTTATTGATATTTCTAATATTGAAAATATTAGAAAAAATAAAAAGTAGATAAAATAAAAATAAAAAGAGTGAATATGCTACAGAAAATCCTGTTAAACTAAATTTAGACACTTCCCCCTTGCAGTGTTCCAAATGCTCTTGAATCTGTTAATGCCTCTCAGTCAGCTGGTTATGTCACTTGATTAACCTTTTGTTAATCCTGGCTCCTGCTCTGACCTGGATGAAGCCAGTTGCTTTATCCTCCTCTTAGAAATCATTTAGGCATGGGACAGAAGACAACTCATCAGTCTCTTCTAAATCCTTCAAGATGTGTATAGATTAGACATGGGTAGGAACCTCAAGTTCTTGAAAGAAGACTCAACCCAGAAAAAATGAGGTAGCCTGGATCACTAGCTGGATCATCACAAAGCTGTGAGCCAGAATTTCTGACCCTTGGCCTCATGAAATTCAGCTACATTCTATGGGTAGAGAAAACTCTCTAAGGATTTTGTAGCTCATAAAGTGTTTTTTTTTTTTAGCAACTAGACTAAGTAAACCTCTTTTCATAAAGATATTTAAGATGCTGTAAGACCAGCTAATTGTGAAATTGATCAAGGTTGAATCTTGATTGTTGTTGTTCAGTCGTCAAGTCATGTCTGACTCTTTGCAACCCCATGAACTGCTGCACGCCAGACTCTCTTGTCTCTTACCATCTCAGAGAGTTTGCCCAAGTTCATTTCCATTGAATTGGTGATGCCATCCAACCATGCATCCTCATAATAACAAATTTGACTTTTAAAATGAGCATGACTGTTTGGAATAACATGTGTCAGTTTCATCCAGTTTGTAAATTTCAGTTTTGAAGTAAAACTTATAATTGTATTTTTTGAGAAAGAACACCTCTTTATCCTGGAGTAGCTAAGGACTCACTCAGGGCCACTTAGTAAGGTCTGGACCCCCAGTCTCCCAACCCCTGTGCCCGTGCCCTTTCTATAGAATCACACTTCTTTTCACACTTTTAAATTAGTTATCTTTAATTCCTTAGAATGTGTGCTGAAGTTTTCAGTAGGGAAGATAGACACAAATGTATTTTTATGGCCTCTTACTTTAAATTTTTCTCTCCATGTTGCCTGTGATGCTAGTACTTTTTCATGAACTTTCCTATGCTCTAAATTGCTGCCAGATGCAGCAGGAGCAATCACTGTTCCTAAAAAAAAGAAAAGAAAAAACCCACAGCTCACTTTATTTTCCTCTTATCTTTTCTTATGCTGGTAAACTTTCATGGTCATTTATCTCTCTGTCATAAAAATGAATGTGTGTTTAATCTTTCATGTGTTCGGTTATATGGTCCATACTGTTTATGTCTTCATTCTCATTATTTTATGTGAAGGAAGACTTGAATTTTTCTGCCCTCCCAGCTTCTGCTATATCATAGGTAGGCAGCTCAGATTACTTGGCTCTTCCTCATTTGTCCTTCTCTTCCTGATATCTAAGCCTAATCTTAAACTATTAAAACAAATAATGCCACACAGAAAAGATCCTTCTTCTCACATAGGAGAGATTTAATTCCAGGCCAGAGAAGGCAGGAGAAAGCTGTAGTAGGGTTTTACTTCAACAAAATAGTAAGTGTTGAAAGAAAATTGAAGCCGTGGGCTTTGGTAAGAGAATTGTAACATCTCATCATGACCCAGATAACCATGATGGTGTGATTACTCACCTAGAGCCAGACATCCTGGAGTGTGAAGTCAAGTGGGCCTAGGAAGCATCACTAAGAACAAAGCTAGTGAAGGTGATGGAATTCCAGCTGAGCTATTTAAAATCCTAAGAGATGATGCTATGCTGCGCTCAATAAGCCAGCAAATTTGGAAAACTCAGCAGTGGCCACAGGATTGGAAAAGGTCAGCTTTCATTCCAATCCCAAAGAAAGGCAACGCCAAAGAATGTTCAGAATACCACACAGTTGCACTCATCTCATACCCTAGCAAAGAAGTGCTCAGAATTCTCCAAGAGAGATTTCAGCAGTACGTGAACTAAGAACTTACAGACGTTCAAGCTGGATTTAGAAAAGACAGAGGAACCAGAGATCAAATTGCCAACATCTGCTGGATCGTAGAAAAAGCAAGAGAATTCCAAAAACCATCTACTTCTGCTTCATTGACTACGCCAAAGCCTTTGACTGTGTGGATCACAACAAACTGTGGAAAATTCTTAAAGAGAAGGGAATACCAGACCACCTTACCTACCTCCTGAGAAATCTGTATGCAGGTCAAGAAGTAGCAGTTACAACTGGACATGAAACAATGACTGGTTCCAAACTGGGAAAGGGGTACATCAAGCCTATATATTGTCACCCTGCTTATTTAAATTATATGCAGAGTACATCACGTGAAATGCCAGGCTGAATGAAGCACAAGCTGGAATCAAGCTTGCCAGGAGATATATAAATAACTTCAGATATGCAGATGACACCATCCTTATGGCAGAAAGAAAGGAGGACTAAAGAGCCTTTTCATGAAAGTGAGAGTGAAAAAGCTGGCTTAAAACTCAACATTCAAAAAACGAAGATCATGGCATGTAGTCCCACTTCATGGCAAATAGATGGGGAAACAATGGAAACAGTAACAGACTTCATTTTCTTGGGCTCCAAAATCACTGCAGATGGTGAAACTTCAGCCATGAAATTAAGGGACGCTTGCTCCTTGGAAGAAAAGCTATGATCAACCTAGATAGCATATTAAAAAGCAGAGACATTACTTTACCGACAAATGTCCATATAGTCAAAGCTATGGTTTTTCCATTGTATGGATATGAGAGTTGGACCATAAAGTAAGTTGAGCAGTGAAGAATTGATGCTTTTGAACTGTGGTGTTGGAGAAGACTCTTGAGAATCCCTTGGATTGTGAGGAGATCAAACCAGTCAATCCTAAAGGAAAACAGTCCTGAATATTCATCGAAAGGACTGAGGCTGAAATTGAAACTCCAATACTTTGGCCACCTGATACGATGAACTGACTCACTAGAAAAGACCCTGAGGCTGGGAAAGATTGAAGGGAGGCAGAGAAGGGCATGACAGAGGATGAGATGGTTGGATGTCATCACCGACTCAATTGGCACGAATTTGAGCAAGCTCCGGGAGATGATGGATGACTGGGAAGCCTGGCATACTGCAGTCCATGGGTCTCAAAGAATTGGACATGACTGAGCAACTGAATTGAACTGAACTAATGATGACAAGAAACTTTCAGGCAACATCTGTATATAGCGATTTAATTTACAAAGCCCCTACACTGCTGACCAGTAGTCAGCTGACTGTTTGACTCAGCCTGAAGACCAGGAAGCTTTGAAGTGCAGCTAGAATGACAGAAAGAACCTTCGCTTTTGGTAGATCTCTGTGTCCTGATTGCAATACATGTGCAAGTGAGGCAAAACCCTCACTTCTCTAATTCTCAGTTTCCTTATAGTAACCTCATTAGGCTGTTAGGAGAATTCAGTGAGATCACAATAATGATTGTTCTTGGCCTGTCAATCACATTATTCAGTATATACTTGGAAGCTGAGCTGAAGGTATCTTCTAGTTCTCTTGCTTCTGAGTCTGCCTCTTGGGTCTATGCAAAATGTGTTTGTAATCTCAGTACCTGTCTTCCAGGGGTATTTAATTTCAGATCTCATCTCTCTAGGGCTGTTTATTGTCCTTTGTGTATATGAAAGCTGTGTAATTGGAGAACAGATGCAGACAAAACATGGGTTTGGTGGCACCTTATAGCCTTCTCTCCGATAGACCTGTTTCTTACTGTGTTATATTGAGTTTATGCTACACAATCTCATTTGTGACTTAGTGTGTTTAGAAACAGAAGCTCAAATTAAATTTGCATGTTTCATTTCAATCATCCACTGATGTGGAAAACTTGTTCACCTTCTGGAGAACATATACTTACCTTTCAGACAGAGCAGAGTGATAGTTATCATTGGCATCAAACCTTTACAGCTGTTCCAGCTTAACCCTAACTCCTTACCTCTAAGACATAAAGTACAGCCTATACATAAGTCTTTTCCACTTGCTGTTGATAATTGAAATCCTGTCCCTGCACAAACAGGTAATAAGGTAACCCTCCAGACACACTTGATCTCATAGCTACCCATCACACTCTACATTCCACATACAAGGGGACACCTGCATATTTTCACATTTGCCCTTTTGGAAACATGTGGACTTTTTGTGTGCTGCCCCCTTTAAATAGAGTGTTCAAAGATCATTCAGCAGATCATTATCTCTGGGCATCTCCATTCTGAGTGTCCTGTGATTCAGGGCTGCCCGCAGGGCCTCTGAGATGGTCAAGAATGATCTGCTCCTAGATTCTGGATTATTCTGGTCATCATGTCAGCTATCTTTCCCCTCCTGTTCATCTTTGTTCTTTCCGTTTGCTGTGCTTGCTTCTTAACATTCTTACCACCACCTCTACCCCTTTCTTCTTTCTTTTATTTTTTCTATACTATTTTTCCCTTACACTTCAGTTTGTTTTTCATAGTTGGTGATGCTAAATTTTGCTTTAGCTTAATCGATTGTCATATTTCATATATTTGATTTTTTGAGCTTGACCCTTCTTAGTCCTAGTTCATAACAGATACTTCTTTATAGATAAACTCTGTCTTGAGTAATTTAGGAATCCTGGAGTAGAATTTCATTTGGAAAATATTCTCACTTGGGCTTTTAAACATGTAAAATTTAAGGATGGACCCTGTTAGATCTTGAGTTTCTTAGAACTTCATCAGGTATACAGTTAGCAAATATATATGGTTGTATTACAATGTACTTATAAGTTAAATTTCCTTAACCAGAAGCACAGTTATCAGGTCTCTCCGGTGGCTTTAACAGAACACTTTCTTACCTCATGGAGCTCACATAATACATGTCCTTTGTTGGGCTTCCAATTTGCTGAGTTGAAGGAGATCCACTTCTGAGTTCGGTTTTAATAGTGCTATTTAAAGGCTGTCTGCATGGCCCCATTTAAGAAATTAGGCTATGCAAATCCAACCTGATTACAAGATATAGGTCTAAAGAAATTTGAAGTGCATTTGAGGTTCTTGGTTACCATAGATCTTAGCCTTCACTGGAATTGGAAAACAGAATTTTAGGCTTTTTTAAGTTTATGTAAGAATTCCACTTCTCGCACCAGTTTATTTTCTTTAATTCTGAGGCCTAACTGACCAGGCTATAATTTTTCTCCATATTCAGAAATAGATTCTGTGGCCTCCATATACTTTTATCTATTTATGCCCTGCTGCCATGATTCTTACTGCTTATCAAAACACTTATTTCTAGTGTAGGTGAAGTGTTTAGTCCAGAGATTCTGCTGACCTGTAATGTTCCTAATAGTGCACTCTGAAATTTTTCCCAAGGCTTGCTCATTTAGTTAGGGTCGATGGAGCATGGCTTTGACCTGGAAGAAACTCGTTTTATTTACATATATCTTGTGAGAGAAGTACAGTGACCTGGCGTGGGCTGAGAGCACCATTCCCCTTTCAGATCCAGCTCGTCAATTGAAAGCCCAGTAATGTGGTCTGAGACAGTACCCCCCCACACCCCCGTGGCAGTGCAGTGTGGAAAACCAGAATCTTTGTGGAAAATAGGATATTTTTCTTTATCAGAGAGACTGACAGAATTAAAGAAAAAAATCTCTTCGTCATCTAGTGTGCACAGTTTGAAACTGTCATTTATCTTACTTTGAATTGATGTTTCAGGAAAACCATTATCCACAATCTTTATCAGGTTTAGCTGGATGCTGAAGTACTCTTGTAATATATTATCATTAGGCAGTGAAATCATTTTTGCTCTGTGTATGAGCGTAAAGCAGAAGCTTATTAAACCTTTAATCAAGAAGTCATACCAGATTCCTAGTCCCAGGTGCGAGAACACATTTCTTGTGTGGCGTGTTCATAAAATCAAAGGCCCAGCCCACACGTAGATGGATGACACTCCTTAGCAGAGAGACACCCTAGATATTAGCCTGTTCTGGCACTGTGTCTGTCATTCAAGGGGAGGCTGTGTATTGTTGGCCTCTTTTCCCGGCAGTGTGCTCAAAAGGGCCTCCAGACTGCAGCATAAGGAACTTAAAAATGAAAATGAAAGTGACATGTGAATGACTACATGTTTCCTGTAAAGAAAAGAGGTTTTCTCAATACACATGCGTGTATGTGTGTCTAACCTGTTGCATTATACATACACACACACACACACATGTTTAACCTATAAGCTGTCTCTTCTGTTACATTATTTACTTCACAAAATGGCAGGTTTTTTTTTTTTTATTCTTTGGGCTGCTGAGCTGGCATTCATTCACATATTTGTATCAAGTTTCTACTATATTGTAGGCACTGTGGAAGGGTAATGAAGATACAAAGATGAATAAAATTGTGAATCTTGTTATTAAGTAGCTTACAGCCTCCTGAGCAAGGTGGAACCATTAATAATAGAGTTGAGGGAAGTGCTAATAGAAATACTCTATGTATTGGGTTGGTCAAAATTTTCATTCAGATTTTTCCAGACGATCTTATGGAAAAACATGAATGCACTTTTTAACCAACCCAATATAGCGTGCTTTGAAACCTTAGAGGATCCAGGAGAGAGGTCCTTGGGATAGGAGGCCTTAGAGTAAGATGAAATTATCTGGGAAGGACCCACCATGTTGAGGAATCTGAATTTCACAATAAACTCAATAGGGAACCATTAATGAATTTTAAGCCTATGAGTGGCATGGTCAGATTTGCTTTCTAGGAAGTTCTTCTTTGAATTGCAACTTAAGAATGAGAGGGTAAGGTGATTCCTCAAAAATTTAAAGACATAATTGCCATATGATCCAGCAAATCTCTTCTGAGTAAATTCCCAAAAGAACTGAAAGTCAGGTACACCATTATTCACAGAAGTATAATTCACAGTAGCCAAAAGGTAGAAACCACCCAGAGGTCCATGGACAGATGGATAGATTAAATATATATATTAATAGATATAATAGAATTTTACTCAGCCCTGAAAAGGGAGGACATCTTGACACATGTCACAACATGGATGAACCTTGAAGATACTATGCTAAGTGAAATAAGCCAGTTGTCATCTCTGCCATGTGATAATAGCATCTGCTTCATAAAACAACAGGGCAGTCCTGAGAAATACATCTGATAACTCATCTAAAGTGCTTCAAAGGATGCCGATGCACAGCACCTCCTCAAATATTAGCTGCTGTTGCTGCTTTTGCTGTTATTATTACTACTCCTACTTTATTTGAAGCAGCAAGAGGATAGGATATAGCATATTGATCTTAGTTCTTTGATGAGATATCTTATTTTTAACAGCTTTATTGAGGTACAGTTGACATACAATGACTGCACCTGTTTAAAGTGTACAGTTTGCAAAGGTTTGACTTATGTATATACATTATGAAGCCATTCATGGCATATAGAACATGAGTATATCCATCACCTTCCAAATTTTCTCTTCCATGTATTCTCCCTTGCACCTCTGGTTCTATGTTTGTAGGCAAACAAGGATATTCTTTGACTTGCTATAGATTAGTTTGCATTTTCTAAAATTTTATATAAATATGATTATACAGTATATATACTTTTTATCTATTTCAATCAGCATATTTATTTGGGGATTCATCCATATTTATAATATGAATAGTTCATCTGTTTATATTGCCAAATAGTATTTCATTTTATGGATATACCACAGTTTGTTTACACATATGCACCTGTTGATGGATATTTTGGTAATTGCCAGTTTGGGGGTATTACACATAAAGCTTCTAAGATATTCATGTGTAAGTCTTATATGAACAGGCATATTACTTTTCTCTTGGTTAAGTCCAGGAGTGGAATGGCTGAATCATATAGAAATTTTATGCTTAGGTTTTCAGGAAACTCCCAAACCTTTCACAAAGTATCTGTTCCATTTTACATCTAAGCAGCAGTATATGAGAGATTCTGTTGCTCCACATACTCACCAACACTTGGTATGACAAGCTTTTTAATTTTAGCCACTCTAATAGGTGTGGAGTGGTATTTAATTGTGGTTTTAATTTGTGTTTCCCTAATGGCTAATGCTGGTTTTAGAAAAGGCAGAGGAATCACAGTTCAAATTGCCAACATCCACTGGATCATCAAAAATGCAAGAGAGTTCCAGAAAAACATCTATTTCTGTTTTATTGACTATGCCAAAGCCTTTGACTATGTGGATCACAATAAACTGTGGAAAATTCTGAAAGAGATGGGCATACCAGACCACCTGACCTGCCTCTTGAGAAACCTATATGCAGGTCAGGAAGCAACAGTTAGAACTGGACATGGAACAACAGACTGGTTCCAAATAGGAAAAGGAGTACATCAAGGCTGTATATTGTCACCCTGCTTATTTAACTTATATGCAGAGTACATCATGAGAAACGCTGGGCTGGAAGAAGCACAAGCTAGAATCAAGATTGCTGGGAGAAATCTCAATAACCTCAGGTATGCAGATGACACCACTCTTATGGCAGAAAGTGAAGAGGAACTAAAAAGCCTCTTGATGAACATGAAAGGGGAGAGTGAAAAAGTTGTTTTAAAGCTCAACATTCAGAAAACTAAGATCATGTTATCTGGTCCCATCATTTCATGGCAAATACATGGGGAAACAGTGGAAACACTGTCAGACTTTATGTTTTTGGGCTCCAAAATCACTGCAGATGGTGATTGCAGCCATGAAATTAAAAGACTCTTACTCCTTGGAAGGAAAGCTATGACCAACCTAGATGGCATATTAAAAAGCAGAGACATTACTTTGCCAACCAAGGTCCATCTAGTCAAGGCTATGGTTTTTCCAGTGGTCATGTATGGATGTGAGAGTTGGACTATAAAGAAAGCTAAGCGCTGAAAAATTGATGCTTTTGAACTGTGGTGTTGGAGAAGACTATTGAGAGTTCCTTGGACTGCAAGGAGATCCAACCAGTCCATCCTAAAGGAGATCAGTCCTGGGTGTTCATTGGAAGGACCGATGCTGAAGCTGAAACTCCAATCCTTTGGCCACCTGATGCGAAGAGCTGACTCACTGGAAAAGACCCTGATGCTGGGAAGGATTGAGGGCAGGAGGAGAAGGGGACGACAGAGGATGAGATGGCTGGATGGCATCATCTCTCAATGGACATGAGTTTGAGTGGACTCTGGGAGTTGGTGATGGACAGGGAGGCCTGGTGTGCTGAGATTCATGGGGTCCCAAAGAGTCGGAGAGGACTGAGCGACTGAACTGAGCTGAATGACTAATGATGCTAAGTATCTTTTAGTGTGTTTATTTGCCATTCCTGTATTTTCTTTGATGGTCTTTTCACATCTTTTTCACATCTTTTTTTTTCTCATTTGTTGGGTTGTTTATTTTCTTATTAAGTTCTGGTAATTGGTTATACATTATATGGATACATTATATGGATATATTATATGGATACAAGTGCTTTATTTTGTCTCCTTCTCAAAGCAGTTAAGTTGCAGTAATTTCAGGGCTTATCCCATTTGTTTCCTGCTTATCAGGGATCAATGTCTCATTTCCTGATACCTAGTCTTGAAAACTGTTGTTTCTTACACACATGCACACACATGCACATGGGCAAACATACATATCATAGATGGCTGGTTAATTGTTTTCAGACAGAGGGATAAATCAGTTCTTACTCCATCTGGCTCTGGAGCTAAGTCTGATAAGATACTTTTGAATTGTCAGAACCTGCTAGCTGAATGTTCTTCAGAGGTATCCCTTGTGGTCCATTGGGTGCAGTGATATAAGGCTGTGAGATGTTTCTACCAGTGAGCAGATGTATAAGTTTTCCCAAGGAATAGACTCCTGGAGTCTTCTGGTTGGACAGGACTCTACAGGTCATGTGGCTGATCCTCCAGCTGATGTGTAAAACCCTTTCTGTAGTCTCTCCTATACTGTCCCATGTTGGGCAACTCTCTTTTTAAAGAACACATTTCCTGTTTAGATGTTTCCCATGGTTAGAACCTTCTTATCTACATGAGCTAAAATCTTTCTCCCTATCTCTCTTCAAATTTTCACATGAAGTCATGTGAAATTTTAATTGGACAATTAAAATTGGACAATTCTAGGTGGAAGATTTAGATTTGTCCAATGAAGTCATGTGAAATTAATCCTGTTTCCACACAGTCTCCCTCACATTTCAGGGCCAATTGCCTGCTTTCTTCCTGGGTCATCTCTCTAGGATAAATATCTTGATCTCTCTGAACCTTAGTTGCCTTATCTCTAGAATATAGTTGCAAAGAGGATTCCTGTATCTATGAGTGCCTTCTTTAGTGAGTGAGACACCCTGCTAGATGCTAAAGATACAGAAGAGGGTATACTCTCTCTGCCTCCCAGAAACTCACCAGGGAAGAAAAGTCAACTGATGCAGCAGAGAGCTAAAAAGCCCTCTTAATAGCAGTGTACTAGGCCCTTCACAGGACTTTAGAGAAGATCAAATTAATTAAGATATTGGAAGTGTAGTCTATACACTATAAAAGACTATATGTGTGTTTGGTATTATTATTAGTGGTAGTCAAAGATGTACGGACAGCTGATCTGTCCCCATTATTTTTTCTGAAGCCTGCTATGTCTCTGACCATTTAAGTTTGAAAATTCTGTTTGAAGCCTCTGGGCTGTACATAATGAATGAGTTTGGATATGTGATGGTGCTCACAGGGGGTAGAAATAAGCCAGTAAGTTTATTTTTCCTCTTGCTCTTGAACATTGTTTGGGTTCAGGGCTTGTAAAAGACAATTATTTTCAGTGAATTTTTATGTGAATTCAGATGTTATAAGTTAGGGGGACTGTAAACCTCTACTAATGCTTTATTGTTTAAAACTCCAGATGGTGATGATAATACTTCAGCTTTTGCCATATGGAGAAACAGAAAGCAACTTTCAGAAGAAAGCAGTGGCAAATTTGGATATCATGATTTTGCAGTTCTAGGTCACTCTGTGCCTCCCTCACAGGGTGTTGGAGACTCTCGTCGTGACATTTCAAGCATCTCTTTACTTTGCCAATAATATAACAAATGGAAGTAAGAGGAAGAACTGTATGATGATGTAACATGATGCTGAGTTTAGAGTTTGCCACAATATGGCAGCATTTCTTACACTGGGGGCTTAAAATACAAATTCCCAGACCCCACTTCAGACACTCCGATTTAGCCATTTTATGGGTTTGGGGGGAGGTGAGAACTGCTAGTGTGCCCGAAGATAGTTCCTGGGTAGTCCTGGAACAGATGTGTCCTGCTTTGAGAAACATTGGTGGTGGAGTGAGCTTGTGATATGAGGGCAGTAAATCTTGCCCTGCCTCTGTCTCTGTGTTTGTTCTTGCCTTCACAACTTCTGAGGGTCTACTCTTTAAATCAGAATTTATGTCATGGAGAGTCAATAAGGCGAGATAGGTAATTTCCATTCTCAATGAATCTTCAGTGTAGCCTTAAGATGTCAGTAGATCCTGGTTTAGTAGCTGCATGACTTAGAATGGGTTACTTTTAAGCTTAGTGAGTATAATTTGGATAATACAACCTACCTGTTCTTCAGGATTATTGGGGAAACTGATTGGAAATTAAGTGCCTTCTCACACTCATAGGAAATATTACTGTATTCTATTTTAGTATTAAATATGTTTTCCAAAGTAGCAACTCTAACTAAATAAGATTCCAAATGCTAAAACTTAAAGCATTCTATATGTGAGTCAATTATTTCTAAGCTGGTCTTCCCAGGTGGTGCTAACAGAAAAGAACCCGCCTGCTGATACAGGAGACACAGTGGATTTGATCCCTGGGAAGATCTGCTGGAAAAGGAATGGCAGACCTCTCCAATATTCTTGCCTGGAGAATCTAATAGATGACTGTAGCCTCATGGGACAAATTATAAATATGAAGAAAGAACAATTACAAGTTAAGTTTTTAGAGTCAGATGCAAGTCTTTCCCAGTATGTTTGAAAATTTTAATGCCCTTGTGATTACTGATATTCAAAGTATGGTATTAGTTGAGAGTCCTTGATACACCTCATTTCTTATTCCACCTGTATACAATAAACTATAAACCATATATATTTTTAAATAAGTAGAATTACTTTTATTTGTTACTTATTTACAAATACTTCCATTTATTTTTAGTATGTTGAGTATTCTGTTTGTAAAGTTGTGGTTGTCTAAAACAAACCAAGTAATCATTGACATGGTAGATACTAATTTGTAGTTTATTGATAAGAGGAAAGATGTTTTCATTTACTCTTCTTGGCTCTAAAATTATCATTCCCTTCTCACAAAGAAATTAACCTGGTACCAAGATGATACAGAGGATAACCTGAAAATGAGTTAGCTTCATGGTCTTTCATCTCTCTGCAATGGGGTGAGGACAAAAGAAATAAGAAATTGACTTTCTAACATTTTTTTCATATTTGAGGTAAAGTTAGATATGAGGAAATGTGAGAAAATAAAACAAAGGACTTATGCTCAATTTTCTAAATTTAACTTTTTTTTTAAGAAAAGCCCAATGGTTTTGGGGATCGGGAATTAAAGATATAGAGCCATCTAAACTGGTAGTTCTTAATTTATGAGTCATGGTGTCCTTTTGTAGCATGACCCCTTCATACAGGAGCCGCCAAAATGTGGCCAATGTATTCAATGGATGTTTGCTACCGTAATTGCTGCATTGTCTTCTGGAAGAAGCATTTTGATAGTATGGAGTGGCACTGTGTTATTGATCAGGATACAGCTTTAGCAAGTTAGAGGAAGGAAGCTTTGTTGGAAGGCCAAACTGGTAATATACCAAGGTCTATATCTCAGGTCCCATTACTACTCCTTTGTGAATCCTGTAGGTCTTCTTTTCCTTGCTGACTTGCTTGGATTCTGCACCTCTGTTCAACTGCCCGAGACTGTCAGTTTGGTTAGACTGACTATATGCTTTAGGACCCTTGATGCAGACCCTTCCAACCCCTTATTTGACTTAGTGAATTATATAGCTACACAGAACTTGACAATTTCAGGGTCTTCTTTTTTTTTAGGGTTACAAAAGTAATATATATTCATTATGAAAAGTATTAACAAAGGAAAGAAGAAAAATCTATCTTTCTCTCACTAGAAAATAGTATTTGATATATTGAGGACTTAGTATTTTCATCCAGTCTTTTTCTCTATGTATATTTTAAAAATTAGGATTTATACTTTTTAAAATCTGTCTTTTTTTTTTTAATTTATTTTATTTTTGGCTGTGCTGGGTTTTCATTGGTTGCGGAGCACAGGCTCTAGGGCACAGGGGCTTCAGTAGTTGCAGCATTTAGGCTCAGTAGTTGCAACTCTCTGACTCTAGAGCGCAGGCTCAGTAGTTGTGGCTCATGGACTTAGTTCCTCTAGGGCATGTGGGATCGTCCCAAATCAGGGACCGAATGTGTCCCCTGCGTTGACAAACTGATTCTTTACCACTGAGCCACCAGGGAAGTCCAAGCCTGTCTTGTCTTGTTTTTATTTTGCAATGTAATATGATTTTTTTCTATCATTATAAATGGTTGCTGTGTATTCCACTAAAAATGAAGGTACCATATTTTACTTAACCAGTCTGTTTAATTTCTTGGGAAAGTTTTTCTTAAATTCCCCAGTACCATTGTAACTCAAGTAAAGAAAAAAATGTATTTTCATGTGTGATCACACATGTATGCACTTACACACATACTCCTCAGTATGTGTCTGTGGCTTTGCCCACTACTAGGAAAATAAGGACAATGAGACGGGGACTGCTCTACAGATAACCCAGTAGTGATATCAGTAGTAATGCTCAGGCCTCCTGCCTCTGTGATCCCAGATCTCTTCCGAGGGAGATAATGCACTCTGTAGGCTGAGTTAGGTAGGGCGAGAGAGTCTTCACTCTACCTGTCTGCATTAGTAGTAAAGTAGCAATATGATTACAGTTTTAACCAACACTTAAAGCACTCCTGAGTGCCAGGCACTGTTCAAACTGCCTTCACAATATTAGCTTATTTAATCTTTACACTGTGGTGGTTTAGTCCAAGCCATGTCCAATTCATTGTGACCTCATGCACTGTAGCCCTCTAGGCTCCTCTGTCCTTGGGATTTCCCAGGCCAGGATACTGGAGTGGGTTGCCATTTCCTCCTCCAGGAGATCTCTCTGACTCAGGGATCGACCCTGGGTCTCCTGCTTGGCAGGTGGATTCTTTACCACTGAGCCAGCTGGGAGGCCCTTTACAATCATCCTATGGAGGACATGAACCCTTAAACACAGACATAGAGGGGATATTTCAAATTACTAAGCCATAATTCACACTTAAATGGGAAAAAGACAAAGCAAATTTTTATGTGCTTTGAAAGTCTACAGTATGAAGGTTGAAGGTAGGTTGAATAGGGATGGTGAACAGCACTCTGGAAGTTAGCAGACCTTACCACGTTGGTGCATCATTGATACTCTAGTTACTGATGCAGTGAACCCATCAAGAGAGGGAATCAGTAAAGGCAGCAACCAGAAAAAGCACTGGAAGGTATAAACACTTTGTTCATAGTTATTTTAAAATGCTCTGATTAGGGTGGGCCAGAGTTCCTAGCCCTGTCAAAAGGAAAAAAAAAAAGAACATATGAAGTGATGGTCTGCTTGGGGTTCTTTGTGAAGTTCTTATTTATATCTGGTCAAATGAGATGTAGCCCCAGATGTGTGTAGAATATTCATAAGTATAGGTAAGGATTCACTTTCTCCCAGTGTCGGTATCTACTTGGAAGTACAATCTGTAGACTCTTTTAAGATGAGCAATCTGAGAGTGTTGAGAAAGTGCAATTTGTGCCCAAGATGGCATAATCAGAAATTGAGGGAATTGGAACTGAGAAAGTGTGGCTTTTCAGGCTTCTTCTCTCTATTTAAGTTAACCCCAGACCTCATCTGTACTTGCCAAAACACGGCAAATGTGATGATTAAAATCTTCTATTTAGTGAGCCTGTTTAGTATCCACTTTTAAACTTATGACAGTTTTTCCTGCAAGGTTAAAGGTTCTCATAGGTGTGTGGCTGTTACCCTCCTTGTATTGGCCCAAACTGTAGGAGCCCCCTCTCTCTGCTCAGTTGTGTCTGACTCTTTGCTACCCCATGGTGGATCACAACAAACTGTGGAAAATTCTTAAAGATATGGGTATATCAAATCACCTTACCTGTCTCCTGAGAATTTTGTATGTGGGTCAAGAAGCAACAGTTAGAACTGGACATGGAACAACAGACTGGTTCCAAATCGGGAAAGGAGTATGACGAGGCTATATATTGTCACCCTACTTATTTAACTTCTATGCCAAGTACACATGTGAAATGCCGAGTGAGTGAATCACAAGTTGAAATCAAGATTCTCCAGAGAAATGTCAACAATCTCAGATATGCAGATGATACCACTCTAATGGCAGAAATTGAAGAGGAACTAAAGACCCTCTTGATGAGGGTGAAATAGCAGAGTGAAAAAGCTGGCTTAAGACTCAGCTTTCAAAAAACTAAGATTATGGCATCTGGTCCCATCACTTGATGACAAATAGAAGGGGGAAAAGTAGAAGCAGTGACAGATTTTATTTCTTTGGGCTCCAAAATCACAGAGGATGGTGACTGCAACCATGAAATTAGAAGACACTTGCTCCTTTGAAGAAAAGCTATGACAAACCCACACAGCTTGTTAAAAAGCAGAGACGTCACTTTGCCAACAAAAGTCCTTGTAGTCAGAGCTATAGTTTTTCCAGTAGTCAGGTGCGATGTGAGAGTTGGACCATAAAGAAGGCTGAGCTCTGAAGAATGGATGCTTCAGAATTGTGGTGCTGGAAAAGATTCGAGAGTCCCTTGGTCAGCAAGGAGATCAAACCAGTCAATCCTAAAGGAAATCAACTGTGAGTATTCATTGAAAGGACTGAGGCTGAAGCTCTAACACTTTGGCTACCTGATATTAAGAGCTGACTCATTGGAAAAACCCTGATGCTGGGAAGGATTGAGGGCAAGAGGAGAAAAGGGTGACAAGGGATGAGATGGTTAGATAGCATCGCTGACTCACAGACATGAATCTGAGCAAACTTCAGGAGATAATGAAGGACCGGGAAGCCTGGCGTATTGTAGTCCATGGAGTTGCGGAGAGTTGGACATGTCTTAGCGACAGAACACAACAACAAATCCTCCCTGTGCTGGACAAGAACTGACTGAATATAGTTAATATCCATTAGTCAGGAGAAAACATTCTCTCCGTGCCACCATGAACATTCATTTCCTTTTGGAAATATTTCTGTTTTGTTTTAGATTTGTAATTTTAACTATTGGGCTTTTGAGTGTGCCATAAAGTATCAGTTTACAAAAGTTTGCTCTGTTACCAAATGGCTCATCAGGGTTTACACACTTCTGGGTCACTTCTCTTCCTGCTACCACTGCCGCTTATTTTCTTGGCAAATTAGCCATTTTCTTCTGTAATTTATGTCCAAATCTGAGTATAACAACCAGGCTTCCAGTAGAAAGTAGCAGGTGTAGGTGTATCCAGGGCATTCTAAATATAATCAGTGAGTTCTCTGAGCTAGCTCATTATCTCAGCTTCATGGTGCCGCATGCCCCTTTCTCTCAGAGATGTCTTTATCTGAATCACCCAGTACCTGATTAGTAAATTTGCTTCAATTGTAAAAAGTAAGCAGTACTCTACAGTAAAAGCACATTTAAAATATACAAAAGCAGCAAAAGAAAAGAAACTCACTGCAGTGTTTTCTGGAGGTGAAGCAAGCTTACTGCCGTGGTGTAAATAGGTCTTTGTGGATTTCATTTGCATTGTTTCTGAAGTTTTTATAGTGTACCCTCAAACTCTCACCTTGTATATCTCTTACTTCTTTTGTAGCATCAGTAATCAGTGTTCTAGAAGCCTTCTAGTGTTTCTCCAGGATGTCCACTATTTTTAAAATCATTGAAATCATAAATTTTTAATTAAAAAATTGAATGAGTAAATTGGTTGCCTGATGTAATTATTCTCACCCACTTTTGCCTTTAATATCACCCGCATGTCATATTTATAAGCAGTTAATAATTTAGTCAGTTCTTTCTGAATATTAAAAAGTGAGTTTATATGTGTTTCATGCATCAGTTTAAATTCTTAATGCCTCACTGACAGATCTGGTTTCTCAGTCATCTGTGAGACGAAAGAGCTGTTAGCTTCTCACAAACTTCAAATCATGTAGATGAGAGATTTTTAAAAATTTGACTTTAATGAAAAGGTAGGTTTTTAGGTAAGACCTTTTAACAGATGAGATCCATATTTTCTGCGTATTTTCTCTCAGCATTACCTTCCTGAGATAATTCTTCCTCTCTTGGCCTGAGCATTTCTGCTTTTTATGAAGACCCTTCTCAAATGTATTTTCTGGGACTTTCTCTGTCTCACAATCAAAACTTATATGTCTTTTCCTTATTTTTCTTTCATTGCTCTGGCCTCCATTGCTTTTGATGAGAAATCAACTGTCAGTTTTATTGTGGTTCCATAATGGAGCAGGTTGTTTTTCTCTTGTTGATTTCAGCAGTTTATCTTTGGCTTTCAGCAGTTTGATGAGTTTGGGTGTGGTTCTCTATGAATTCATCCTATTTGGAGTTCATGGAGCTTCTTAGAAGTATAGATTAGTGTATTTTTTTAAAAGTCAAATTTGGAACATTTTCAGCCATTATTTCCTTGAATATATTTCTGTTCCATCCTCTCTCCTTTTCTTCTCATACTTTTGGTATGTGCGTGTCCTATAGTTAATGGTCTCCCACCTTTCTGAAGCTCTTTTTAAATTTTTTTTCTTCTTTTTTCTTTCTGCTCTTTGGATTACATAGTCTCTATTCATCTATTAACAAGTTTCCTTCTGTCAGTTCAAATCTGCTGAACCACTCTACTAAATTCATCATTTCAGTAGCTATCCTTTTTAACTCTATTATTTCCATTTGGTTCTTTTCTGAATTTTCTATCTTTTTATTGATATTCCTATTTGATACGACACTGTCATCATATCTTCCTTCACTTCTGTAAGCATGGTTTCCTTTTGTTCTTTGAGCATATTTATAATATTTACTATATTGAAAATATACTATTTTCAAGTCTTATTAAATATAACTCTGGGCACCTGTAAGCTTCTATTGTCTTTTTGTCTTGTGTATGGGTTATACTTTTCTGAGTTTTCTTTTTTCTGTTTTTTGAGGTGTCTCAATTTTTTGTTGAAAACTGCATATTTTAGGTAAGATATTGTAGCACCTCTGAATACTGACATCTCTTTCCACTTCCCTTTTGAAGAAAGTTTATTGAGGTTGCTGTTTGGTCAGTCATTTGTTTATCTGTTTAATGACTTGGCTGGACTAAATCTGTGAAATCTGTTTTTCCCACACTATAATTTTCTTGCTTAGATTTTTTTTGTTTTTATTTTTGACCTGACTTCTTAGGAGTTTTTGGTGTGTCTTTATAAATTATTGATTGATCAAAGTTTGTGCTTAAGTTGCCTTGGCTGGGGCTTCTCAGGTGGCTCAGTGATAGAGAATCCGCCTGCCAATGCAGAGACACAGGAGATACCTGTTCATTGCCCAGGTTGGGAAGATTTCCTGAAGGAGGGAACAGCAACCCACTCCAGTGTTCAGGGTCCCTGGTGGCTCAGTTGGGAAAGAATCCACCTGCCAATGCCGGAGACACAGGAGACACAGGTTTGATTCCTGGATCAGGAAGATTCCCTGAAGGAGAAAATAGCATCTAGCATTTTTGCCTGCGGGAGTCCGTGGACAGGAGCCTGGTGGGCTCCTGGGGTTGCATGGGGTCCATGGGGTTGCAAAGAGTCGGACACAACTGAGTGACTGAGCACATCTATACCATGCTGTGCCTTAGCTACTTAGGTGTGTGTGTGGTTTGTAGACTGCTTTCACACTTCAGGGACTTTACAGTTTCCCCCCACTTTTAACCAGAGTCTAGTGTTTCAGAGGTCTTTTCTCCGTCTCTCCAGGGAAGGTTCACCCCTGGCTCTGCACAGTCTTCCAGACCATGAGGAATGAATATCATTTTATTCCTCTTCCTCTTAGGCTAGAGTGACTTATGGTTTAGCCAGTATTTTGGTTAAAGTTTGCACTTAAGTCTTTTGAGTCAGGAAGGCTTCTAATTTTACTGATGGATTTGCATATGACTTGGGAGACTTTCATGTCTTCCCCAGTGAAAGGTTGTTGCTCTCACCAGTAACTCTGGTTACTCCTGAATGGGTATAGCCTAGGATATGCCTTTAATCTTTAGAACCCTCAGTAATGAGTGTGATCCTAGGAACATTCTTCTTGAATGTCTCTTAAGCTTTGTTAAATTTTGATTAGTCTATGATTTTATGATATATATGGTCCATCATGGTACTTACATCATGAAGCTACTAGCCCAGGTAATTATTTGTTTGCCACCAAAATTCTCGTGGTTTTTGACAGTGTCCTTAGGCATGAACTTCTCCCTTGGTGGTGGTGTTTAGTTGCTAAGTCGTGTCCTACTCTTTCAGGCCCCATGAACTGTAGCTCTCCAGGCTCCTCTGCCCATGGGATTTCTGAGGCAAGAATACTAGAGTGGGTTGCCATTTTGTTCTCCAGAGCCTCTTTCCAACCCAGGGATCGAACCTACATCTCCTGTGTTGGCAGGTGTGTTCTTTGCCACTGAGCCAGCTGGGAAGCCCCAGACATCTCCCTACTATGTCCCAGGTAAAACCAGCTGATATGGGCAGCATGGTGGAGCTCTTTTTCATTAGGGCCTGCCTCTTCTCCTGGGCTGCACCTCTGTGCCATTACATCAGAGCTCTGGGTTGGGAGAGTAGCTCACTTCTCCCCGAGTGACAACCTGTCTCAGCAAGCAGGCGCCGAGTGGTCTCTTAGCTTATTCCTCTGTGTGGAATCTTTGCCTGATGAGTGAGCTAGGATTGCTCACTTGATGATTGGAGTCCTAGCATTCTCAACCTGGTGTTCCTGGGACCAAGCCCTGCCCTGCAAGTGAAAAGGGAGTCGGGGAAGGAGATGTAGTCCTCTCAGCAGCACCTGCCCAAATTTGTGCTTCTTCATGACAGGGTTGGGGGTGGAGGAATGAGAGGTGCTGACAGCATAGCCTATGCCTCTTGGATGAAACCATAGCCCTAGACCAGGATCTGGGAAGAGAGGGAACCCCCATTTTCACCATATCTACTCAGATACATCACCATTCCATCACACTCTTTTTTCCTGATTTTTCAAGGCTATGCTCCAGGCTAAGTGACATTTAGCTTGTCTGGTGATTAATCCATTGCAGTTGGATGAGCCTCTTAGGTTGTGGTTTCTTATGTCTTTATGTCCCTGTTGCTAATTCCATGACTGTCACTTCATAGTAAGTACTCAGTAGATGTCCCTGGATGGATGAGCAGATGAATACCAGATTTTTTCAAATGTGTTTGTTTTTACTCAGAATGGATTGTATATACAGTGGGGCTTTTGGGTACTTGGGACCTCTGCTGGGTGTGGAGGTCTACTCTGCTGACCTAGGCCAGTCATAGACAGCCAGAACTTTAAAAATGGAAGGGGTGTAAAGAACTACCATACGATGCATGAGTAAGAAAAATTGCAGAGGAAATATCAGTATCAACCACAATAAAAAAAAAATAGGCACATGATATGCATAGGCAGCCCGTAGAATAGGTATCCCAGAAGATCAGTTAGTGTGAAAGGATGTTCAGGTTTTCTAGTCATCAGGAATATGGAAATTAAGACACTATTGTAATATACATTCGTAACCATCAGATTTGCAAAGATTAAGAAGTGTGGCAGAACTGAATATTGAGGAAGATATGCAGACAGTACACCGGTGGTGGGCCATCAGTTGGTCCAGCTGCTTGGGAGAGTAACGTGGCAGTAATGAAATAAGTTGAAGATTCTTGTATTTATGCATACCTGTGACAGTAGTTTCACTTCAGGGCATATATCCTGGAGAAAACTCTTACTTATGCACCAAGAGACACTCACAGAGGGATACTTGTTGCTGCACAGTTTGTAATAGTGTAGAACAGAAAACTACCCACGTATATATTACTGAAAAAATAAATTTTGATATAGTCTTACCATGAGACACAGTACAGCAGTTAAAATGAATTGTCTGCCTCCACCCATAGCAATATATGTTAAGTAGAGGGGACTTCCTGCACTGCGGTATGTTCCACAAGGTTCCTCACAGGGACCCCTACAGGGGCAAACCGTATCACCTAATGTGGTAACCAGCTCCAGCACACACTCTGCACGGCCTTGCCTTTCTCTGCCCTAGTCTTCCTGCTCCCTCATCCTGTTCCCTGGGACCACCATCCACATAAACTGCTGCCACTTCATCCATGATCCAGGCTCTGCTTTGGGAAGATCCAAACTAAGACAGACATGTGGGCAAGAAAAGAACAAAACTGCCCCTGGAAAGGAGAGAGGTACTGTGCGGGGGGTGGAGGGAAGGGGGGAGCAGAGGGGAGGGCAGAGGGGACAAAAAAGAAGTTTTGATTTTATTTTTACATTTTACTTATTTGTATGTATCCATAACAAATAGGAGAAAAGATTAGCTTTTTAACAGCTGAGTCATGTGTAGATGGGTATTTACATTTTGGAGTTTGAAATCATGTGCCAGATTTCTTCGTGAAAATAGTCTTCCTCTTTTAATTTAATTTTTCTTTGAGAACTGTTTCTTATGGTGCTTAAAATCCAGCTTCTACCATGATATGTTCATCATACCTTTTTGAGTGAAATTAATTCCTTATGTGAATAAAAGAAAGGCACCTATATTTAGTAGAGAATGTGTACCAGAGGAATTGAATTGAGACTTCCCCTTCAGTTTTTTTTTTTACAAAAACTACCTAACAGTATAATTTTCTCTTCCAGTAGTGATATCAAAAACCTGCTGCATTAAAGATACTCATCTGAGCTCTAAATGACAGGTTGAGCATGCTCTAAGTTAGGAAATATTATGTAAGAGTAGACGGTAATTCACTGCAGAGAAACACAGTTTACAGAAAACTATATAACAGTTCATTGGGAATATCTTTTTTAGGTTCCGGAAAATTAAATCCCACTGTGAGTTTTCATGTCCTGTGTAGAAAAGGAAACCAAAACGAAAACAAAAGGACAATAACAACAAACCCAAATTGTATTCTCTAAGCCTCCTTACAGAGCAGGATGTTTTTATTAGCAAATCTGGAACTTGATGCAGGCAAGATTTCTTTCAGAAAGAAGCCATATGTTCTCCTGTGCATGCCAGACTTGTGACAATCACGATTTTGTGGCCTTGCAAATGAAAGCAAAATGTGTAGCCCTCCCAGTAGGGATGAAACCTGTTCCTAAAGCACCATCCTTTTGTGACCTCTTATTTGGCTGAGTGACTTTGCAGTTAGTTTATCTAGCATGAGGTTTTAAAATCATATATCCTCTCATTCTACCCTCATTGCTCTTCTGATGAAGACTCTCATATTTTCAGAAGGGCTTGCAGTGTCTGCCTCCTTATAGCTTACGGTGAATGATGTTGGTATGTGATCTCCGAAGAAGATTTAGCTTCGGGACCAGGGACCAGGCTTGATCACTCAAGCGCTTTTGTGTAGCAGAGTTTTGTGAAAGAAAATGAACAGAGAAAGCTTCTGACATAGACATCAGAAGGTGGGCAGAGAGTGCCCCACTGGCTAGCCTTATCAAGGCCTTATATACTTTTTTCAGACCCACTTCCACAAAGTACATCTTAAATTAACAATATTAGAACAAACAATAGAAAGACCTTACTAGACCACTCCCATAATATACATTTTAAGATGACAAGATTAGTCAGAAGGTTCTTGTTAAGGAGAAGTGTTTCCTCGAGCAAGATACATTGTTATATTGAGGAAGACAAAGCAATGTAGAAAACAGCATTGTTCCTTTTCTCCTTGAGAGCCCCAGACCCCTTTCTCCTTCTTGAGGGCTCCGAACCCCTTTCTCCTCCTCAGAAACCCTGGACTTCTCATCCACCTACCTAGGAACTGACTCTCTCACTTCCGGCATCTCCAGTTTCATCTTGGGTGCTTTCTCTTTCCCTTTCTAATCCTCTTTCCCTTCTAATCTTTCATGCTGGGCTCTTGGAGGAGCCATGCTTACCCAGTATACCCTAGGGCCCTTGCCCATCCTCCTCCTCGTCTCTTGAATCCCTGACATATAAAAAGAATTCAGTAAATATTTCCCAAATGATTGAACAATAGAGATTGGAAAGTAGCCAGGTTCTAACATGGTGGTGGTGGTGGTGGTGGAGATGTGGTAGGCAACAAGCATATTAAAAAGGAACCGCTTTTGACTGTTTTGTCTAATCCCTAGTGTTTTAAATGGCTGTTGAGTAGTCCAACTTTCATCCTACTTCATCCTTGCTTCCATCCTACTCTCTTATTTTCATTATATTCTTTTTTTAAGTTTTATTGGGATATAGCTGATTTGCAATGTTGTGTTAGTTTAAGGTGTACAGTAAAGTGACCCAGCTATGGATACACACATGTCCACTCCTTTTAGGTTCTTTCCCTGCATGGACCACTACAGGATACTGAATAGAGTTCCCTGCGTTCTGCAGCAGGCCCTTATTGGTTAGTAGTATGTGTCTGTGAATCCCCTCTTCCAGTTTATCTCCACCCCTACCCCCATAACCATAAGTTTCTCTTCTGCATTTGTAACTCTGTTTCTGTCCTGTAGATGAGTTCATTTGCAGCCTTTTTTAAGATCCCACATATGAGTGATATCATATGATTTTTGTCTTTCTCTGTCTGACTTGCTTCATTCAGCATGAGAATCTCTAAATCCATCCATGTTGCTGCAAATGGCATTATTTCATTCTTTTTATGGCTGAGTAATATTCCTTTGTGTATCTGTACCACATCTTCTTTATCCATTCTTTTATTGATGCACATTTAAGTTGCTTCCATGTCCTGACTATTGTAAACAGTGCTGCAGTGAACATTGGGGTGCATGTGTCTTTTCAAATTGTGATTTTCTCTAGATGTATGCCTGGGAGTGGGATTACTGGATCATATGGTAGCTCTATTTTTACTTTGTTAAGGAACTTCCATATTGTTTTCCATGGTGGCTGTACCAGCTTACATTCCCACCAATGATGTAGGAAGTTTCCCTTTTCTCCACACCCTCTCTAGCATTTATCATTTGTAGATTTTTAAAAAAATTTTCATTGTATCCTTATCAATAGTCATACCAGCGTAGTATCTTAATAATCATTAAAAAAAAAACTGTTTGTGGTACTACGGTTGGAAATTATTTCCAGAGCTGCTGCTAATTATCCTGTGACAATATCCACGTTTGCCATCATCATCAATAGAGAGATATTTTGAAGGAAAGAAGAAAAGATAAATGCGTGATTGTTCAGGGAAATGATAGCAAATAGAAATGAAATAGGGGAAAAAAAATGAGACCAAACTTGTGTATAGCTTGGTGTACCGCCTTTTCATCTGCATATATTTTGTAGGCCAGCCATGTGCCAGATCAGCTCTGGGCACTCAAAACCAAGATCACTGCTTTCCAGGAACATCTGTTAGAGATGTGTTCAAGTAGTTGATGGTAATACAAAATAAAACCTAACAAGTGCTGAATAGAGTTTGACCCACTGTTACTGAACCAAACTTGGATCCACTCACCCAATGTGCACACAGCCAGTGCTGACAACAGGTTGTGGTGAAGGAAAGAGTGTTTATTGCAGGGCCAGGCAAGGAGAGTGGGCAGCGTATGCTCAAAGGACCCAAATTCCCCCATGGCTCTTAGGGAAGGGTTTTTAAAGACACCGTGAGGAAGTGGGTCAGGGGTCCATGATTGGCTAGCGCACAGTTCTCTGACTGCTGGGTGGTGAGCTAAGCACATGAGGACGCAGGGGTCAGCACTATACTCAGGCCTCAGCTGGTCGGGGGCTGTATGTGCATGGTCATCAGCAGTTAGCTTCTTCCACCGGGCAGAGATTTTAGGCTCTGCAGAGCCATTCAAGCATGTGGCCCAGGATATTACCTATAGCTCTTAGGAGGAACCAAAGGTCCTTGAGTTTGTTTTATGACTAACCCACTGTTATTTAGTCTTGCTTGACTGTCTTCCTTTGTTTCTGCATTTTCTCACTTTTCTGATTATATTTATTCTTTGGAACTCCAGGAAAGCCTAGGAGAAAGTTTTTACAAACAAGAGGCAGGTGTAGGATACAAAGGGTGGGGGCTGTCTGTCCCTGGGAAGGCCCCACAGGGTCTCGCTCATTTTCACCAGGAGCTGTGGGAGCACAGAACGAAGCAGGGCAAAGGCTAACAGAGTTCTGCCAAGAGAACGCACTGGTCACAGCAAACACCCTCTTCCAACAACACAGGAGAAGACTCTACACATGGACATCACCTGATGGTCAATACCGAAATCATATGGACTATATTCTTTGCAGCCAAAGATGGAGAAGCTCTATACAGTCGGCAAACACAAGACCGGAAGCTGACTGTGGCTCAGATTATGAACTCCTTATTGCCAAATTCAGACTTAAATTGAAGAAAGTAGGGAAAACCACTAGACCATTCATGTATGACCTAAATCAAATCCCTTATAACTTTACAGTGGAAGTGAGAAATAGATTCAAGGGATTAGATCTGATAAACAGAGTGCCTGAAGAACTATGGACAGAGGTTTGTGACATTGTACAGGAGACAGTGATCAAGACCATTCCCAAGAAATGCAGAAAGGCAAATGGTTGTCTGAGGAGGCCTTACAAATAGCTGTGAAAAGAAGAGAAGTGAAAGGCAAAGGAAAAAAGAAAAGATATACCCATTGGAATGCAGAGTTCCAAAAATAGCAAGGAGAGATAAGAGAGCCTTCCTCAGTGGTCAATACAAAGAAATAGAGGAAAACAATAAGATGGGAAAGACTAGAGATCTATTCAAGAAAATTAGAGATACCAAGGGAACATTTCATGCAAAGATGGGCACAATAAAGAAAAGATTGTTATGGACCTAACAGAAGCAGAATATATTAAGAAAAGGTGGCAAGAATACATGGAAGAATTATACAAAAAGATCTTCATGACCCAGATAACCACAATGGTGTGGTTATCACCAACCTAGAGCCAGACATCCTGGAATGAGAAGTCAAGTGAGCCTTAGAAAGCATCACTATGAACAAAGCTAGTGGAAGTGATGGAATTCCAGTTGAGCTATTTCAAATCCTGAAAGATGATGCTGTGAAAGCCCTGCACTCAATATGCCAGCACATTTGGAAAACTCACCAGTGGAAAAGGTCAGTTTTCATTCCAATCCCAAAGAAAGGCAGTGCTAAAGAATGCTCAAACTACCGCACAATTGCACTCATCTCACACACTAGCAAAGTAATGCTCAAAATTCTCCAAGCTGGGCTTCAGCGATACGTGAACCATGAACTTCCAGATGTTCAAACTGGTTTTAGAAAAGGCAGAGGAACCAGAGATCAAATTGCCAACATCTGCTGGATCATTGAAAAAGCAAGAGAGTTCCAGAAAAACATCTATTTCTGCTTTACTGACTATGTCAAAGCCTTTGACTATTGGATCACAATAAACTATGGAAATTTCTTAAAGAGATGGGAATACCAGACCACCTGACCTGCCTCTTGAGAAACCTGTATGCAGGGCAGGAAGCAACAGTTAGAACTGGACATGGAACAACAGACTGGTTCCAAATAGGAAAAGGAGTACATCAAGGCTGTATATTGTCACCCTGCTTATTTAACTTATATGCAGAGTACATCATGAGAAATGCCAGGCTGTATGAAGCACAAGCTGGAATCAAGATTGCCAGGAGAATAACCTCAAATATGTAGATGACACCACTCTTATGGCAGAAAGTGAAGAAGAACTAAAGCGATTCTTGATGAAAGTGAAAGAGGAAAGTGAAAAAAGTTGGTTTAAAATTCAACATTCAGTAAACTAAAATCATGGCATCTGGACCCATCACTTGATGGCAAATAGATGGGGAAACAATGGAAACAGTGACGGACTATTTTGGGGGGGCTCCAAAATCACTGCAGATGGTGACTGCAACCATGAAATTAAAAGACACTTGCTCCTTAGAAGAAAAGCTATGACCAACCTAGACAGCATATTAAAAAGCATAGACATTACTTTGCCAACAAAGGTCTGTCTAGTTAAGCTATGGTTTTTCCAGTAGTCATGTATGGATATGAGAGTTGGACTATAAAGAAAGCTGAGTGCCAAAGAATTGATGCTTTTGAAGTGTGGTGTTGGAGAAGACTCTTGAGAATCCCTTGGACAGCAAGGAGATCCAACCAGTCCATCCTAAAAGAAATCAATCATGAATATTCATTGGAAGGACTGATCCTGAAGCTGAAACTCCATACTTTGGCCCCCTGGTGCAAAGAACTGACTCATTTGAAAAAATCCTGATTCTGGGAAAGATTGAAGGCAGGAGGAGAGGGGGATGACAGAGGATGAGATGGTTGGATGGCATCACCCTTTAAATGGACATGCATTTTAGTAGGCTCTGGGTGTTGGTAATGGACAGGGAATCCTGGCATGCTGCAGTCCATGGGGTCACAAAGAGTTGCACACAACTGAAGGACTGAACTATAATTATAACAGGGGAAGGTAGCGTTGATCTAGTGATGATTTGATCACAGCGAGTCCTTAGGCAAAAGAAAGGAGTTATGAATTTATTATTGAAGGACAGTAAAGCCTAATTGATATTAATCAATTCTTTTTAGTTACTTAGAAAATGCTTAACAATGACTTCTAACAATAAAAACAGTTATGGAAAGCAAGTTAAATATTTTAAAGGATTTTTGTATGTTTAACCATCCTCCAGTGCTACAGATTGGCATCTATTGATTAAAGCTAACCCAAGTAGACCCCCTCTTGAAAACAGGATTTTTATTGATGTGGGAATCAGGGAACCTGAGTTTCAGTCCCGTTTCTGGAAAGTCCTGGTTGTCTCACCATAACACACGTGTTCCTCTCATCCCCACATTCTCAGTGCTTCCCTTCCCTGCTCCTCTCCCTACCCTCCAGCACACGCCGGTACCCAAGGGATGATGTAGTCCTGTCAGAAACGTAAGTTTACTCCACAGTGCTTCTCTCTGAAGGGTGACCAGACTCCCTCTTTCCTACAGTATCACCCCACATTAGAATTGGAACTTGTCATTTTGCCCAAAAAAAAGCTCCATACCCCCAAAACAAAAAGTACACTTCATGGGCTCATGAATGTGTTAACTTTCCTCTCACATTCTCCTGTTTAACCTCTTCTTGCTAACTCCATGATCAGCTGTAACACAGAATGGTGATGTGAGCTGATTTGATACAGAAAACTTGAGGTCACTTCTGAGAAATGGTTTCTCAGAATAGCATTGCATTCCTAAATGAAAATCTTCAGTTTGCCTTTAATTAGTAATGTGTGCCCACAGACACACCATTTTGCTCTTTGAAGATCCTCTTCTGGAATGATGCTGTGTATATTAACAGCCCGCAAATCGTTACTTGGCCTGGATATTGGAAGGTGTTTATGCCTTCCTTCTAGGACAAGTTAATCTTGGGTAGAAGCATTTTGGAAGGCTCCACCTTACGGTCACCATGTTTGGTGTCCCCAGGTTACTCCTAAGTAACAGAATCATGTGGTGCTGCTTACAGAGGATCAACACTAATCCTTTGCATTGATGAAGTGCCTTGTAGTCTGCAAAACACTTAGTTATCTTCTGTAATCTTCACAACTGCCCTGTGAGGTGGTTTTGAATTATCCCTATGTCAGAAAACTTGAGAAGTAAAATGATTTGCCCAATCTAGAAAACAACGCAAACTGTCCTTTACCTTATGGATGGACAAAGACAATATGGTATATTCATACAATGAAATATGACTCAACCACAAAAGGAAGGAAGTACTAATACATGCCCCAACATGGATGAGCCTTGATAACATGATGATAACTGAAAGAGGCCAGAAACAAAAGACCACGTAATTGTATCATTCCATTTATATGAAATATCCAAAATAGACACATCCATACAGACAAAAAGTAGATTTGTGGCTGCCGGGGTGAGGGAGCATTAAATGGAGTGGCGGGGAGAGGATTAGGGGATGACTGCTGATGGGTACCAGGCTTCTTTTTGGTATGATGAAACTGTTCTTGATTTATTGATTAGATTATGGTGATGGTCACACAACTCTGTAAATATGCTAAAAGTCATTGAATTGTGTACTTTAAATGAGTGATCTTTGTGTCATTAAAGTTGTTAAAAATTTTGATTCATTTTTCTTTTCCCTATACTCCAGAGCTTAAGGAAAGTGACTTTAGAACAATTACCCTTGGGCCCCTGTCTTGACACATATTTGACTTCACCTTTTTTGTTATTAAAAGAGGTGCCAGCTTCTTCTCAAGAGTCTGCCCCTTCCAAATATTCCTCCATCTTTTCTCTCATGTCCAAATTGAACAAATAAGAGGACAGCTTCCCGGGGGCTCTGTGTACACCACTTACTACTCACTAGCTGACTTTAGCACTTTAGTGAGCCTGAGAAAAATTTTAAAAAACAGTATCCTTTCCTGTGTCCTTTCCTTAGTTTTCAGTTCAGTTGCTCAGTCATGTCCAACTCTTTGTGACCCCATGAACCACAGCTTGCCAGGCCTCCCTGTCCATCACCAACTCCTGGAGTCCACCCAAACCCATGTCCATCTAGTTGATGATGCCATCCAACCATCTCATCCTCTGTGGTCCCTTTCTCCTCCTGCCCTCAATCTTTCCCAGCATCAGGGTCTTTTCCAATGAGTCAGCTCTTCACATCAGAGGTTACTATTTCTCCCGAAAATCTTGATTCCAGCTTGTGCTTCCTCCAGCCCAGCGTTTCTCATGATGTACTCTGCATATAAGTTAAATAAGCAGGGTGACAGTATACAGCCTTGACATACTCCTTTTCCTATTTGGAACCAATCTGTTGTTCCATATTCAGTTCTAACTGTTGCTTCCTGACCTGCATACAGGTTTCTCAGGAGGCAGGTCAGGTGGTCTGGTATGCCCATCTCTTTCAGAATTTTCCACAGTTCATTTTTTGGCATATTTTTATTAGAGCTTTGCAAGCAGTCAGCTCATTCAGGAGCAAGGCTCCCACATGATTGAAAAGCACTGGGCAGAAACTTGAAAGGAAAGACAGCTATTAGTGCCAGTTTGGAGTGCTGAGGTGCATCTAGAGCATGTCCCCAGTTTGGTATACAACTTTGAGCAACTCAGAGCCTGTAGACATGCCAAATATTTCTCTGTTATTTATCATGTAGTATGTGTATATATATATATATATATATATATATATACACACTCTTATATATACACACACATATATGTATCTGTGTGTTTATATAAGTATATAAGTATGTTTATGTGTATGTACGTTATATATGTATATGTGAATATATGTATGTATGTGTGTCTTTATGTTATATATGTATATGAAAGTGTAGAGTATAACTACTGGTGCAGAATTGACTGAGACAGTAGGAAATGGGACAGTAAAGTGAGTAGATTCTTTTCCACCTTGAAAGTATACTGGGAAACAAGGTGTCAGGTTAGCTTTCAGATGTGGGATGCAGTGACATTACTTTGAATACATGCTCTAACTATTGCATCAGCCTTCTCTGTGAAATGTCCCTTGCAGGGACTGAATTCTAATACTAGAATTTACTAGAACTCAAAATCCTAATACTAGAAATAAGGAGTAAAAAGCAGACCAGGAATCTGTATGGTTGGGGTGGGGAGCCTCCTCCGCTTCTCCGCCTCTGACTTCAGCGTGAACTGGCAAGGTGTGAGTCTCCAGAGATTCGCCTGCAGTGCAGGCAGCAGAGCCTGAAGCTCAGAGTGGAAGCAGACTGTGCATCTATCAGGGCGTAGTCTTCTCAGGCAGCGACAGGCTGCTTAGCACTCGGGAAATTCTGCCCAGATTGTAAATGAAATCTATATCTGTATCTGCCTTGACATTAAGGTGCTGTTAACATTTTGGGTTCAGATGATGGAATTTCTACAGCATGAGTTACCAAAGTTGATATCTCAGAGAGGGATCCATCTTTCTGAGTTTTATGTGGTTATTCTTTGTTCCCAGTGGAATTCCTCTGTTAGTTGGCACAGTGGTAAAGAATCTGCCTGCCAGTACAGGAGACACAAGAGACACGGGTTCAATCCCTGGGCTAGGAAGATCCCCTGGAGGAGGAAAGGGCAACCTACTTCAGTATTTTTGCCTGGAAAATTCCATGGACAGAGGAGCCTGGTGGGTTTTGCAAAGAGTCTGACATGACTGAGCCCACCCACACATTAGCAGGCCAGTGATTTTCTATATAAGATGGTTGGTCTGGTATTTTTTCATTGAATGCCAAGAGGTGGTCCTTCCACATTCATGACTGTCTCTTCAGCCTCTTCGTATCTTCTCCTTACTGTTACTTAAGTTATAGCTTACGATTTATTATTGCAGCTAACAGCATGGTGCCAGCTTCCTTTGGCTTTAGGAAAAGAGCATTTATTTCAGGATAAAGCTCAGGTGCCACATTTGGTGACATAAAATGCTGTATGGAGAACTGAATGAATTGATGTGTGACATACTTATAGGCAGTCTCTCAAGTGTCTTCAAATACCCATTGGCTTGCAGCTTGTCCCTGATGTTTGCTTTCTGCAAAGCTGAGGAACTTACCTTGAGTGGATGGATGAAGACTGTCCAAGCATTAGTGAGAGAAATGGATCATATTCTCAGTTGCCTGCCCTGCAGCTGAGACCCAGAGACTATCAGTTACTCTACTTTAATGGGCATCTCCTACCAAAGATGATTTCTTTTTAATTTTAAAAGGAGATTTGCCTCAAAATAACCCCAGTCTGAGAATGTGAGGTCAAGAGGGGAAAAGTTCCATAGCATTTTGTCTTCAGACAGTTTTCATGGTATTTTCTCTTTCCCTTCCTTTTCTAATTGTTATCTACCTTTGTTGTACTATAAACAGCACTCCAGCAGGCAGAAATCGCATCAGTTAGGGCTCTTCAGAGAAAGAGACCCAGTAGGATATGGAGACAGAATTTTTTCTTCCTCAAGGAAACCTCAGTATTGTTTTTAAGGCCCTCAGTTGGTCTGATGCAACCCTCCCACATTTTCAAGAACAATTGTGTTTACTTAAGCTCAACTGATTGTGGAATTAACCACAAATCTATAGACTATCCTGGGGCTTTCCAGGTGGCTCAGTGGTAAAGAATCTGCCTACCAATGCAGGAAATGCAGCTTCGATCCCTGGTTCAGGAAGATCCCCTGGAGGAAGAAATAGCAACCCACTCCAGTATTCTCGCCTAGGAACCTGCACAAACAGAGGAGCCTGGTGGGCCACAGTCCAGATTGGTCATAAAGAGCCAGATACAGTATGTGCAGCAAGACCTAGGTTAGTGTTTGATTGAATAACTGAGTACCGTTGTTGGTGTTCAGTTGCTCAGTTGTGTCCAACTCTTTGCAACCCAATGGACTGCAGCACACCAGGATTCTCTGTCCTTCACTCTCTCCTGGAGTTTACTCAAACTCATGTCCGTTGAGTTGGTGATGACTTCTAACCATCTCATCATCCTCTGTCACCCCCTTCTCCTCCAGACCTCAATCTTTCCCAGCATCAGGGTCTTTTCCAATAAGTTGGCTCTTTGCATCAGGTGACCAAAGTATTGGAGCGTCAGCTTTAGCATCAGTCTTTCCAATGGATATTCAGAGTTGATTTCTTTTAGGATTGACTGGTTTGATCTCCTTGCAGTTCAAGGGACTCTCAAAAGTCTTCTCCAGTACCTCATTTTGAAAGCATCAATTCTTCGGTGCCCAGCCTTCTTTATGGTCTCACTCTCACATCTGTACACAACTACTGGATAAACCATAGCTTTGACTATATGGACCTTTGTTGGCAAAGTGATCTCTCTGCTTTTTAATACTCTGCATAGGTTTGTCATAGCTTTTCTTCTAAGGAGCAAGCATCTTTTAATTTCATGGCTGCAGTCACCATCTGCAGTGATTTTGGAGCCCAGGAAAATAATATCAGTCACTGTTTTCATTGTTTTCCCATCTATTTGCCATGAAGTCATGGGACTGGATGCTGTGATCTTAGTTGTTGAATGTTGAGTTATAAGTCAGCTTTTTCACTCTCCTCTTTCACCTTCATCAAGAAGCTCTTTTGTTCCTTTTTGCTTTCTGCCACTAGGGTGGTGTCATCTCTGTCTTTCTCCTGATAGTCTTGATTCCAGCTTTTGCTTCATCCAGCCTGGCATTTTGCATGATGTACTCTGCATAGAAGCTAAATAAACAGGGTGACAATATACAGCCTTGACGTACTCCTTTCCCAACTTTGAACCAGTAAGTTATTCCTTGTTCACTTCTAACTATTGCTTCTAGACTTGCATACAGGTTTCTCAGGAGGCAGGTCACGTAGTCAGGTATTCCCATCTCTTTAAGAATTTCCCAGTTTGTTGTGATCCACACAATCAAGAGCCTTAGCATAATCAATGAAGCAGAAGTAGATATTTTTCTGGAATTCTCTGATCTAAGGGATGTTGGCAATTTGATCTCTGGTTCCTCGCCTTTTCTAAACCCAGCTTGTACATGTGGAAGTTCTCAGTTCATATACTTTTGAAGCCTGGTGTTGGTTTAGTCGCTAAGTCATCTCTGACTTTTGTGACCCCATGGACTGTAGCCTGCCAGGCTTCTCTGTCCATGGGATTCTCCAGGCAAGAATACTGGAGTGGGTCACCATTTCCTTCTCCAGGGTATCATTCCCACCTAGGAATTGAACCTGGGTCTCCTGCATTTCAGGCAGAGTCTTTACTGACTGAGCTACTAGCTTGAAGGATTTTGACCATTACCTTGCTAGCATGGGTACTGTAGCCTAGCTTAATTGATTCATCAAATTAACCATACTAGATGTAGACATCAAATTTTAAATAGAAAGACACCTTAGAACTTTCCTGGTTATCTCACCACACCCTACCCCAATTTGTGGATGAGGAAACAGAGACCCAGAGAAGTTTGTGGTTTCAGTTTACAAAAAAGTAAAGAGCTTCCCAACAGTTGGTCTTAACAATGGAAGACCTAGGGCTACTTTCCCTTGCCTTATCAGCTGAGTCATAGGGCTTTAGGTTTTAGGCCATTCATTAGAGGGTACTGAAATCCCAAATGAATTACTGGTATTTTTTTTTTTTCTTTCTAAGTTCTGCTTTTTTCTCAAGGGATTTTATAACTGAGCTTTAAATAGAACTTAAAAAAAATAGTATATGACATAATTCTAGCCCTAAGTCTTGGAGTCTATTTTTAGCAGACTCTGTCTTTTTACATTTTGCTCAGTTTTGGTGGCTTATTGCTGTAGACTATGAAAATGCATGATTTTTTTCCTATTGCCAGGGATGGGAAACTTTATGGATATATTTTCAAATTCTGTGAATCCCCCTTAGTAAATTACCCCTTATCTGATGAGGAACTAGATTCTTTGGATGAATGAAAAATAGAGAAGTGGTTATTGGTTTTTTATCATGTACATTTTATGTACTTAATTTTCTTTTTTCTTTCTAGAAGACAGAAATAGGATCACTTGTGAATGCAGCTGTAGGTGATAGTATAAACTGTCTTTCCAGGGAGGGACTGAAATTTGCATAACATGTCTATTATAAATACTACCGTTTCCCTTTGAGGTGTGTGTGTAACTAAGTAGCCACATAGTGCATGGGAAGTTCTCAGTTTGGTGCAACAGAGCTTAGAAACTTACTACTCTTAACCCAGGTGAACCACACCAGAGGCTTAGAACGTCATGCAAATCAGTTTCTGCATTTTCTATATAGTATTTGACAAAAAGCAAGATAGGCTGAAAGTTGGGAAAAGGGCCAAGTGCTTGGTTCTTCTAACTCATTCTAAAGTTTTTGGCTCCAGACATTCAAAGAAAAGCATTCCTCATTCTGTTGAATTCTTGGGGCAGGGGGTATAACTATGAGAGGAACCTGTCCACCAAAAAAAGATGCACGATGTGGCGGTTGCAGTCAGGTTTTATATGGGGCAGAATGAGGACTGCAGCCCAGGACACAGACCTGAGAGAGCTCTGAGAAGCTGCTCCACACGGTGAGGGAAGGTGAAGGGAAGGTGATTTTGGTGAAGGGAGTGTTCATTGCAATTAAGCACTTACTTTACAAGAGGTTTTCTGTTACTGCTGAGGAGCTGGTGTCACCATGAAGGGATTTAGTGCTTTCTAGATATGAGGAGATACAAGGATTGGGATCCTGCAGTCAGTTCCTGAAAATATCTTAAGACCCGTTCTACCGGTTTCACTGAAGCACAGAGTGACTCATTCTCTACCCTGAACTTCGACACAGGTGTGTCGAAGGTCAGCAGCTGCAGCAGCACGGGATTCAATCCCCATGGAGACAGATGGCAAATGCCCTTGGCAAACACCAGTTTGTAGTTGACAAATCTTTTTATTTTTCTTCAATATAGTGAGAAATAGAATTAGCGCAGTTAGTTCAATTAACTTAGTTTAGATAGATGAAAATGCCTTTACTCGTTTTCAAGAAAATATGAAATTTCTTGATTGAGAAAAATAATATATAGTTTTTGAAATTCACTTTCAAAACATCATGGCATTTAAGCATTCCAATTTAATGACAGCTGAGGAAAACTAGTGTGAAACCTTTATCCCATAAATTATATCCAGCTTCCCTTTGATACATGGCAGCACCACCATCTGGAAAAGCTAGATCTACTTCTTTTTAGCCAAATACCAAGATAATATTGCTGTGATTTTGACTTTTCTGTTTCCTTCTGAATATTAGGTATGTTGTCAAGTGTTATCATTTTAATTTTAGTACCTAACTAATGAATAATAAAGAACTTTCATCGAGTTAGAGTTAGAGTATGGACTTCTTTTATTTGACTTCCCTGGTGGCTCAGAGGGTAAAATCTGCCTGCAGTGCGGGAGACCGGGGTTCGATCCCCTGGAGAAGGAAATGGCAACTCACTCCAGTATTCTTGCCTGGAGAATCCCATGGATGGAGGAGCCTGGTAGGCTACAGTCCAGGGGGGTCACAAAGAGTTGGACACGACTGAGCGACTTCACTTTCTTTCTTTCATAGGTGACATCTTTCTATAAATATTGGGAAAGCAGTATTTTGAGTTTGCTGTATTTTTACTTATTGTCCACAGGAAAAAAGTTATGACATTTTACAGGGGAGATAAAACTCTCAGAAATGAGATAAAGAACCAGTGCTCACTCGTAATTAAGGGTCCTCCTCTGATTTATTTTGAGAATAAAATATTTATAAATATTTTATAAATATTTATTTATTTTATTCTAAGAATAAAATTATTCTTAGAATAATTCATTGAGACACATTTTTGTTTCAACTGATGATTTTCTGCTGTGCATTGTGTTAGGTACTACAAAGGTTTTCAGACAAAGTTGCATGTGATATGATTCCCACCTTTGAATTTTATAATCAGATAAGCAAAAGTTCTCAGCAGTTTTACTCATCAAGTAGCTAGTTCCAGGGAGTCTAACAGATGGTGTGTTTTGTAAGAGTGCAGTGGAAATCTAGTAACTTCCATCTAGGTTGGGCATTCAAGATGAAGATGGAGAAGGTGAAAGTTGGATTAGCATTTTAGGTAACTGGCCGGATTTGAAAATTAGAAAAGAGAAATAAAGTAGGTTCAGGTACAAGGCAAAAGGAATTAACGCAGCATATTTGGGGACTGGTAAGAAAATCTGGCTTTGTATAATGAATAATGAGACAAAGCTAAACAAAATTAGGGACATCAGACAGTAAATAACTTTGCAGGTGTGTGTAGTATGAATGAATTTGGTCTTTAAGTCTATTGAATTTCACTGATGATGTGATTTTCAAGGAGACCTTTATAAAAGGCAGTTGGAGATAAGGTAGTTGGATATTCAGTGTTTGATTGAAGTGCAATATAGGGAAGTATCAGAGCTGCAGCTAGAGGGTGGAGTGTCTTTTACCTAGAGGTGACACTTCATGCAGGGGAGGATGAGTCATTGTTGGAGAGCCTGCAGCATCCTCATCCTTTGGGCTGAGAACAGTGGTCATTTATTTAAGCTGCCTCCTGCTGTTGGTTCCCTTATTTTTCTTATTTGGCATATAAAAACAATAGCGTGAGGTAACACGACTGCAGACTCAGAATTAAGACTTTTAATTTAAAATGTGAGTTGATTATATTTTTTATTTTCTTTCTTTGAAGAGTTGTGCCTTTTGAAAAACCATCCCTGAGTGAAATGGTCAGTCCTGTTTGCCTTACTTTACGTGTCCTTTTGGTCTTTTTAACATTAACATTTACAAAATTGCACTGTAGTTCAGTCCACAAATCTTTACTGAGTATATCTTATGGTGAATACAATGAAGAATAAATAGAGGAAGATGAGATTTTTGAGTTTGGTTGGAATATGTATGGAGAGTGTAATAGAAAATAAGATCAGAAACAGAGGTTCTCAGTGTTGTGCTAGGTGAGTACACTGGAAGATTTTGAACAGGAAAGTTGTTTTTAGGTGGTACAGGTGGGCGTATTGACTCATTTTTACTGTTTTGTTTGATTTAAGTAACTTTTGCTAATGCTTATTTAAATAGGGGATCAATTTCTCAAAAAGTGAGTGCACTAGCTAAAGTATACTAAACAACATCGGAAAATATTCAATAATATGAAATCTTGGTTTTAGGAACCACCTCACAGGAATACAGTAGAGCAAAACAATTCTTAAATAAATGATACTAGGTAAGGAAAACAAGAGCTATATTAGTATCTCAGCGGTCAAGATGCTGCCTGCAATATAGGATACCCAGGTTTGATCCCTGGATTGGGAATATCACCCGGAGAAAGAAATGGCAACCCACTCCAGTATTTTTGTCTGGGAAATCCTGTGGGCAGAGGAGGCTGGTGGGCTGTAGTCCATGGGTTTGCAAGAGTTGGACATGACTTAGTGACTAAACCACCACCAAGAAAAACAAAACTCATTGTTGGCCAGATAAGCTCAGGGATCCTGTCTTTCTCACCTGAATCACATACACAAAAGTGATAGACATTTTAGTAATGTTATTTAAAGAACAGGAGGAGAAAATATTTGGCATACTCCTAAGGAATGAGAACGGAGAAGGCAATGGCACCCCACTCCAGTACTCTTGCCTAGAAAATCCCATGGATGGAGGAGCTTGGTAGGCTGCAGTCCATGGGGTCGCTTAGAATCAGACACAACAGAGCAACTTCACTTTCACTTTTCACTTTCACACATTGGAGAAGGAAATGGCACCCCACTCCAGTGTTCTTGCCTGGAGAATCCCAGGGATGGGGGAGCCTGGTGGGCTGACGTCTACGGGGTCGCACAGAGTCAGATATGACTGAAGTGACTTAGTAGCAGCAAGGAATGAGAAGATGGTTATTTAGTACATTATTTAATTCAGTGCCTTGGTATATTTAGATCCTTTGTGACTTGGGGAAAAAATAGCCCAGAGAACAATGTAGATGTCATTTTGAATATTCTTTCTTTTGCCATGAATCAAATCAGGTAAGAAATTTATATCAACCCAACAATCAGACCAAGACCAGTATCTGTTAGCCTCATTCAATATATTTGGTGAACAGTTTCTCTTAGACAAGCTCAAATGTCAGCTTTTGTGGAGAATAGATTTGTATTTTCTCTTTCTTCCTTCCTCTCTGTCTGCCCTCCTCCCCTCCCTTTCTCTCCTCATCCCTCTCTCTCCCCACCATCTCTCTCTCTCACACACACACTCTTTCTTTCTCTCTCTCTCTCTCACACACACATACACATATACACAGAGTACTTAAGCCACATAGTTAAAGTCAATGGACTGATGAGTTGTGCTTTGTGTGAGTTACCAGGACTAGTCTGAATTACTAATGGCCAGTGTGATCCCATGGTATTCCTATGATATAGTGAGCCACTCTGGTGCTAACCTATTGATGGATATAAAAAAGGAGGAAATTAAAATTACTTTCAGTTGAGCAGTATGGGTTGAAAGTATAATATAAGCTCTTGTGGTTTTGATGAAGGTCCTACTTTATTGCTTATATATGGTAAAAATGTGATTAACCAAGGTTACCAGGATTTTCTAATGTTACTATAAATGGAGACATTTTTCAGCTACTTGGTTTTTGTGACAGTTTTGCAAATGAAAATTAAACATCTCATTCATGGATCATGGGAGGAATATATCTATAATGATTCTTTTTAACCAAAGTGGGGCCTTGGGCCTGACATAGCAGACAGTCAGGTAGAACTGAGACAGTTGAGTTGGGAGTATGAGGCTTATGTTTCTTTATTGCATAGGAATTCAACAAGATTATAGAGTTTCCCAGCCTAAATTTAACAGATAACCACATTCTTGGGTCAAGAATAAGACCCAAGAGGGGCTTAAATATGAGCTGAAATTGCCATCACTGAGCAAAGTGTGAAAGGGAGGTAATTAGTGTAAAAATCAGAATAAATTTTATTTGCTGATAGGAAAAATTTGGTAATAGTAACCTTTAAGTTCCCTTCTATTCCTAATTTTCTATGACTTAAACTTGAACATGCAGGTTAAGTTATTAACACTTGGAATTCCACTAGGAATTCCAAAACCTTTCCATCTCTCTCTGGCTTGGTAACATCTTTAAGAAAGTAGGCAAAAACTGACTGCCATGCCAGATCAGTTGATATGGGCTTTTATTTGGTTGATAGTGATGCAACACAAAGCCTAGATCTGTGCAGACTGTTGAAATAATTGATAGCCACCACCACTTAGGAACCAAGTTAAGTGAGAGGGCTGATGTCAAGGACTGAGGGTTGAAACGGTGAATCGAACTCTGGCCATCTGACCATTTGGATCTAAAGAACTTTAGGCAGAAATGGCCAGCACCACGGACAGCTCTTCAGTACTGTGGTGTGAATGCAAAGCCACCTAGGGCTTACTTGGGGAAATTGCCTTCCAGGTAATTTTTTAAAATTTATGCAAGCCTCATAAAAAAGTTTATTTATGCAAGTCTCACTTTTCTGAAAATTGCTAGATTTTTCTTAAGGTATTAAATAGCAGTTAAATAAACTGATAGAAAAGAGCAGGATTTTTAAACAGACCAGCGAAGCCCAGGAGATGCAGTTTATTGGTGAGAGAAGTAAACTAGGATATGTTGCATGCCTTAAAGGTTCAGACAGGAGTTTTTATATTTTATGCAATTTAATTTGCATAACAACACTGTGTACCATGGCAGTCCATGCCATGACCTTTCATCACAGCATATTCCTTTTGTTACTGCTGCTGAGGTGAAATCTGGGCCAGAGTGGTGAAAGAATTCAGACTCTTGATTTTTCCAAGAGTGATCTCTTCTAAAGCTCTTCCTGGTGGCAGAACACAGGAGTGAGAGAAAGGGAATGTAAGCACTCTACCTCAGCCCCCAGTAAGGGGATATCAGAGCTTCTAAGGTCAGAAAGTGGAGCCATGTACCCCAGGGCCCTTTTAGAAGGAGGTAAACCAAGCTTACTTGGATGACCCAGTTGTTACTAAGGTTGCTGCAGGTCTGACCACGGTGGGGATCTTTTGCAAAGACCCTCAACACAATGGCTATTAAAGGAAGTGAAAACTTATACTTCAGTATGTGTATCTGATAACTTTATGTAGCACAGTGACATCTTAGGAAAAAGCATCTAACTACCTTTACAGTTATTTTAAGAGGAATGACATCCTGGTGTCATTAACATTTAATATATCCTGTTTTTAATGCAAGTATTTTTTCTTGTGATTCCTTTGTAATTTTTATTAGGCTTAATTTGATCTTTACTTCAAAACAGAATAGGATATCTAATTTTTTAATGAGCATGAATCCTACAAGTAGAAAATGTACATTTGCATATGTGAACTGATGAATATAGAATGTATGATAATGGGAATTGACTGGGTAGCAAAGAAATACCCTCAACATCTGTACACACAATTTATCTTATGTTTATAAGGATATGGACAGCTACAGGATGATTTATAAGATAACTATTTAAGTTCTTTTATCTGAAGATCAGTTAGGTTGATATTTTTCATACCAGTTTGATAGATGCTTGTGATTATCTGTTCAACAGCCCATTGAAGAATAGGTTGAAGATGCAGTAATTTTCTACCTAGGTAGCATTTTAGATCCATTATCGAGGGAAATGATTATTGTATGATGCTTTTGTCCCTTGGAACTTTCAAAAGGAAAATGTTAGTGATTCGATAGTTGTATGACGATTTATATAATAGAAAGAGCACTGGAGTTGAAATTAGAAGACACAGCTTTGAATTCTTGCTTCAGTATCTACCAGACGCATGGATTTTGGTAAATTATTCATATCCTCTATTACACAGTTACCTCCTGTGAAAATGGAACTGCCTACCCATGTCAGAGAATAGTTGTGATGTTATATTAGATGATTATTTGTCAAAGCACTTAAAACTTGTGACACATATTTTTAAAAGAAAATTTATTTATAATAATTACTTTTTTTTTGGTTATTTTTTACAGAAAGTGAGTGAGAAGGTTGGAGGAGCTGAAGGAACCAAGCTAGATGATGACTTCAAAGAGATGGAGAGGGTGAGTCTTTATAACTTAGAGTTCCCTTGACATAAAGTCTCCCAGCATACTAAGTGGAGAAGGGAGAAAGGAAAGGAGAAGCTGTTCTCCACTGGTCCCTGAGAAAGCAAAAGTTACTCTTAAAAGTACTCTGTTTTTAATGTATATTGTAAAACAGAAAATGTAAAGTGCTTTTTTTTTCCTTTTTTTTTTACTATCATGATAACAAAGCCTCCATGAAGGTGAAATGTCATGATGGATTTTATCATCACTTTTCCAAATAGGGACAATTTGGAGCTGGTGTTTGAATTGGACTGGGCTGGTATGAAAAGAAGAGAAGATGGGGAATGATGTATCAGATATTTTGGGGAGAGTTTGAGTCACTCTCTAGCTTTCGAGAACTTCCCTGAGGGGACTGTGCCATAAGCGTCAGCGGGTGCAGTGAATGTAGTTGTGAGCCTGTCTGCTCTTGGCCTGAGTTCCACCTGCACTGCCTGTTACACAAGTCAGGGTATTGCTCTGGGCCTCTGTATTCTCATAAATGTAGAAGGAGAATACAAGTTCATTCTTCAGAGATTTATTAAGGATTAAAAGTAATATAAATCATGTAACAGTCTTCCTTAAAAGAGCAGACTCTCACCAAGTGGGAGTGTGGGGGGGTGGACAACACACGCCTTTTCATTTTTCTTGTGACAGATGCCATATTCTCCCTTTTGCTTTTCTTTCATTTTGAGGCTGTTCATTGAAAAAGATACATAGGCTTATGATGGAGAACAGATATTACATCATGCAATTAATTATTTTAGATGTTAAATTGTGAGTGAGTGAAGGATCTGGGAATCCAAACCATGTACTTGAACAGAGAGAATGTCAAAAGCCTGTGATACCCAGAAACCACATTTTTTACTTAGTCTATATCAGTTGCAGTGGGCTACCTCAGTTTTGCTATTAATTTTTTGCTTCCTGCATGAAGGATCAAGCAGAAACTTCCTAGAGGCTTTCTGCCCTGTCTTTTTCAGTTTTTGTTCTGAAGAGTTCATTGATGAATTAAAGCAAATTTTTGTTTTATACCGCCTTTGAGGCAGGCTTGTGGGATACATTAGTAAACAGGATAGATAAGGTTCCTGACTGAATTAAATTCATAATCTAGTGGGGAAAACAGACTTTAGACAATTACTGTCCAGGGTGGCAAGGGTAATGAAACATGGCACTAGAGAAGCTTGGAATGGAGGAAACTCATCCACATAGGGTGGTCATGGAAGACTTTCCTGATACTTAAGTGAGGATATAAAAAATAAGCAAGAATAAACAGAGCCTAATGTGTTTTTAGTAAAGGAAACAGCAAGCAAGAGAGGACCAAACATGTTGGAGTTCCTGAAGAATAGATGAGTTGCCCAGCGACCGGAGTCTTGTGAAATAGACTATTCAGTGTTTATCTAGCTGGTATTTCTGTCCAAGTTTTTGAGGTGGACTTCACTGATAGAATAAGGACCCTCACTGATAGGAGATTTAATATAAGAGTCCTGAGTCCCGACCTGAAGTCTGGAAAGCCAGCCTCTTACACTGAATGCCTGACAGTCACTTGGTTCCGTTGAACTGAAGTCTGCATTGGTCTCTTATTTCTCATCTCCAGATGGTTTGAAATACCACCTGAACTTCAGCCAAAGCCAGTAGCCACTGCTGTTCACAGTTTTGGAAACAGAATTCTACCCATCCTTCTTTTACAGCATCTGGGGCTCTAGAATCTGACACACCCACTCAGAATAACTTGGCTTTGACTCCTCCTTCCCCGTTTGTATTGGAGTTCCATAACTGTCTTTATGAGCAGCCCCTTAGGTCTGTTAATTTGCACCAATCTTGCCTATGTCTTCCTTCATCCCTCTTATCCTTTGATGTCTCCCTACACCCCCCACCCCACCCCAGAGGGAATGTATAATATGCCACTTGGTCAGAATCCTGTCATTAATGACAGGTTAGGCAGGTATTATATTTAGGAATTTAGGACTAAGAAATCAGAATTGGAGTCCTGCTTTCAACCTCTGCCAGGACATAAGGTGATAAGCTCGGTAGCCCACTGCCAAAGCTGAGACAAACTAACTTTCTCTTTCTTAAAAATGAGACTAAAATCAAGAAGAAATTCGAAGAATAGACTTTATAACTGAACAACTAATTAAGGCTTTGAATCCATACCAATCTTGCAAAGTAATTGAAATAAAAGAACATCTTACAAATATTCTACTTCAGACAAAGACCCACAGGTGTCCCTCTGAGTCTGAAAAAGGAAAGTTAGTCACTCAGTTGTGACCAACTCTTTGTAACCCCATGGACTGTAGCCCACCAGGCTTCTCTGTCTATGGAATTTTCCAGGCAAGAATATTGGAGGGGGTTGCCATTTCCTTCTCCAGGGGATCTTCCCAACCCAGGGATTGAGCCCAGATCTCCTGCCTGACAGGTAGATTCTTTACTGTTTGAGCCACCAGGTAACACTTATTTCTCCTATTTCCCAGAAAATAATGAGTTTCTGAAGTTTTTATTTCAAAATCTAACTATTCCTGTAATGAAGTTTTGTTGATTGAAGAACACACCTGTGGTTTTGTATTTGGACTTACAACTAGGTAAATTGAGAGATTTAGATTTCAGTAAGGTGTGGAAATTATTTAATTCCACTTATCTTTTGCCTTATCTGTGGTTCGGTGCCAAGTTTTGCACTCTCCACTCATGTTAAAATTCACATTAAAGGTGGAGACTTATGTGGTAATTGGAAAACACATGCTTTAGATTTAGACTCCCAAACTGCCTTCTGTTAATGTGTTTATTACTCACAGAAAGATTTTTATGCAGTGTTCCCAAGCCTGCAGAAGAATCACCTCTCCATGGTTGGTTTTTTGATCATCAAGCATTTAGAATAGAGAACCTATATGTTCAGCTGTGTTCTCAGGGTTACAGTTAGGCAACAAAATGAGATAGATTAGAGGTTTGCATCAAGCAAGACTACTGGAAAGAGAAGTGGGTATCCCTAGTTTCCCAGCAACACCACTGCTGGGCATACACACCGAGGAAACCAGAATGGAAAGAGACACGTGTACCCCAGTGTTCATCACAGCACTGTTTACAGTAGCCAGGACATGGAAGCAACCTAGATGTCCATCAGCAGACGAGCGGATGAGAAAGCTGTGGTTCATATACATAGTGGAATATTACTCAGCCATTAAAAAGAATGCATTTGAATCAGTTCTAATGAGGTGGATGAAACTGGAGCCTATTATACAGAGTGAAGTAAGTTAGAAAGAAAAACACCAATACAGTATATTAACGTGTATATATATATGGAGTTTAGAAAGATGGTAACGATGACCCTATGTGCAAGACAGCAAAAGAGACACAGATGTATAGAACAGTCTTTTCGACTCTGTGGAAGAAGGTGAGGGTGGAATGATTTGAGAGAATAGCATTGAAACATATATATTATCATATGTGAAACAGATCGCCAGTCCAGGTTCGATGCATGAGACAGGATGCTCAGGGCTGGTGCACTGGGATGACCCAGAGGGATAGGATGGGGAGGGAGGTGGGAGGGGGGTTCAGGATGGGGAACACTTGTACACTCATGGCTGATTCATGTCAATGTATGGCAAAACCACTACGATATTATAAAGTAATTAGCCTCCAATTAAAATAAATAAATAAATTAAAAAAAAAAAGCCCCCCTGACTAACTCTCCTGCTGAGATGCAATAAAATTACCTGTGTACTTCTTAGCCCTTGTAGCCTTCCCCTCAAGGAGCTGATTGGGTGAAATCCTTCCATTGTATTGTCTCTGCAGGAACCCTGCTATCACCTATTCTGTCCTCTTCATAGTTGTCTCACATGGAATTCTTTGTTAGTTTTCAATAGGATCTGCTGCTTACAAGCTTCTTCGAACATTGTGTGGATTCCTCAAAAATCCATTGTGTGGATATTTTTCTTTGAAAAGCTTCAGATTTTTTGGCAAGAGTGTTGCAGGAAGGGGAATGCTTTCCAAGGCCCAAGAGTGGGCTCTTGTCTAACACATGGAAATGAATTGTCCAAGGAGACACACAAGCTGACAAAGCAAGAGAGTTTATTGGGAAGTGGTGCCCGGGCAGAGAGAAGTAGGGTTAGGGAACCCAGGAGAACTGCTCTGCCACATGGCTTACAGTGTCAGGTTTTATGGTGATGAGTTTAGCTTTCAGATTATCTTTTGCTAATCATTCTGACTCAGGGTCCTTCCTGGCAGTGCCTGGATTGCTCAGCCTAGATGGATGCCAGCGAGAAGGATTCTGGGAGGTGCTAGGACCACCTTTTGATCTTTCCCAAATTCTTCTGGTTGGTGGTGGCTTGTTAGATCTGTGTTCCTTACAGAGGACCTCCTGTTGCAAAATAACTCATGCAGATGGTTACTATGGGGCCTGGCCAGGGTGAGTGGTTTCCGTCAATGTGCTTCCCCTAACAAGAGAAAGTACTGGAATTTAAGGGACCTCTGGTTTCCTCACAGATTTGCATCAGTTGCTGCAGTGATTCTGTATGTGTGTGTGTGACTATGTTCATTAATTCGCATGAAATAACTATAAATGCTTCTATGTGACAGGCATCCTGCTGAACACCAGGAATACAAAGATGATTAAGGTACAGTTCCTGCCTTCAAGGAGCTTTCAGTTTTGATAGAATAAATAGGCACAGAGATGAGTGTCTTACATGACACAGTGCTTGGTATTTTGGGAAGTATTATCATGGAAGACCTAACTCAGACTGGGTAGATCAGTGGAATGTTTCTAGAAGAGAGGACACCTGAGTTAAATTCTGAAATTTTCTCTTGTTTCTGTGTACATGAGTTATGTAGAAGTCCAAGCCAAGGAATACAGTGTCTCCTTTTGCAGCCTGAGAAGTATCATAGGAAATCTCTGCTGTTGAAACTGAGAGAGTTAGGCAGGGTGATGAGGAGTCCAAGCCTAAGGTCCCTTTCAGAAGGAGGTGAACATTCTTTCTTTTTCACGTTCTTTTGCCTTAGACACATAGGCCTCTTAGCCAGCAGTATCTCTTGCTCATGGACATGAGCTCAGAATGTATGTTATGGGAGAAGGTCTGGGTAAAACTTTCACAGCCTTGAGGTCTGGGATAACCTGTTCCTTTTGGCTAATCTTGTGCCGATGTCATCCCAGGATGTATGTTATGGGAAAGGGTATGGGCAAAATTTTCACAGCCTTGAGGTATTTTTTTCTATTCTCATCAGCTAGCAGAAAAGTATATAATGTTCTATTTAAACTAGCAAGGCAGGTACTCTCCTACCCCCTCTGATGTCTATGTCAGAAGCTTTTTCTATCATTTTCACTTTAAATAAAAATCTACACAAAGCTCTGAGTGACTGAGATTGTCTTTGGTCCTGGAGTTAAATCTTCTTTGGAGACCACAAATCTGGAAGCACCATTCACCATAAGTCATCATCTTTGGGGCTCATCCGGGATCCTAGGACAAGGTATAGCTATCACTATCATCTTGGGGACTCATCCGGGATCCCAAGGCAAAGTGTAGCTATCATCTTAAGGCTAAGCTAAAGCTGCCATCTTGGGGGATCATCTGAGATCCCAAGACAGGGTATCAGGATAGCTTATCACTATCATCTTGAGGGCTGGTCTGGGATCCCAAGACAAAGTGTAGCCACCATCTTGGGGGCTAAGATAAAGCTATCGAAACCAGGAGTCCTCAAGTTGAAAGCATTGCTATAGACCATTTTAACAACAATGGAATTTATCTGAAGGGGCAGCCTCAAGTTTTTTTTTAAACTTTTTATTTTATATTGGAGTGCATGCTCCATCACTTCAGTCATATCTGACTCTGTGCAGCCCTGTGGACTGTAGCCTGCCAGCTCCTCTGTCCATGGGATTCTCCAAAGCAAGAATACTGGAGTGGGTTGCCATGCCCTCCTCCAGGGGATCTTCCCGACCAAGGGATTGAACCCATGACATCTTCTTCATCTCAGATGGATTCTTTACCGCTGAGCCACTGGTGAAGCCCTTACATTGGAGTATAGCCAATTAACAATATTGTGATAGTTTTAGGTCGACAGCAAAGGGACTCAGTCAGCCATACATACAAGGGCAGCCTCAGGTTTGAAGACAAGCAGATTTGGGGAAGAAGGGAGCGATTGTCATTCCTTATGAGAGCGGAGAGTGTATTATTTGCAGAGCAGGCTGTGGAGATGCTCTACAGGAGAAGGTCCATAGCCATTATCTCCATATATAATTAGTTATTGGGTGGAGAGGGACTAGATCCTTCTATTAAACTCCATGTGGTAGACTAGCATTGATGAGTAGAAGCTATAGGAAAACAGATTCAGGCTTAACAGAAGAAAGAACTTACTGCTGTCAGAACTTTTTAAATAAAAAAGAGCCTTGGGAATTACTGAGTTCTCCATCACTGCCCATGTTTAAACAGAGACTAAACCCAGAGTTCCCGTATTCTGTGTGAAGCACACTAGTTGTCATCCCCTTTGACTGTTGTGGCAAGTAATTTGTTACTAATAGTGTCATGTCGGGCCCCTTGGTGGCTCAGTTGTTAAAGGATCTGCCTACAATACAGGAGACTGCCTACAATGCAGGAGACCCAGGTTTGATCCCTGGGTCGGGAAGATCCTCTGGAGAAGGAAATGGTAACCCACACCAGTATTCTTGCCTGGGAAATCCCATGGACAGAGGAGCCTAGTGGGCTACGGTCCATTGGGTACAAGAGTTGGTTTGGACATGACCTAGTGACTAAACCACCACCAATAGTGTCATTTTTAATAATGTCCTTCTTACTTGGATTCTAATGATAGATCTCAAATGGAAGGGAAAGGAATAGAGTCCCAGCAAGCATGCTTAGGGTTTTACACATCCCTGAGTGTACCTGTCATATATGTGAATGTCTTCATTGTAGTGTTAAAGAAGATGTGGATTACTATACTGAGACACTCATTCCCTGGTATAGAATTATAGGATGGACGGGAGCCCCAAACACGATGAGCTTTAAAGATATTTTTCTGCTTATCTTGAAACTTAGCTTCTTCTCAGTTAAGTGTTTTCCACATATTCCCAAGTCAGTGTTCATTAAAGGTAAATATCTAAGAAGATTAGCAAAAAAAAATATGTTGGGGCAACCTTGGCCTAGTGCGTTGTTTATTTTTGTTGTCAGCACACAGTTTATTAATCAGGCTTTCCAAATACATAAGGTAACTGCTCTAAAGTACAGCAGTCTGGGGAAGGTACACTGATTCTTCCAAGTCAGGAGGGAACTATTAAAACACCCCCTGTTGGACCAGCCTGCATCTCACTGCCAGACAAGCTTTCCCAGGATGCTGTTTTCATCAGATCTCTATGGCTTATTTAGTGACATGTTCTCCTTCAGGTCCTCAGTACTTTAAGTGGGTGTGTGTACGTTCTTAATAGGTATATTTTCTTAACTTCAGTGACATAAAAATTAAGAATTTGAAATACTTTCATGTTTCATATGATATTTTAACATTTCTTTTGTGTAAACATTGTAACTTGCCCTATGTCCAAGTGGATGCCTAATTCATCTATATAGTATTGATCACTAGGCCCACAAACTATGTTCCATTTTAAGGTGTCCATTTTTTTGTCCTTAAATTCTGCTACTGTGTCCCCTGTGACATCATCTGGTATAATGCTGTATAATCTGGTATAATGTTGTCTGATGGTATGAGGTCAGATCTTTCAGTCCTTTTGTTAGTCCGCAAAAAATGCTGCATTTTTCACCTATGCAGCCACTTGTGTTCAGGAAACACTGACTGTTCCTTTTCCGATGAGGGCAGGTCATGTTCAGGTGCCTCAAAACAAAGGCCCCGTTCTAGTCAATCTGGTGCTTTTCAGTTCTCTTGTATCTTGTCTCTGAAGACTGAGGTAGCTGGTGGAATGATGGGCATCCACAGATTCAACATGGCATGCCTTTGTGAAAGTACAATAGAACCTCAGCACAGGAGCAGCAAACATTTTCTGTACATACATTGGGCTTCGTGAGCCAGAGGGCATTTGTGGTCTCTTTTGTGGCTCCTCACCTCTGCTGCTGAAGAGCAAAAGCAACCACTGATGGTGCTTAAATGAAGGAGCACGGCTGCATTCCAATAAAATTTACTCAAGGACACTCAAATTTGAATTTCACATAGTCATTATATGCAGCAAAATAGTCTTCTTTTGAATTGTTCCAACCATTTAAAAAAAAAATTTGACAGATGGCGGCCCAGATTTGGCCTGCTGGCCATAGTTTTCCAACCTTTGTCTCAGCATGAAGAAGGAAAATGTGATAGTGAGTAAGAGGATTGAGGGAGTTCTTTCTCTCCCTACCCACAATTGTTAATCACAAGGCTGGATAGTGGAGAAGGAACCTCCTAATGTATTGGGAGTTGTTAAAATCTTTGTATTGAGAAGACTGAAATAAAAAGACAGAGGAATACGTGCCTATGCTTTCACTTTCAGAAAAACAATTGGCCAGTTCAGTCCTTCTGGCACTCTCCCTTAGAAACCTTAACCTTTGGAACTCTTTTCATTCCCATCATAACCACACAGGTCATTTGAATAGATTTGCCATCAGATGCCTTAAGCTCTGCCATATAGCCAGCAGAAAATATGTGTTTTCATCCTGTCACACATGTAACCTAGACTTTCGGCCTGTTTTTTTTTTTTTTTTTCCTGAACACACCCTTTGACTTCATTTTCTTGACCTTGCGTGCATAGTGGTTGGTTGGTAATATTTCCAAGACCTCCGTGTACAGCCACATAAGTCTTGCACTGTACAATTCCAGGGAGCCACTACTTACTGCAGAATAAAATACTACTTAGCCACATACTCAAATCTAAGATGTGTTAAAAGCTCAAGTTAGCCAAAAGGATGTGGTACATAATACACACGTGAACAGGCATCTCTAAAATAGGAGTGTTTTTTATGGTAATTTGATACCATGATGACGGCATAAGAAAAAGTTGTTTTCCTCTCTTAATCCCAGTAGTTACAAACTCTTTAAAACACATTAATCTGACTACCACTGAAGTGGAAATGATTGAATATTGAAAAACAAAGCTGAAAAATAAAATATTCTTGTTATGGTTTGGTTTCTGATTATAAAAGAGAAGGAGGCTTTACCCTACCCATGAAAGGCTGACTTTATAGATATAGTAAGTTATGGAAAAATTTTGAGGATGGAGCCCTCGAACTCAAAGCAATGAAGTTCTCATGAACTTAATTGATAGCCTGATATTCTACCATCAAAAAATCAATTCCTTTCATTCATACTTAATGTATTCTATGTACTTAGCTTGGATAGAAGGATGCACTAATTTTCAGTAGTCATTTTACCCTGTAGACTGAACCATGCGAGTTGATAAGAAAAGAATTTCACGGAGGAGTGTAAAGAGGGCCTCCCTGCACTGGCTCTCCATGTGGGGAAAAGTGCTGAGTACAAATACTGACCGTTAAGAATTTCCCAAGGATGGACCGTAGGACCAAGGTTTTCATTTACAATTAACCCAAAGTTCAAGAACTTGCAGTGTTCTCGGAAGTTAATAAAAACTTTCCTTCTCTTACTCAAACAGTCGATGTTTCACATTTCTTTCTTTAGAGCAGTGAAACCTGCCACCATGCCTGGCCCTCTGTTGACATCCAGTGAATGCCTCTGGGGAAAAAGTAGGATTCATAATTCAACCTTTTTTTTCCCCATTTTTTATTTTTTAAATTAATTTACTTTAATTGGAGGCTAATTACTTTACAATATTGTGGTGGTTTTTGCCGTACACTGACATGAATCAGCCACATGTCCCCCCATTCCGAAGACCCCTCCCACCTCCCTCCCCATCCCATCCCTCTGGGTTGTCCCAGTGCACTGGCTTTGAGTGCTCTGCTTTATGTGTTGAATCTAGACTGGTCATCTGGTTCACATATGGTAATATACATGTTTCAATGCTATTCTCTCAAATCATCCCACACTCGCCATCTCCCACTGAGTCCTAAAGTCTGTTCTTTATATCTGTGTCTCTTTTGCTGTCTAGCATATAGGGTCATCATTACCATCTTTCTAAATTACATATAGATGCATTAATACACTGTATTGGTGTTTTTCTTTCTGACTTACTTCACTCTGTAATAGGCTCCAGTTTTATCCACCTCATTAGAACTGACTCAAATGTATTCTTTTTAATAACTGAGTAAAGTTCCATTGTATATATGTACCACAACTTTCTTATCCATTCGTCTGCTGATGGACATCTAGGTTGCTTCCATGTCCTGGCTATTATAAACAGTGCTGCAATGAACACTGGAGTACATGTGTCTCTCAATTCTGGTTTCCTCAGTGTGTATGCCCAGCAGGGGGATTGCTGGGTCATATGGCAGTTCTATTTCCAATTTTTTAAGGAATCTCCACACTGTTCTCCATAGTGGCTGTACTAGTCTGCATTCCCACCAACAGTGTAAGAAGGTTCCTTTTCTCTATACCCTCTCCAGTATTTATTGTTTATATACATTTTTATAGCAGCCATTCTGACCAGCATGAGATGGTACCTCATTGTGGTTTTGATTTGCCTTTCTCTGATAATGAGTGATGTTGAGCATCTTTTCATGTGTTTGTTAGCCATCTGTATGTCTTCTTTGGAGAAATGTGTGTTTAGTTCTTTGGCCCATTTTTTGAGTGGATCATTTATTTTTCTGGTATTGAGCTGCATGAGCTGCTTGTATATTTTTGATTCTTTATCAGTTGCTTCATTTGCTATTATTTTCTCCCTTTCTGAAGGCTATCTTTTCACCTGCTTATGGTTTCCTTCATTGTGCAAAAGCTTTTAAGTTTAATTAGGTCCCATTTGTTTATTTTTGCTTTTATTTTCATCACTCTGGGAGGCGGGTCATAGAGGATTTTACTGTGATTTATGTCAGAGAGTGTTTTGCCTATGTTTTCCTCTAAGAGTTTTATAGTTTCTGGTCTTACATGTAGATCTTTAATCCATTTTGAGTTTATTTTTGTGTTCAGTTAAGTTCAGTTGCTCAGTCATGTCCAACTCTTTGTGACCCCATGGACCACAGCATGCCAGGCTTCCCTGTCCATCATCAACTCCCGGAGCTTACATTCATGTCCATCAAGCTGGTGATGCCATCCAACCATCTTATCCTCTGTTATCCCCTTCTCCTCCCATCTTCAATCTTTCCCAGCATCAGGATCTTTTCAAATGTCAGTTCTTTGCATCAGGCGGTCACAGTATTGGAGTTTCAGCTTCAGTGTCAATCCTTCCAATGAATATTCAGGACTGATATCCTTTAGGATGGACTGGTTAGATCTCCTTGCAGTCCAAGGGACTCTCAAGAGTCTTCTCCAATACTACAGTTCAAAAGCATTAATTCTTTGGCACTCAGCTTTCTTTATAGTCCAACTCTAACTTCCATACTTGACTAATGGAAAAACCATAGCTTTGACTATACGGACCTTTGTTGGCAAAGTGACGTCTCTGCTTTTTAATAAGTTGTCTAGGCTGGTCATAGCCTTTCTTCTAAGGAATAAATGTCTTTTAATTTCAGGGCTACAGTCACCATCTGCAGTGATTTTGGAGCCCAAAAAAGTAAAGTCTGTCACTGTTTCCATTGTTTCCCCATCTATTTGCGATGAAGTGATGGGACCGGATGCCATGATCTTAGTTTTCTGAATGTTGAGTTTTAAACCAACTTTTTCACTCTCCTCTTACACTTTCATCAAGAGCCTCTTTAGTTCTTCTTCACTTTTTTTATGGTGTTAGAAGGTGTTCTAGTTTCATTCTTTTATAAGTGGTTGACCAGTTTTCCCAATACCACTTGTTAAAGAGATTGTCTTTTCGCCATTGTATATTTTTGCCTTCTTTGTCAAAGATAAGGTATCCATAGGTGTGTGGATTTATCTCTGGGCTTTCTATTCTGTTCCATTGATCTATTATTTCTGTCATTGTGTCAGTACCATACTGCCTTGATGACTGTGGCTTTGTAGTAGAGCCTGAAGTCAGGCAGGTTGATTCCTGCACCTCTGTTCTTCTTTCTCAAGATGGCTTTGGCTATTTGAGGTTTTTTGTATTTCCATACAAACTGTGAGATTGTTTGTTCTAGTTCTCTGAAAAATACCGTTGGTGGCTTGATAGGGGTTGCATTAAATCTATAGATTTCTTTGAGTAGTATACTCATTTTCACTATATTGATTCTTCTGATCCATGAACATGGTATATTTCTCTATCTATTTGTGTCATCTTTGATTTCTCTCATCAGTGTTTTATAGTTTTCTATTATAGACCTTTTGTTTCTTTAGGTAGATTTATTCCTAAGAATTTTATTGTTTTCATTGCAGTGGTGAATGGGATTGTTTCCTTAATTTCTCTTTCTGTTTTCTCATCGTTAGTGTATAGGAATGCAAGGGATTTCTGTGTATTAATTTTATATCCTGCAACTTTACTATATTCATTGATTAGCTCTTGTAATTTTCTGGTGGTGTCTTTAGGGTTTTCTGTGTAGAGGATTATATCATCTGCAATCAGTGAGAGTTTTACTTCCTCTTTTCCAATCTGGATTCCTTTTATTTCTTTTTCTTCTCTGATTGCTATGGCTAAAACTTCCAAAACTATGTTGAATAGTAGTGGTGAGAGTGGACACCCTTGTCTTGCTCCTGACTTTAGGGGAAATGCTTTCAATTTTTCACCATTGAGGATGATGTTTGTTGTGGGTTTATCATATATGGTTTTTTATTATGTTGAGGTATGTTCCTTCTATGTCTGCTTTCTGGAGAGTTTTTATCGTAAATGGATGTTGAATTTTGTCAAAGGCTTTCTCTGCATCTATTGAAATAATCATATGGTTTTTATCTTTCAGTTTGTTACTGCAGTGTATTAAATTGATTGAATTTTGAAGAGTGAAGAATCCTTGCATCCCTGGGATAAAGCCCACTTGGTCATGATATATGATGTTTTTAATATGTTGTTAGATTCTGTTGTTAGAATTTTGTTGAGGGTTTTTGCATCTATGTTCATCAGTGATATTGGCCTGTAGTTTTCTTTTTTTGTGGCATCTTTGTCTGGTTTTGGCGTTAGGGTAATAGTGGCCTCATAGAGTGAATTTGGCAGTTTACCTTCCTCTGCAATTTTCTGGAAGAGTTTGTGGAGGATAGGTGTTAGCTCTTCTCTAAATTTTTAGTAGAAATCACCTGCGAAGCTATCTGGTCCTGGCCTTTTGTTTGTTGGAAGATTTTGATTATAGTTTCAATTTCTGTGCTTATAGTGGGTCTGTTAAGATTCTCTGTTTCTTCCTGGTTCCGTTTTGGAAGGTTATACTTTTCTAAGAATTCATCTATTTCTTCCAAGTTGTTCATTTTATTATCATATAGTCAAAAAGGAAATAAAAATATGCATAGAAACAAATGAAAATGAAAACACAACAACCCAAAATGTATGGGATTCAGTAAAAGTGCTAAGAGGAAGGTTCATAGCAATACAAGCTTACCTCAAGAAAGAAGAGAAAAATCAAATAAATTACCTAACTTTACACATAAAGCAGCTAGAAAAAGAAGAAATGAAGACCCCCAAAGTTAGCAGAAGGAAAGAAATCATAAAAATCAGAGCAGAAATAAGTGAAAAAGAAACAAAGAAGACTATAGCAAAAATCAACAAAACTAAAAGCTGGTTCTTTGAGATGATAAATAAAATAGACAAACCATTAGCCAGACTCATCAAGGAAAAAAAAGGGAGAAGAGTCAAATCACCAAAATTAGAAATGAAAATGGTGAAATCATAACAGACAACAGAAATACAAAGGGTCATAACAGAGTACTATCGACCTTAATTTTTTTAATTTATGTTTACTTTAAGCTGAATTTATTCCTGGGTCATGTGTTTTTTTCCTTCAGTTTCTTCTGGTCCATCTTTTCCTTTTATGTAACCTCCTCTTCAGGTTGAGGAGCAATTTGCTCTTTTTCAGTAGGCGTCATCTCAGTATGGCAGGGAGGTCTTATGTTGGGATTAATCCATCCATGAACTCTGGAAGTCCAGGCCCCATCTTCGCTTCACCTGGGATGTGCTCAGTGCCAGAGACTCTACCTCAAAACCCTTAACAGGGAGTAACATTGCTCCCTGAATGTTTAGGAAGGTGAGGCAAAAAATCACTGTATTTGGGGTGATGGCCCATGTCCAGCCCCACTCTTTGGCCTGGACACATCAGCCAACCCCAGCATTGTAATGATGGAATGGCATGCATTGCTTCTGTAAAGTGACATCCTTCAGAGACTTGATGGCTGTTTGGATATGCATACCCTCCATGGCCTGGCCAGCTTCAGCAGTATTCTTAAAGATTTGAACCTCTGGATGAGCAAGATTCTGTGGGGTTTCCTGCACCAAGTGAATAGTGAATCATTTTTAGTGACCACCTCAGACAATGTACAGTGAAAGGTGGCTGTATTCACCTGATTTTACCAGGAGATAATGAAGTATATTTTGAAACATGTTTTCCAGCTTCCTCTCTGGCTCAGTGGGCTTTCCAAATCCTGATGGAACACAGCTGAATGCAAGCCAGTGGTCTGACTTTTTCTGACAGCTCCATGAGCCCCTCACCTTCCACCACAGGACTCATCATTGCTCTGTTGAACCATCAGTGGCTGTGTATATGCTCAAGCAAAAACTTTGTTTCTAAAGCTAATTATTTGCTTGATTTAGACATTTGTTTTGTCATTTCAGAAAGTGGATGTCACCAGCAGGGCTGTGATGGAAATAATGACGAAAACAATTGAGTACCTTCAACCCAATCCAGGTAAGGGGTCATTTTATACATTCATGGCATCCCTCCAGGGAGCTTCTAGTTACTCTTTGGTACACAGGCTACATTTGGTGCACTTCTGCATACTCAATCCTCCCTTCTGGAGGTCCAGTGTCTTCAGGTGGAACATTTTGACTGGGGAGGGAGGACTTTTTAAGGCTCACACTGAAGTAACTGGAAGCGTCTGTGATAATTTATCTGACTAGAGTGTAATTAACAAACAGTGCTGTGTGGACAGTGGGTGGCAGGCACTTGATGTCAGGGTAGCTGCAAGCTAGTAATAACTGAGCTTTCATGTGAGAGGACTTGTAAGGAAGAATTTTAGGGAAAATTTTCAGATAAAACATAGTAAGATACCAATGGTGTGAAAAAGTAGGAAAATTGAACTTTTTTTTTTTTTTTAAATACAGAGGGTTTTTGTTCATATACACCACTAAAGTCTGTGGAGGGCTATTCTTTGCCCCAATTTTTCTCCAAGCACTTTGTCAATCAGCGTTTGTTCTTGCTAACCTGTTACACTTATAAGAGAAGGGAATTATAATAGAGATATTGGAGCTATACCTTGAAAACAAGATCCAGGCAGACATGGGGTGATCTCCCAGAGCACACAGTGTAACAGAGCAAAGTGGCTTTATATGATAGACCTCCTTGCCATTCCTCCTGTAAAGCAGTTCCTAACTGCAGAGTATAGAAACTTGAAGCAAGGTTGAATATATTTAAATGAAATGTATGAATATCGGGAAAACTGCTTATCCTGAAACTCATTTATTTGGGAGTTTCAGGTTGAAATTTCTATGTGTTTGGTGGTGCTCAGGGAGGTGGTCCAGGCACTGTCAGCCCCTGTGTCTGGATACTGAGTCCTAGTGGGTGAGAGAAAAGAAAAGGAACCACCTGAAATAAGCAGAGGTGGACCAGTACAGTCAGTGCTGACGGGCTCTCTACCACCTCCTGCCACTGCCTGCAACTTTCACTCATCTTTCAGTGTTTTAAACATGAACAAATTATGGGAATGACATTCTCACTGGTTTTTAAACTATATCAGAGATGAGATTATTTGAGAAAGAAAAATACAGAAGTAAATGAAAAGCCATGAAAATATAGAAGTAAATGAAAAGCTATGGCATTTAACAGATAGTGGACCAGATGGTTGGCAAATTAGGTAACGAATAACAAAAATGAAGTTTCTCATTTTTACCTGGAGCCTTTGTCATGCCCTCTGTATTCCACAGAGTTGCAGGGACTCCCTTAGATGTCACATGTTCCTTAGTATTTGAATAGTTGTGATGTAGGTCAGTTCTGAAATGGGAATTACTTGCCCTGTCTTACCATAGAAGTCATTGTTTAGGTCAGGGCGTTTTTTGTCTTTATCTTTGAATAGGACCTCAAAGTGTTCACTCATTTCCCAGGATTTATACATAAATGGCGCTAAGATTACTTGATCTTACTATTGTTGGGTTAAGATTAAATATAAGCAGGAGGAGGGAAAATATAGTATTTATTCAGCATTAGTGCATTTTCAGTATTTGCTAGTTATATACATTGTCTTCTCTGTAATTTTCTGATATAAAAAGCAAACACAGTTGAGCAACTCATATTGTAGGAAAGAGGCTAAATATCCATGAACAGAGATCCTTAGTCTGTTTTCCTAGGTATAGTGGAATTCAGTGTAGGGAGATGTGCTGTATTGAATAGGATGTTCGTCTAAATCCAAGGCAACCCAGAATCTCCAAATGTGACTTTATTTGAAAATAGCATATTTTGAGATCGTTAGAATCAGTTAGTGATTCTAACTGATTTGAATCAGTTAGTGATCTTGAGATGAACTCATTCTTGAGTTATAGTGAGCCCTAAATCCAACAACTGCTGTCCTTATAAGAAGAAGAGAAAACACAGAGAGACACAAGATCAAAGGCCCTATGAAGACAGAGGTCAAGAGTATTGAGTGATGTCAGGAGCCACCAGAGTTGGCAGTGGTGAGGAAGGAGTCTCCCAGAGAGCCTCAGAAAGAAGCAGCCATGCTCACATCTTGATTTCAAGCTTTTTGGACTGTGACAAAGTAAATTTCTGTCATTTTAAGCCACACAGTTTGTGGCACCTTGTTATGGCAGACCTAGAAAACTGATTTAGTAGGCTAACCTAACTTTCTTCAGGAAAAAAAACAGGGCCAGAGAACTTAAGAAACTTTACCGAAGTCACACACCCAAGAAGGGATGTAACCAGGGCTGGAACCCAGGTCTGATTTCTCCCTGAGCACAGGAACTTTCCATTGCACAGCCTTGCTTCTGAGAAGAGTGAGTTCTTTGTTTAGATGCAGAGGGTCTTTTAGTTAAGTGGATATGACAGAAATCCAGAAAGGGAACATACTGTGGGATTGAGGCTTATTTTTATTTTAATAAAAAAGATAACAGGAAGAGGTAATTGAGCGAGATTTGAATTTTTAGAAATGATTTATTTTTAACAGAACCTTGAATGTGCTTATTATCTACCAACATATTGGCTTTATGGCTATTTAAAAATGGAATGAACATCTGACACCAAGAAGGACAATTAAGGTCATCACCAGGAAATCACAAGTTGGTATAGTGTCATCTAAAAGGGTCCAGAACAAAACAAAATTCCATATGCCCATTCTATAGAATTTGATGTGTTTAATTGGCTTATAAGAGGTATGGCTTAGTTCCTCCATGAATTTCTTGCCCTGAGAGCAGACCTTAGCTGGAGCTCCTGGACAAGAGGGCTGATCTAGTACACTTGTTCAGACCCAGTGTCCTTGCAAAGAGGACACAAGAATGCAGCTACCACCCTCTGGTCCCCAGTCCTTGGGCTCAGAAGAGCCTAACATTCCCAAACTTGTGCTGTTGAATGAATGCTTCGATCACTCAGCCTCTCTGTGACCCCAGAAATTGGGTCACTGGATCCCATGTGGATCACTGGCTTCTGGTCTTAAATAAGAACGATTAGGTTGGGGTCAGGATAGAGGCTTATGCAAAGTAACAGGTTTACCTGCACAGGCCCATCTGTGGAAATTAATGCTTTAAGGGTATTTTGAGAGTATCTTGCATTAGATTCATACTCTAGAATGCATTCTGGCTTCCAGATCTTGTGCTTATGGGCATACACATCTGTTACAGACTCGAAACTTAGTTCCTGCTGACACGATGACCGAAGAGAGTGGGTTTCTTCTTGTGCATCTGTAGCTGTGCTCTGTGTAGGCCCCCCATCTGCTCTTGACCACCTCCAGAGTGATATTTTAAAAGGCAGATCTGTTCATGTCATTGTCTTGCACAAAAGCCTTTGATGGCTTTTCTCTGCCTTTAGGAGTTTGTTTTTGTTTTCCTACTCTGTCAGGTCTGACTTTTTTGTGTGCTTTACCCTTTTCTTTTTTTTTTTTTTTTAGCAAAGCTTAAGGGCCCTCTGTATATAATCAGCCTCCCCTTTCTCCTCCACCTTGCCAGGCAAACAAGCCCCTCAGGTTTGGCAAGAGGGTCATTTAGAAGTCTTCCTGGACATTGACTACTTTAGCTTCCCAGGCCAATGACCCTCTCATGATCCCCACTGCTTTCCCCTGGTGACACATGCCACACTTACTGTCATTGTGTGCTTTGGTTTGTCCTCACCAGTAAGGACAACACTCTGCCTGCCTTATTCCCACCTCTCACCCTGCCCCCTGCCACCCCTGCCTCCCCGCCCATATCCCCATAACCCAGCTCTGTTCCAGGCAGCCCGTGACATTGGGATATTTGAACAAATGAATCATGAAGCACAGCTGATAGCCAATGGCTAATGTGATAAAACTGCTGTAATTCAAAGGAGAGAAAGAAAAACTCCTTTCCCCAGACCATCACCTCTACTCATATAACCAACAAGTTTATCAAATGCATTTGCTTTTTTACAGAGACCTATGCAATTCTCGACGTAGTGGGGGTAGATAACAGAACCACGTTTGGGCCCCTGCCCTCTGAGACTCACAGTCTTAATAGCACAAGGTACATACACTCTGAGGAGAGCTTCCCAGAGGCCTTCACAGCTAACCGCTTCTGGAAATCTAGCTAACTGATGAGGTAAGGACTAGCAGGTAGGGTCACAGGTCTGCAGGGCTTAAAGGACATAGAACAGAGAGCTGTGAAGTCTTTCAGCTTGGACTGTGAAATTACTCTTGACAGGAACAGTGTAAGCCAGTACAGATTCCCAACCTGCTTAGATAAGAAGTAATTTGAACTCAAAAAGTCCTGTGAATGTCTACTGGCTGTGAGGCCCTAGTCTCATGATACCTAAGCATATGGATCATCAGAGAGGATATAAATCCGTTTTCTTAGGTGAGTATTCTGATACCTGTGGCAGGCATGCTAAATCAGCAATGTCCAGTAAAAATAAGATGCAAGCCACATGTGTAATTTGCATTTTCTAGTAGTCATATTTTTTAAGGAGTCATATTAAAAAAGTAAGAAAGAAAGGTAAAATTGATTTCAATGATAATTTATTTAATCTGGTATATCCAAAATTTTAACCAATATTAAAAATCATTGGAAAATTTTACTTTTTTTCCTTATACTAAGTCTTGAAATTTGGTATATATTTTACACATACTGAACATACCCTTTTGGACTGTGCTTAATTGCGTGCTCAGTCACTCAGTTGTGTCCAACTGTTTGTGACCCCATGGACTGTAGTCCACCAGGCTCTTCTGTCCATGGGGATTCGCCAGGCAAGAATACTGGAATGGGTTGTCATTTCCTTCTCTGGGGCATCTTCCCAACCAAGGGATCGAACCCATGTCTCTTGCATCTCCTACGTTGGCAGGTAGATTCTCTACCACTGAGCCAACTGGGAAGCCCCTCCTTTTGGACTAGCCACATGTCAAATTGCCAACATCTGTTGGATCATAGAGAAAGCAAGAGAATTCCAGAAAAACATCTTCTGCTTCATTGACTACACTAAAGCCTTTGATTGTGTGGATCACAACAAGCTGTGGAAAATTCTTAAAGAGATGGGAGTGCCAGACCACATTACCTGTCTCCTGAGAAACTTGTAGGCAGGTTAAGAAGAAACAGATAGAACCAGACGTGGAACAATGAACTGGTTCCAAATTGAGAAAGGCGTATGTCAAGGCTATATACTATCACCCTGCTTGTTTAACTTATATGCAGTGTGCATCATGCGAAATGCCAGGCTGGATGAAGCATAAGTTGGAATGAAGATTGCCAGGAGAAATATCAACCTGAGATATGCAGATGATACCACCCTTATGGAAGAAAGTGAAGAGGAACTAAAGAGCCTCTTGAGGAAGGTGAAAGAAGAGAGTGAAAAAGTTGGCTTACACTCAACATTCAAAAACCTAAGATCATGGCATCCAGTCCCATCACTTCATGGCAAATAGATGGGGGAACAATGGAAACAGTAAGAGACTTTATTTTCTTGGGCTCCAAAATCACTGCAGATGGTGACTTCAGCCATAAAATGAAAAGACACTTGGTCCTTGGAAGAAAAGCTATGACCAACCTAGACAGCATATTAAAAAGCAGAGACATTACTTTGCTGACAAAGGTCCATAGAGTCAAAACTCTGGGGGTTTTTCCAGTAGTCATATATGGGTGTTAGAGTTGGACCATAAAGAAGGCTGAGCACCAAAGAACTGATGCTTTTGAACTGTGGTGTTGGAGAAGACTCTGAAGAGTCCCTTGGACTGCAAGGAAATCAAACCAGTCAATTCTAAAGGAAATCGATCCTGAATATTCATTGGAAGGACTGATGCTGAAGCTGAAGCTCCAATACTTTGACCACCTGATGTAAAGAGCCGACTCATTCTAAAAGACCCTGATACTGGGAAATATTGAAGGCAAAAAGAGAAGAGGACAAAAGGACCAGATGGCTGGATGGCATCACTGACTCAATGGACATGAGATTGATCAAGCTCCAGGAGATGGTGAAGGATAGGGAAGCCTGGCGTGCTACCATCCATGGGATCACAAAGAGTCGGACACAACTGAGCGACTGAACAGCAACAACAGGTCAGAGCTCAGCATCCCAGTGTGTCCAGTGGTTCAATAGTGGTCAGCACAGGACTAGATAGTTCACCATTCAAACTCTGTATTCTACTTTGATATGTGTTTGACATTTCGTTTCTTGATTAATGTATATTGATGGTTGCTTTTTTTCAAGACAAATAGACTCTTGATTTTGGATCAGGACATCTTTGATTTGATGTTCATTTTTTCTCAGCTTTCTGCAAATCCATTTTCTGGGACTGTAGTGGAGAACTTCCCATGACATAAAACAGTAGGCATGCGGGATTGCTTGTGTTTCCTTCACAACCTTAGCAGAGTGGTGGTGACACAAGACCTTTTTAGTTTGCACTGAAAGGTTATTCTGACCCTGATGTCATCATGCTGTACAAACTTCCAAGATGTGTAGATTAAAAGCAGTTGAAACATGAAAAATATCAGGCTCCGTTGAGATTTGGTTCTCTAGAGAAGTGCTTTTCTTGTGAGTGCCTATACGTTCTAGGGTTCTCCACATGCCTGAAGTTGGGACATTAAGTCAGAGTCAGTAAATGTCTATTCAAAACTTCTTAATAATAATTTCAAACCTCATTTGTGGAATGTTGCCTGTAGAAATAAAAGTTACCTCTATTAATTTAAAAATATTTGATTAATCCCTGGAAAGCTATTACATCAAATTATTGTATTTCTTCCCCATGGGCTACCCTCTTAGTCATCTCCTTCCAAAGATGCATAAATACAGTGATTATGCAGTAGAGCTGAAAATCAGTACATGTATTGTTTGGCAGGCATGCCTTCAAATGCTTGGCTGCAGTACACATTGAATTTGCTGTATTGTGTGGAGGACAGGACCCAAGTCATGTTCATCATTTTGTCTTTCAGGGCTCCTGGCATTGTGCCTGCTGTGTTGTTTGCCCTCAACATGTCTGTTAAATAAGTGCACAAATGAATATATCCATCTTCCACTTAAAGAATAAAGAGTCTGTACTGAGTCTCATAGCCAGAGTTTTAGCTTTTCTAAATCCTGACACTGAAAAATAATGAAAATGCATAAGGACAGATTACAAAAGATTACTTGGCACTGGCTATTTCCTCTTCCTGGAATGCCCCACCTGCCCCGTGTGTGACCCCTGTCTTCTTAGTCATCCTTCATCCCTCAGCTTAAATATCCCTCTTCTAGAGGCATTCCCTGAATCATATCTGAATCAGGTCCACTTCAGTGTCGTCATGACACCTTCACTTGAGTCCCCTCCACAAATCTCTCCAGTGGTTCCCCATTGAGAATAACATGGAAAGACAGCATAGACAACATAGAATAACATGATCCTCTAACCTCATGGTAGGTTAGAGGATCCGATGATCAGACTTCCTTTCCTGTAATTCTACCAGTTTCTGTTTAGTCCATCCATATCACCGTCCCCAGCCTTTGCACTGCTCCTCACACGCACTTAGCACCCTCATTCCTGGAATTGCACCAGACCTCCTGCCTGAATCTCTTGTCTCCAGGTCTTCCCAAAGTCTTCACTCAGATTTCTGCTCAGACATCACCTTATTTGTGTGGCTTTTCCAACCATCTTGTCTAAAACATTTTCATTCTCAGCCATTTTTCCCTGTTTTATTTTCTCTCAAGGCCCTTGTTACTATTTAAACTTTTATTCTATATTTACTTGGTAAGGTGTGACTTATCTCTGCAACTATTGTTGTTTGTACGTTGAAGTCAGAAAGCTGGTTCTTATTGTTTATTGTTCTTATCAAAATATTTACAAGTTTTCATTTGTTCAGTATCCTGACAACTTTCATTCTTACTCCCCTGTCTTACATTTCCCACAGAGCAACCAGTTCATTCCATTCCAGGTGTCAATCATGTCTGTGGTTCCTGTACTTGTTATCCTGCAGTGGCCTCCCATGGAGCTGAGAAGAGACTTCTTGGCTGTGGGGCCTTAGCTCTTGCTCTGCCCCTGAGCCTGGGGTGATGTCCATTCTTACTGATTTGTTGCTATTCCTCAGCAGTGCTCTGCTCGTTCCTGCCTCAGGGCCTTTTTGCAGGAAGTTCCTCTGCCTGAAACACTCTTCTTCTGGCCCCTATAATAGCTATTCTTTCTTGTCACTCCACCCCCCTATGCAGTCCTTCTGTGGCCACTCTATTTGAAATAGCCCTTCCTGATTACTTTCAGATCCCCTTCTAATAGTCTATCATGATTTTAAATTGTCCTCTATTTTACCTTTAAAAAAAAAATCCACTGATCACCCACATTTCTGTAGAATATAATCTCCATCAGAGTAAGGACTTTGTCCTGTTTATTATCCCTAATATACAAATAGTGCCCTCATTATTTATTGAATGAATGCAGTTTTTCTCTTCCAATGTACCATAAACTCATCAAAGACAGAAGTATGTCTGTTTTTGCATGTGTGTGTGTGTATAGAAAGATAGGTAGATAGATAATACCAACCACCTAGCATAGTAGTGCTTATTAGGTGCTTAATTTGCTGAATGAGAGAATCAAATCATGTTAATTATATTGAAACTTCATCTATAGGAGTAGCTAAACTTTCAGATGGAGTCATGGTCTGCAGACCTGAACAGGCTGGAATCAGAGCCTATTACTCTGTATATATAATACCTACTTGGTGTCATGCACAGTTAATGCATTGCACAGTTCACAGTTGCTTTAGAAAAAGTACAAAAGTGCATATAATCTCAAATTTAAGATATTGAACATTATTTAAACCATTAAACAATAGCTGAAGCTATTGACAACACATTCATATTTATATAGATAATAGTTGTTCCTATTTTCAGATTAGAAAATTGAAGCTTCAAGAGAGATTAAATAATTTGTCCAAAGTCTTGCAGCCAAGGAACCAGAATTCATATTCACATATGACTGTCTCCTTAGTCCATTTTGTCTTCATTGTCATATGCTACAAAATATGAAGCCACATTCAGTCTTGCCATGTGTGTAGAATACACTCTAGAAAACTGAAAGTGAAAGTCGCTCAGTTGTGTCCGACTGTTTGTAAGCCCGTGGACTATACAGTCCATGGACTTCTCCAGGCCAGAATACTGGAGTAGGCAGCCTGTATCCTTCTCCAGGGGTTCTTTCCAAACCAGGGATCGAATCCAGATCTCCCACATAGCAGGTGGCTTCTTTACCTTTTGAGCTACCTTCTGAAGCCCACACTTTAGAGTGGCCCCTAATGATTTCATCCTTGGTAATCTCTTCTTTTTGAGTATAGGTGGGATCTTGATGACTTCCTTCTAACTAATAGAACATGGCAAAAGTAATGGGGTTACCATTTACCACTCCCTTGATTAGGTTCCATTATATGGCAAAACTGTGGGCTGTTACTCCCAAGATCACATTATATAAAACTTTCTTAGCAGACTAGAGTGAGACGGATCCTCCTGCTGGTCTATGAGAAGCAAGCTGCCATATTGTGACTGTCATAGGAGGGGGCTGAGTGTCAGGGGTGGCCTGTAAGGATCTAAGGGCCAACAGCTAGTAAGAAGCCAGGGCCTTCAGTCAAAACTCCCACAGAGAAGTAAAATTTTATCAGCCACCCGAGGGAGCCAGGGAGCAGACTCATCCCTACTGATGTTTCCTGATAAACAAGGCAGCCTGCCAATACTTTGAATTGAATGTCGCCTTTCAATTGAATGTGAGACCCTGAACAGAGGCCTCAGTTAAGTTGTGCCTGGACGTCTAACCTGCAGAAACTGTGAGGTCATAAATCTGTGGCTTGCAGTCACTAACTTTGTGGAATCTTGTTACACAGTGGAAAATTAATACAATATGGCTATTTGTTCCCCAGCCAGAGCTCCTATTTCAAGCGTATCACTGTCTGCTGGAATCAAAAGGCCATTTGACTTTATCATTTTTGGCTCTTTTACCTGGAAGCAGGAAGTAGATGGGGAAAACCTGTCAAATCTTTTCAGCTTAGCATGGCATCCCCTGAACCCCTCAGGGAGTGGTAGGACAAGTCCACTTGGTGCTGAGACTAAGATCTCTTTGAAACATGTCACAGTGAAGAGCACTTGGCACAGTGCCTGGAACTTTGTAAGGGCTCAAGAAATGTCACTCTCCTCTTCCCAGTGGCCTGCCACCCTGCCTCAGGGTATTTCAGGTGCTTACCCAGCAATTCCTCCACAGATAAGGCCTCCAGGGAAAGTCCCCCTGCAAGACCCTCCCCACAGCAGTCTCTTAGTTCTGTCTGCTCTGAAAACCTGATGAAGCGGAGGCTCATGATGCTAGTCCACAAAGGGTTGTGTGCTTTTCAAATAGCAGGAACCATTCTCTGCTCCTGGGATGTAATTGCCTGCCTTCCCAGGGCACGCTGTGAGACCTCTGCTGGTACCTTCTAACACCCAGTTTGGAGGTGGGCGATGTTTGCTGTCCCATCTCATGGGTTCTTAGGGATGCTGACTGCATAGCACAGCTCTGTCTTAAAACACCTCCCTGCTGCTTCCCACTCTGCAGGGGCAAACCAAGAGCTTTGCTACCATGGAAAGAAGTGTTTTATAAATACTATTATTTGGGTTGAGAGTAGCATGCTTCCCTGGTATAGCTGCATATTTGTATAAATCAGTAAAAAAAAACATGCTGTTTCCTTTCCTCAATACCTTCTAACACTTAATGCCAAAAAAAGCACAAAACTGCAAATGTTTGAAGATATTTGCCCAAGTCCTAATTACCATATAAATCTTTTGCCCCTTTAATAATTGTTAGTGTGCAAGACTGGGGAACACATTGCTCACGGGGCAGGGAGCATCAGAGGGTTCATCTCAGACATGCAGATATTCTGAGATTTCATCTGGAAAAATTAAGCCATTATACACAGTCATCACAGGTTGCTAACATGAAATATATGCTAAAGTGTTACTTATTACTTACATTTCATTGCAAGTATTAAGTCCCAAATCTAACTTAGTGTGATTTGGGGATTGATGTTCATATTCCAATTGTAATCTCTCTAAAAGACTTTACAAATGTAGTTGATATAATTCAGACTTAACTTTTTGTTCCAACTAAAGATATCATTGAGCTTTGATAAATAATAATGAGGTAAATAGATTTTTCCTCTTGGTGGACCTTTTCACGCAGTGGTCATCATCTGCGTTTTTCCCCCACCCAAAGTGGGGAAAGGGAACAGAGGAATGAACACTGAGCTGAGTGCCTGCTCTGATTACATGTAGCACCTCCTTTCACCATCACTGCACTTCGGTCACTAAGTATTAGTATCTCTCCCCTTACCCAACCATGGTGAGGGTGAGGTCAGCCTGCTTTTCTCTGAAGAGCTGCAGTCTGAACCCTGTCCCTGTATTCCTTTGACAACACATGTCCTTGCACTAATTAGTAGGCAGTGATAATAGATTTCATCACAGGAAAATGCAAGTTCAATTTTTTTATCTTCCAAAAGAGGCTGTATTTGCACATCTAAATATATCACTTTGGTTGTCTTAATTTTACCAGTGTTTGTTCACAATATCTGTTGTATTTAGTAATTAATTTCATAATAAAATTTATTAACTTTCTACAATAAGGAAGAGTAAATAACCTTAAGACCCATACACATAAACCAGATCATTAGGAAAGAGTCTGGCTATTGTCTTCATTCTTGTAGAAACAAAAACAGAGTAAAGAAGGGTTTAAAAATAGAACAAAGGTAAAATCTTTATGTTGGAGGTTTAAAGTAAGACTTACTGGTTTTGATCTCAGCGATGGTTTTGCAAAGGACGAGTTTCTTGGTTTTGAAATTTTACATTAAGGCTCTGTGTATACTGGGCTAGATACCACGTACTTATTTACAAGTGACCTGTTTCACTTATCCTAGTGGATTCGAGGGCATGTAAAAGAGATTGTTAGATCTGAGGCATTAAGAAAATCAGGTAATCCAGTCTTCTCAGGTTCAAGGTGAGGAAGCAGAGGTCCAAAGTTTAGGTGGCTCATCCAAGGTCACGCAGGTGGAGAGATCTCTAGTCTCTTCACTCTGGGGCACTGCTCATCTTACTTCCTGAATCACAGCAGGTATCACACTCCCTCACCTCTGCATTTTCAAACAGCTAGCAAGTGTAAATATAGCTGGAGCTCTGCATCTTGCTGCTGACATGTCTTAATTTGACCTATTTTAATGAAAAAGTAATAGAGCAGCCAGAGTCGGAGTGGCATCATGGGAGGACATTCGGCTTTTGAGACACAGCTAGGGGTTGGTCTTTCCTCAGCTTCTTGTTGCTTCGTGTCCTTGGGCGACTGCATCATTTCTTTCTGCTTCATTTTCCTTATCTGGAAAATGAGAGAAGCCAAAGCTGTCTCTCGTGTTTGGGGGAGGATTAAAGAGATTATGTATGTGAATTACACATAGGAGATATTACTGAAATGATAGCTATGGGATGAAATGTCATCATGATCTTCAGTTATTCAAAGATATTTCAGGGATTTTTCTAAATTTTCAGAACAGATGGTAGCATTTATGAAGACTAGTACAAATCATTAAGCATTTGTCTGATAAAAATCTCTGCTCTTTGAGGCAGCTTAATTTGTTTTCTGTAATGTAGGTAAGAGATGAGAAAGGAAGTCTGTCCTTTAAAGAAGTGATAGGCTTCCAGAAAATTTATTCCCTGATGGATGCTAAATCCATTAGGTTTCCCCTCTCAGTCAGAAGACAAGGATGTGGCTTGGAATTTTGTGGCCACATCTTCTGCCTGAGTGTGTCAGCTGCCTTCATCAACACTAGCCAGGGTGGGGGTGGCTTTTCTTCTTCCCTGTTGTGACAGACACCCTGTCAATATGTTTTCTTATCTGGAATATCCCAGTTGAAGAGAGGAAGAAGCTACTCTTGAGAGCATTCTACAGCAGTTTAAAGCGGGTTGTACTTTTTATGATTTATGAAAGGTCTCTTTGTAAACGCTCCTGACATGATCGTTTGGTGGGAGGAGAAAGATGAGGTGCAGACTCCGCCCTCATCCCTGTCCCCTGCAGTGAACACCCATGCTCACCACCCTGCTTGCCTTCAGCCCCTTACCTCTGCTCACCTTTTGCTGGGACTCTTCATTCCCCTCCCTGTTCCAAAGAGACTGCTTATTTCCAGAGCTACAGAAATCCTACTTGCTGTAAACCTTGATTTTAAATCCTAGTACAGTTTAGTTCAGTAGCTCAGTCCTAGATAATGAAACTAAAAAAAAACACCCGACCTCAGGACTCTCTCTCTCTTTTTTTTCCTTCTAGGTAAAGGAGCACTCCATCTTCTGCCATCTCTTTCTTTGGGACCAAACCCCTTGAGAACACACCACATTTTCTTGTCCTCACAAGCTTGGGGCCACTTGTCCTGACATTCCACGAAACCTTTCTAGAAAAGCAATCTCTGCAAGGTTTAATACCTGTCAGAACCTCAGTGCTCACTCATATGAGTGTGCTGCATGCTATTTCAGAGCTGTAAAAGGAAAACTACTGTGTTTTCTCTATACTCTGCCTGCAGACACTTCTGACACTAGATGTGTATGTGTATATTTTTTTCCCCACACCAGCCAATTCTCTGACTACCTGGGATCGGACAGTTCAACTCAGTTCCGACACTGTCCATCTGGAGTTGGCATCAGATAAGCTAAGGACTCAGTCCTCCCATAAGGCCCCCATTTCAGATGCCAGTCCCAAGCCTGAGCCTCTGGTGCTTCTGACCACCTCTGTGGGCTTGCTAATTTGCTAGAATGACTCCTGGAACTCAGAAAAATACTTGTTTAATGTTTACCCATTTATTATAAAGGATGCAACTGAGGAACAGCCAAATGGAGGAGATGGATAGGGTCAGTGTAGGGAAGAAGCTTCAGTAATTGTGAGAAAATTAGACTGTTTGAAGTCACCCAGTTTATGATAGCTTTGTTATAAAAGCCCTCAGAAAATAATACCAACAGTGATAAGATACATCTTTCAGATTGCTCCAAAGACTCTGCAGCACTCGCTGGGCAGGGGTCTTCCTGAGCTTAACTACACAATTTGTCCCATGTGACTTGATAAGGCGTCCCCTGGCATAGTGGTCATTCAGTTCAGTTGCTTAGTCATGTCTGACTCTTTGCAACCCTGGACTACAGCACACCAGGCTTCCCTGTCCATCACCAACTCCCAGAGCCTACTCAAACTCATGTCCATCACGTTGGTGATGACATCCAACCATCTCATCCTCTGTTGTCTCCTCCTCCTGCCTTCAATCTTTCCCAGCATCAGGGTCTTTTTCAATGAGGTGGTTCTTCACATCAGCTGGCCAAAGTATTGGAGCTTCAGTTGCAGTATCAGTCCTTGCAATGAATATTCAGTACTGATTTCCTTTAGGATTGACTGATTTGATCTCCTTGCCATCCAAGGGACTCTCAAGAGTCTTTTCCAGCACCACAGTTCAAAAGCATCAATTCTTCAGCAGTCAACTTTCTTTATAGTTCAACTCTCACATCCATACATGACTACTGGAAAAACCATAGCTTTGACTAGATGGACATTTGTTGGTAAAGTAATGTCTCTGCTGTTTAATATGCTGTCTAGGTTGGTCATAGTTTTTCTCCCAGAGAGCAAGCGTCCTTTAATTTCATGGCTGCAATCACCATCTGCAGTGATTTTGGAGCCCAATTAGGAGAATATTAAAGGAGTAAGCGCAGCATGCCAGGAGGGCAGTGATTTGCTTCCATGATGGTTCTCTCAGCAGTTTAGAAAGCAGTTGGGGGTTATTTCTGGCTCCTCAAAGGAGTCTAAATTCTGTCTTTAGAACTTGGGCAGATTCTCCTGTCTCCCTGAGTCTCTACATCTTCACCTTGTGCATGCAGCTCAGTCCTGTCTCCACAATGGGAATGATGCAGTGAGACCCACAGGCTGGCGATGGTTGTGAAGATTAAGTTTAAATTGTTTAGGTAAAGCTCCTGGTTGATGGTGACTCTAATTAAAGCTACCTACCAAATATAAAACCAGATGAAAAAGAAAACTTGTAGAATTTTGTTTAATATTGATTTTGGGGGAATTTCTCTCTTTTATCTAATGGCCTAGCCTTCAAGATTCCAGGTGTTTCCTTCTTTATTATGACTGAATAATATTCCATGTTATGAATGGATGTATACATACCAAAAAAATTGTATGATCTCACTTACATGTGAAATCTAAAGAAACCAGACTCATAAAAACAGAGATCAGATTGTTGCCAGAGGTTGGAGGTGGGAAAAAAAAGTATTAGTCACTCAGTCGTGTCCAACACTTTAGCAACCCCACAACTGTAGCCTGCCAGGCTTCTCTATCCATGGGATTCTCTAGTCAAGAATACTGGAGTGGGTTGCTATTCCCTTCTCCAGGGGATCTTCCTGACCCAGGGATTTAACCTGGCCAAGGTACAAACTTTTGGTTATAAGTAAGTACTAAGGATGTAATGTATAGCTTGATAACCATAGTTAACAGTACCACATGATTTGAATTCTGTATTTCAATACCATATTTAAAGTTGCTAAGAGAGTAGAGTGTCCTTAAAGTTCTTGTAAGAAGAAAAAATTTATAACTGTGTGAGGATACATATTCCTGTAGTGATCATTTCTTGATATACGCATATATCAAATTATTATATTGTATACCTTGAACCTATTCAGCATTATAGGCCAACTATATCTCAGTAAAACTGGAAAAGAAAAAAAAAAGATTCCAGGTATTTTAGATAATCTACCATCTTTTGGGCTTAAGTGAAGTTGCTCAGTTGTGTCCAACTCTTTGGGACCGCATGGACTGTAGCCTACCAGGTTCCTCTGTCCATGGGATTTTCCAGGCAAGAATAGTGGAGTGGGTTGCCATTTCCTTCTCCAGGAGATCTTCCCAACCCAGGGATTGAACCTGGGTCTCCTGCATTGTAGGCAGACGCTTTACCACCTGAGCCACCAGGGAAGTCAAACTGTATGTTGCCCTCTCTGAGGTTGATCCTTGATCCTTTTGGGCTTAAGATCCATGTATTTAGTTGTATGTTTAGTCCAATCTTGTGGATATTCTATTAGACTTTGTATTTGCTGAAATTGAAGCACCTCTATACATCTTCCCACAAGTCTCCCCAAAATCATGTCAAATTTTTATCATCCCCTAGCCAGGTATTCAGTCTAGAGATTGGAATGCAGTGTATTCTCAAACCTGGTGTATGTTAGAATCACCTAAGGGATTTTAAAAACTATAGATGGTTAGACCAATTTCTCAGACATCTGGGAGTAGGACACAGACATCAAGGTTTTTTTTTTTTTCCCCTGAGCTTTTTATTGGTCTACAATATAAGAAAGTATAGTGCTCAGATCCTGAGTATATGGCCCAGTGAATTATTGCAAACTGATACCATCATGTAAAGGTACCTAGTCTAAGAAACTGCACATTGCTGGCCTCCCACGAGTGCCTGGCCGGATGCAAGCTGCCCTGACTTCTAATGCCAGATAGTTCTTTCAGTTTTAGAGCGTTGCTTAAATGGAATCATGGAGCATGTACTCTGCAGATCTGGCTCCTTTTGCTCAACTTTATATTTGTCTTTGCTGTATATAGGTGTAGTTCTTTCATTCTTGTTGCTGTTCCTTTGTGAGAATAGAGCACAGTTTACTTATCTGTTTTCTCACTGATACGCATTTGGGTGTTCCTATTTTCTGGCTATTTTGAATAGCCCATTTTTGTACATGTCCCTTATACACATTTCTGATGGATGTATGCCTATAAGTAGAATTGCCGGGGCATAGGGTGTCTTTTCAGCTTTTGCAGTTAGATATTGCTAAATTGTTTTCCAAAATGTTCTCCCAATTCTTACTCCCATCAGCAAAACTTAAGAGTTCCAGTTGTTCTACATCCTCTGAACACTTGATATTTTTTTAGTTTTTTCTTTTTTTCTGCTTTCGCCATTTTTGTGGGTATGTTTCAATGTGGTTTTATTTGCATTGCCAGAATAATGAAGTTGAGCCCCTTTCAGATGCTTATTAGATATTTGAATATCTTCTTTTGTGAACTGTCTGTTTGAACTTCTTGCCCATTTAAAAAACTGGATTATCTTTTCCTTAATGATTTATAAGAGTTTTTTTCCTTTTAATGTTTTGGATACAAGTCCTATTTTGAATTATGCGTATTGTGAGTATCTTAACTCTTTTTTTTTGGTTGTCTTTTAATTCTTTATGATGATTTCTTTTGGATAGTCGTACTCAATTTTAACATAGTCCAATTTAGAAATACTTTTCTTTATGACAGAGTGTTTTTGTGTCCTGTTTTAAACATCTTTGTGTACTCTACAGGTCAGGGATGTATTCTCCTATTTCATTTTCTAAAGCTTGTACTGTGTTGGTGTCCATAATTAGATCTGCAATCCACTTAGAATTAATTTTACGTATAGTGTGAGGTGGAGTTAAGAGTCACATTTTTTTCTTATGGAATCTAGTTGACCCAGTACCTCCTTTGACGGAATGAGTAGTTTAAAAACCTCCTCAGGCAATTCTAATGGGCAGCCATCCTTTGCCCTAACACCAGCCTAAATGCCCCTCTTCTTCCTTCTTCACACTTAATCAGTCACCTGGTCCTGTTAGTGCTACTCACCACAGGACTCTAAAGTTCATTTCTCTTCTCCCCTCTGTTTCCTTAGGACTCATCTGTTAAATTACAGTGTTCTCATGGGTCTCCCAGCTTCCAGTGGCTTCCCATTTGGGGAAGACTCCTTCCCACATCCCTCTTTTCCTACAATGATGATGGGACTCTTTCCCCCCAAATCTAAACTTAATTTAATTTGAATTAAAGCCCTTTTGAATGTCTAGATGTTAAATAACTGTCTGTCAGCAACCTTCGATAGGAGAATCTCAGCTCCTTAGCTTGCAATTCAGGGCCCTTCACTACCTGGTTCCTACTGACCTTGTTCTCCTTGCCCTTGCACCTCAGCCACAGACACTTTGGAGTTTCCAGATGTGCCAGTTATTTCCATATGCCTTTGCTCACACTCTCCAGATGCCTAGAGCGCCTATTCCCACCCCACTGCCTTTACAGCTCACTTCTCCAGAAACCCAGCTAGGGTGTCACCTGTTTCCCAAGTCTTCCCGGCCTTAGTCTTCTAGCAGAGTTCGTTGCTCTATTCTGTGATGTGAATACGTTATAACTTCACTCACAGTATGCCCTGAATCTGCCTCGGATCACAGTGAGTAGAGCGTGTTCTCACTCTCCAACTAGACAATAAGCTCATTGAGGACAGAGACTGGACCTTATTTCTCTTAGAGTCTCTCTGTCATAGTCCTATTCAGACAATAAATGTTTTGTTCATTTAATTAGTGAAAAAAATTCTTTAGAAAGCTGATTTTTAGGAAATACCTCTTCAATCAGGGCTTCCCTGATAGCTCAGTTGGTAAAGAACCCATCTGCATTGCAGAAGACCCTGGTTTGATTCCTGGATCAGGAAGATCCCCTGGAGAAGAGAAAGTCTACCCACTCTAGTATTCTGGCCTGGAGAATTCCATGAGGTCACAAAGAGTCGGACATGACTGAGCGAGTTTCGTTTTCACTTCACTCAGGGGGTACAAATTCATAATTTTTCTGTAATGGGGGATACATAATTGTTTCCAGTTCCCCTATGTATTGATTTTTATTGATCTTTTTTTATCCCCTTAGGGCTTATACTTTAGCATAGGAGCCCTCTTTTGTTGGAAAAAAGGAGAGCCTCTGTCTTGATTTCAGGAGATTGTATGATCAGTTTCTTACCATTTTCCCATAAAGCAGCATTTCATGGTGTAGTTGAGAGATGACTTGCTTCCTGATACTCGGTTTTAATAATAAGAGGGAATAGGAAATGAGGTCCCACCCTTCTGCACTTTAAAGAATGGAGTCAGGAGACATGAAAAGACCCAGCAGTCTCGGAAATCTTAAAATCTGGTTGTATACAAGGGAAACATCAGCCAGATTGCCATCAGCATGACCTGCTCTCCCAAATCATCCTTTCAGATCTCAGAGTTTCTGTGTAGTTAGATCTTATCAGCAGACTTTCACTCTGTTCAGAGCACAATAGGAGACTGTTGTGCTTTTGAACAGGGAAGTCTTTTCTAAGGATTAGAAAAAATGATGTATACAGAAAATGATATAAAAAGTCAGAATTTTTAAATAAAATAAGTCAGCCCACAGTTAATAAGTAAGCACCTGCTATATGTTTGGCCCTGTGCTAGAATTAGTAGAATGTAATTTCTCAGCTTGTAGCAGCAAACAGACATGCAGAAGAGAGAGAAATAAAGTATCATGTGAGCTATCAGTGTATGTATAGGGCATGGTAGAGATATAAAATGAGGGAAGGATCACGTCTACTCAGAGGCAGTAGAGGTAAAGGGTAATTGGGAAAGACTGTAGAAAAGGTGTGCCTGGTATTGTGTTGAGCAAGTAGAGAGGGAAGGTCATTCCAAGAAGAGGGACAGTCCTAGCAACTTAAGAAAACTGCTGAAGTTTCCTGTGTCTGAAGGCTTTCTTGGAGATTTCTTCTATCTAAGAAGAATCACCTTATATAGAGAACTTGGAAAAATTTTAGTAATTATCCAACTGCCTCCTTTTTTTCACCTTTTTATCAGTGAAGAACCTGAGAGGTAGAGTAACTCACACAAAATCCCACAGGGAACTTATTGGCATGTCTGATATTCATTAAAATAGGCAACATTTACTGAGTATTTATCATGTACCAATGTTGTGACATACAATATTATCATCTAATCTTTACATCATCCTAACCCAATAAGGGGGAAGTACTGTTTTACCGATGAGTAAAATGAGGCCCAAATCATCCAGCAAGAAATATAGCCAGGATTTGGACTCAGACAATCTGACTCCAAAGTCTATGTCTTAATTCCACCTTATTAAACCGACTGTCCTTTCTGGTGTTCTTCCCACTTCAGTTCAGCTCAGTTGCTCAGTCGTGTCTGACTCTTTGCGACCCCATGAACTGTAGCACACCAGGCTTCCCTGTCTATCACCAACTCCCGGAGTTCACCCAAACTCATGTCCATTGAGTTGGTGATGCCATCCAACCATCTCATCCTCTGTCACCCCCTTCTCCTCCTGCTCTCAATCTTTCCCAGCATCACGGTCTTTTCAAATGAGTCAGCTCTTCTCATGAGGTGGCCAAAGGATTGGAGTTTCAGCTTCAACATCAGTCCTTCCAATGAACACCCAGAACTGATCTCCTTTAGGATGGACTGGTTGGATCTCCTTCCAGTCCAAGGGACTCTCAAGAGTCTTCTCCAATACCACAGTTCAAAAGCATCAATTCTTTGGCACTCAGCTTTCTTTATAGTCCAACTCTCACATCCATACATGACTACTGGAAAAGTTCTTCCCACTATTAGCAGCTAACTCCCACCTACAGCTGTTTTCTTTTATGTCTGTCCTGAAAACAGATTTGCAGAATTGAAATATTTATGGTCATTTTTATTGACTTATTTTCAGGGCTCTATCAAGAATAGATCATAAATTTTTGTAGTTTAGATATTAGTCCATCAGCCACCACATTGGTCAGAATTCAGTAAGGGAAGCGAAGCCATAGTGGATACTATGGACTAAGAGATTTATTAAAGGAACTAGAGTTTATATAGTTGTAGAAAGAGCTGGGTAAGTAAAGATCAAAAAAGTGGGGTTAAGGATCAGAGAAAGTTCACTGAGCAGCCCTGACCAGTAAACAAACTTCTGGGGATCTGGAGGGTGTGCAGGCCCAGCTCTGGAAGCGGCGCTGCAAAGGGCAGCTGGCATGGAAGGAAAGCTGTGGGAGCTGGTTGGCTCCTTAAGGTCACCCCCTCTGTGAGTTGGCAGCACAATCTTGTGGTGGGCCTGGGGGCACTCTTGGTCACCAGAATCAACATTCGAGAAGAAGAGCTAGGCACAGAGTATGACCTCGAGGACACACTGGAACCTGGGTTCATCCTAGGCTCGAGTGTATGGCTGCCGCTTCACTTTTGCCTCCCAGATCTCGTACGGCCTCACTCTGGAGCAGCTCTAGCTTGGAAACATGCAGGGAAGGGGCTCTGGGAAATATAGTTTCCCCTACACCCAGGTTGGTGGTGGGACACTCCACACACACACACATACACACACCCCTAGAAAGGGAACATGGAAGGTAGAAAGGGGTGCCTTCACCTATGGTGTGTGTGTGTGTGCTAGTTACTCTTTCGGCTGTTTATCACTGAACCCTGATAACTGCTTTCAGAAAGAATTGATGCTCAGGGATACATATCTAGCAAGATTTAAAGCCTGGATTTTTTTCCTTTGTTTGAATGAGTCAAAACTAATGTGTATTTTAATGTCCTATGCTGCTTTTCATGAGAGACAAGATCTAATGGTTTGTTTTTCTGTTCATTTGAATTAAAAGATGAATTTTTTAAAATTTAGGTTTAGCAGAAGTTCTGGGTTTGCCACATTCCAGTTAGTTACCATGCTAGTTACTTAGGAGAGACCAAGCAGTGACTCACAGGGACACACTTTTAGGTCAGAGGAGGATAAGTCCAACTGGCAGCGTGACGAGAGCTTCTGTTTCACTCTCAGCAGAGCTTTGGCTTCCCTTTAGCTGCGCCCAGAATTAAAAAGGACGTCAAGGGATGCTGCAGATGATGCTTTAGAGTCAGGAGCTGATTTGATCGAGCTTTGGCTGCCCCTGTTTCTCTTTCTGAAGAGATAATCTGGATTTTTGAGGACAAAAAAGAAACTGCCTTCCCCACCCCCTTTCTTAGCAGAAGACCAAGCAGTGGAAGCCCTCTGCGGGATGCATCAGCCTGTTTTGATCACCCTGATGTCACTTCCTGCTGTTTCAGTTGACCCGATGCCTTTCCTTCCAGAAATCACCTACATGTGGACTCACTGAGACCTTGCCTCTGATGGTTTTTTCCTTGATGGTATTTCACCTGTTAATCCTCATGAGCTTCCCTCTTCTTAAGCCAATTCTCTTTGCACCACTGAATATAGTTTTCAGTAGAACTTTTTAGTGGGAAGACCCATGAGGTTAGAGCAGTGCCCAGACTATGAAGATACTGTGAGTATTGTTTATCCAGTTCCACGACTAAATTAGGTCTCCTGCTGGAAAAGGAAGTGGGAACTATGTTAAATTTAGTTCTTCATAATGGAAGTAATATATGCTCATATTATTAAAATATAAAATAGTTTTTTGGATAGCAGCCATCCTGACTGGCGTGTAATGGTACCTCATTGTGGTTTTGATTTGCATTTCTCTGATAATGAGTGATGTTGAGCATCTTTTCATGCTCTCCAAAAGTCTACAAGCAATAAATGCTGGAGAGGGTGTGGAGAAAAGGGAACCCTCTTACACTGTTGGTGGGAATGCAAACTAGTACAGCCGCTATGGAGAACAGTGTGGAGATTTCTTAAAAAACTGGAAATAGAACTACCATATGACCCAGCAATCCCACTTCTGGGCATACACACTGAGGAAACCAGATCTGAAAGAGACACGTGCACCCCAGTGTTCATCGCAGCACTGTTTATAATAGCCAGGACATGGAAGCAACCTAGATGCCCATCAGCAGACGAATGGATAAGGAAACTGTGGTACATATACACCATGGAATATTACTCAGCCGTTAAAAAGAATTCACTTGAATCAATTCTAGTGAGATGGATGAAACTGGAGCCCATTATACAGAGTGAAGTAAGCCAGAAAGATAAAGACCAATACAGTATACTAATGCATATATATGGAATTTAGAAAGATGGTAATGATAACCCTATATGCAAAACAGAAAAAGAGACACAGATGTACAGAGCAGACTTTTGGACTCTGTGGGAGAAGGCGAGGGTGGGATGTTTCGAGAGAACAGCATCGAAACATGTATATTATCTATGATGAAACAGATCACCAGCCCAGGTTGGATGCATGAGACAAGTGCTCAGGGCTGGTGCACTGGGAAGACCCAGAGGGATGGGATGGGGAGGGAGGTGGGAGGGGGGATCGGGATGGGGAACACATGTAAATCCATGGCTGATTCATGTCAACGTATGACAAAACCCACTACAATATTGTAAAGTAATTAGCCTCCAATAATAAAAATAAATGAAAAAAAAAAGAAAATAGTTTTTTAAAGCTTTTAAAAATAACTTTATTTAGTTCTTTTTGGCTGTTCTGGGTCTTCATTTCTATGCACAGGCTTTCTCTATTTGTGGTGAGCAGCATCTCCTTATGAAAACCACTGCCATGATCATATGAATTTCCAAGATAGTCTGTTTATGCATTTATTCTTTTTCAGCAGCCAGGGTTACACATCTATTGCATGTACAGCTTTACGCTAATCCTGTCTAGGAGATATGCAGAGCAACATGCCTGTATCCTGCTCTCATGGGCCAGGGGAGAAGTTGCTTTTTGGAAGCTGTCTCTATAATAAATTTAGTGGGGCAACTTGAACTAGAATAGTGAAGGTGGGGGAGTAAAGATGGGGCCCTATTTACAGAGATCGTAACGATTTGAAAGAAAAACGAAAGGTATGGCAAACATAAAGATAATATGAAGAAAAGGCCTTAGGTCCCTCTAGAAAACAAGAGAAAGGTGCCTAGGAGCAGATTCAACTTGGTGATGCTATCTAGACTGAGATTATAGGAATTTTAGTTTCTTCGATTTGTAATTTCCAGGCTTCCTCTCTGTTTCTTAAAGTACTGCTTTTAAAAATCATTTAAAAACACTTATGTTAACACTTAAAAATGGTTAATTTAGTGCTCACTTTGGTAGCATATGTACTAAAATTGGAACAACACAGAAAAGATTAGCATGGCCCCTATGCAAGGATGACACACAAATTTGTGAAGCAAAAAAAAAAGTTAGTTTAGAGATCTGATGAAGTTTTTCAAGAACACAGAAGCTTACTAATCCAAGAGTCTTAAAAATACTTAATAGTTGTGAATAAATTTAAAAGCCCATTTCTCCAAATATATGAATCAGTAGGTAAATATTTTAATTTGAAGAAATAGATAAACTAATAGAACATGATTTTCTTCCCCCTTCTCATGAAAATGTAGAACATATTTAAGATGTTCTTAAGTACTTAGTGAAAGAATAAAGTTCTTCACAATTGAACAGCATTCAAAATGATGAATCTGGAAATCAGCCACAGTATATTTAACTATTACAATTACTTCAGGTAATTACTTACCAGAAGACAGCTCTCAGCAGAACCAAGACATAAGCACGAATCAGTAACCAGCTTTCCTAAAAGGAATAAATCTTTAGAGTGTAAAATGGTCAAAACAGGATTTGAAAGGATTAACCACCATGTGTGGTTTCATTACTCTGCTTGATCTCCATTTATCTTCTTTCCTTCTATTCATTTGCTCCCTCTTACTGTCTGACGTCTGCTTAGTTCAGTTTTATTTGTGCTGCTGTTATTCCTTCCCTGTGTTCCCCTGATACCTTGTGTGTAGTGCTTTTATCATATTTGCTGCCACTGTTACGTATCTGATGCCTCACTATACTATGAGTATGTTGTCAGGGACTCTGTCTTTCCTGGATTTCAAATATGGCTTATTGTAGAAAAATCTTTGAATATAAACTCTAATGATATTATTCCCCCCAAAAATGTGTCTTCATATCCCATTTTCAAGTTTTAAATCTATGGATGATACACTTTTCTATGAGGAGTAAAGAAAATGTGAATTTTATATTCTTATTTTTTCCAACCAGGTACCACCAGGCTTTGCATATTGCTATTAGCAGGACTAACAGCTAATCATTATGTGACTGAAAGTTTAAAGATGCTTCTCTCCCAAAACCTTCTTTGCAGGGTCCACCCATACAAACTAGGGTGTTGCTATATTTTTGTGACTTGCTGTAATCTCCCTGCATGACACTTAGTATATACACTTCACTCTAATTGCTTTTAAAATAGGTGCTACCTTGTAAACTTTGTTAAGATAGAGACCATAGGTGTCTTGTTCATTATAATATCCCTGGCTCAGGCTTAGAAGGGGATCCTCTCGTAATAATTGTCCTTGTCTCCAGATTCAACCTTTGAAACCCGAAGTTTAAATAAAACCCTATTTGAACCTAATGTTCAAGATGAAACGTCAGCCACTAAATACTGAAGTGTATGCATTATCTGGGATTCTGTAAGGGGTTGCCATGCAGATGGAATCCTACATTAATATACAGTCCCAACTCTGATAATGAACCTGAGAAACCATAGCATCAAGTTAATCAGTGGGTCTAACAGTGTCCTAATAAAGCTGTTTCATCAATGAAAACTGGATTTACCTTCTAGACTTCTTCTCCTATAAAAATAAAAGCAAAAAGGAAATTGAAATGCTGTCTTTATGGCACAAAACTCATTTTCCAAAGCAGTTATGTTCAAGTGAAGTACTTAAGTATTTTTAATGAACACAATATTTCTGTTCTTCATGGGTCTGTTTACTGTCAGAATCTTAGTAAAGAAGTGATTTTGCAAATAGTTCTATTTTATACATGGTCTAAGTGAAACATTGGGGGCAGGAGGAGAAGAGGACGACAGAGGATGAGATGGCTGGATGGCATCACCGAGTTGATGGACATGAGTTTGAGTAAATTCCAGGAGTTGGTGATGGACAGGGAGGCCTGGAGTGCTGCGATTCACGGGGTCACAAAGAGTCGGACACAACTGAGTGACTGAACTGAACTGAACTGAAGTGAAACATGGCAGAAGGCCCATGTTGCAAGAATTAGCAATGAATTTCTTCCTTCAGTCCATAGGCTCCTAGAATTGAAATATAAAAGTAGAGTCCTATTTCCAGTTTTTTAAGAAATCTCCACACTGTTCTCCATAGCGGCTGTACTAGTTTGCATTCCCACCAATAGTGTAAGAGGGTTCCCTTTGCTCCACACCCTCTCCAGCATTTATTGCTTGTAGACTTTTGGATAGCAGCCATCCTGACTGGTGTGTAATGGTACCTCATTGTGGTTTTGACTTGCATTTCTCTGATAATGAGTGATGTTGATCATCTTTTCATGTGTTTGTTAGCCATCTGTATGTATTCTTTAGAGAAATGTCTGTTTAGTTCTTTGGCCCATTTTTTGATTGGGTCATTTATTTTTCTGGAATTGAGCTTCAGGAGTTGCTTGTATATTTTTGAGATTAATCCTTTGTCTGTTTCTTCATTTGCTATTATTTTCTCCCAATCTGAGGGCTGTCTTTTCACCTTGCTTATAGTTTCCTTTGTTGTGCAAAAGCTTTTAAGTTTCTTTAGGTCCCATTTGTTTAGTTTTGCTTTTATTTCCAGCCCAGGTGGGATGCATGAGACAAGTGCTCGGGCCTGGTGCAGTGGGAAGACCCAGAGGAATCGGGTGGAGAGGGAGGTGGGAGGGGGGATCGGGATGGGGAATACGTGTAACTCTATGGCTGATTCATATCAATGTATGACAAAACCCACTGAAATGTTGTGAAGTAATTAGCCTCCAACTAATTAAAAAAAAATAAATAAAAGAAAAAAAAAAGTAGAGTCCTAGAACTTAGAGGTCACATAATCCCATGGTTTCTAAGTGCTTTCCCAGGTCCACAGAAGAAGTGCATGGCCACAGCAGTGAGGAGAGGACATGGGAAGATGGGCAGGAGGACACAAAGGTGGGAGCTTCGCCTGGAGAGCTTCGACTTTCCTGTTAAGTTCCTCATGAGATTCTGAAAGGGAGAGTTTAGTGATGAAAAGGGCATGCTTGTATTTTATCTGTGGACCAACCTGCACATATTATAGATGAAGACATTGGTGAAGGTACAATTTTCAGTAGCTGAACTGGTTTAGAGTCTGCTCAAGGCCTGATTGTCTACCCAGCCCTGTTTTTCCTACATCACACTGCCTACTTTGAAAGTCTCTTATTTCTTTGCCTGCAGCTTCCAGAGCCAAACTCAGCATGATCAACACCATGTCAAAAATCCGCGGCCAGGAGAAAGGGCCAGGTTACCCCCAGGCAGAGGCACTGCTGGCAGAAGCCATGCTCAAGTTTGGAAGAGAGCTTGGAGATGACTGCAACTTTGGTAACGTGTGCTTCCTCACATTTTCCGTTTTCATTTGTCCTGGGGATCTTAGTGCCACTGAAAAAAACCCTGCAGGAAATAATTAAGACCATTTTGATTCTCAGTTTTGGGTCTTGTACACATGAGCCCCATATTTGTTTTCAGAGTTGTTTTGTCATTTTTAGTGTCATTTGTCTTAAAAATTTTTTCATTTTCTTTCTCCCTCACGAGATCCCATCATTACCATAACTGGTAGACACAGTCAGATGCCTGGATATTTACCACTGTGTGTGTCTGGTGGTGACTGAGCGTTGGGGCAGAGGGAACTGTCACACTCAGCATGGGTCAACACCCCACTCCACAAGCTTTTTCTTAGCTTCTGCTCACCTGTATAGGGTACCTAATGTGACACCCCCTACTGAATTCCTTTACCTCGCTCTCCTTGGACCTTCAGCTGCCATACTAACCACCTTCTGTTTTTACTCCTTCACAATGTGAGGTCACAGCAAATGACTGTCCTTCCTGATTGAGCCCTGCTCTCCCTTCCAAGTTTTTGCTGAATACATCGACCTTAAACAGATCTCCTCTAGGGGATAGCAAGTACTTGGGACTTCCCTAGCCGTCCAGTGGTTAAGAATTCAGCGCTTCCACTGCAGGGGTCATGGGTTTATCCCTGATCAGGGAACTAAGGTCCCACACTCCACTCAGTGTGGCCAAAAATAAATAAATAGATAAAAATAAAGAAGGCGCTAGTGGTAAAGAACCCACCTGCCAATGCAAGAGATGTAAGAGACATTGGCTTGATCCCTGGGTCAGGAAGATCCCCTGAGTAGGGCATGACAACCCACTCCAGTATTCTTGCCAGGAGAATCCCAAAGACATAGGAGCCTGGCAGGCTACAGTCCATGGGGTTACAAAGAGTTGGACACAACTGAAGCGACTTAGCATGCACACACGCAAGTACTTATTGAGGGCTTCCCAGGTGGTACTAGTGGTAAAGAACCCACCTGCCAATGCAGGAGACATAAGACCTGAGCTCGATCCCTGGGTGAGGAAGATCCCCTGAAGGAGGGCATGGCAACCCACTTCGGTATTCTTGCCTGGAAAATCCCATGGACAGAGGAGTCTGGCAGGCTGCAGTCCATAGGGTCACAAAGTCAGACACGACTGAAGTGACTTAGCACACATGCACAAGTATTTACAAAGGAGGGTTCAGTTCAGTTGCTCAGTTGTGTCTGACTCTTTGCGACCCCATGAACTGCAGCACACCAGGCCTCCCTGTCATCACCAACTCCCGGAGTTTACCCAAACCCATGTCCTTTGAGTCAGTGATGCCATCCAACCATCTCGTCCTCTGTTGTCCCCTTCTCCTCCTGCCCCCGGTCTTTCCCAGCATCAGGGTCTTTTCCAATGAGTCAGCTCTTCGCATCAGGTGGCCAAAGTACTGGAGTTTCAGCTTCAACATCAGTCCTTCCAATGAACACCCAGGACTGATCTCCTTTAGGATGGACTGGTTGGATCTCCTTGCAGTCCAAGGGACACTCAAGAGTCTTCTCCAACACCACAGTTCAAAAGCATCAATTCTTTGGTGCTCAGCTTTCTTTATAGTCCAACTCTCACATCCATACATGACCACTGGAAAAACCATAGCCTTGACTAGATGGACCTTTGTTGGCAAAGTAATGTCTCGGCTTTTTAATATGCTGTCGAGGTTGGTCATAATTTCCCTTCCAGGAAGTAAGCATCTTTTAATTTCATGGCTGCAATCACCATCTGCAGTGATTTTGGAGCCCAAAAAATAAAGTCAGCCACTGTTTCCACTGTTTCCCCATCTATTTCCCATGAAGTGATGGGACCAGATGCCATGATCTTAGTTTTCTGAATGTTGAGCTTTAAGCCACCTTTTTCACTCTCCTCTTTCACGTTCGTGAAGAGGCTCCTCCAATGGAGGGTAGGGAGCCTCCAATTCCTTTTCAAAGGAAAAGCAAAATTTTATGTGATCTATAGTGAGGAATGCCAGCCCCCACCCCCAGGGGCACTGAGACTGCTGTGAACTTTGATGAGCTGTCTCAGATGGAAGATACACTGATCTCCAGAGGGCATTATATTCTGTCTCTTGTCTTGGTTGTCTTCAGAAGACAGGCAGCTGTTCCTGGGTTTGGTCTGTGATGAGCCCTGTTATTGCAATTGCATTTCATCTTTGTTCTTTAATGTTCAAGGGCTTCCTTATTACCTTGCAGGCCCAGCGCTTGGTGAGGTGGGGGAGGCCATGAGGGAACTCTCGGAGGTAAAGGACTCCTTGGACATGGAAGTGAAGCAGAACTTCATTGACCCCCTTCAGAATCTTCATGACAAAGATCTGAGGGAAATTCAGGTACCTGCTACTAGTTATTTGGAAACTGGATGTTGGAATTTAACAGATGCAGGTCCCCTTTTCCTTTAGGAAACATTTTTAAAAACTTACATGCATGTTGTCAACACTGAGCATGTGAACTGCAAAAAATCCAGCATGAAAAATCAAGATAAATGATAAATGTAGTACTTTTTGCCCCACTATTATGATGGTGCCACTCATGAGTATTACATTTAATTTCTCCATGTTGTTTTCAAGTTTTTCAAGCATTTTTCTCCCGAAGGATATTCTTTCCCTGACTACACAATTTTATTAATTATTCTCTGTTTTCTGAGATGATTTCACCCTCTAAAATACCAGCCATACCAGTTGTTAGCTTGTATACATAGTTCTTTTGCTCTTTAAACTTGTGTTTTCATAATGGTTGTTAGACTTGAGGAAGAATACCCAACTATCCTTTCTAAAACATGTAGAACAGTTTAGTTTTTTCAAATAAATAATGTCTAACTGGCTTTAACCTCTAACTAGGTGTGTAATGTTTGCTCATTCATTCTTTCAACAGATATCTGTTTAACTTGTCTGAAATTTGATTTTCAGATAAATGAAGTCTCTGCAATCTCTAGCTTAAATCTTCAACCCTGTCACGCTATTGCTAGGTGGCAGATTCACTCCAAACCTAACATGTCTCTCTGATTCCAGTGCTCTGTCTTGCAGCTGACTGCAGGTTCAGACATTTTGAAAGGATATTCCTTCCAAAGGAACAAGTGCTTAGTTTGGACAGGGCATGGGCTGGAGGCAGGGTGTGCGGTGGCAGGACCATCAAGGATATTCTTCCTCCCTCCTTCTCATTTCTTCCCCACTCCCAACTTCGTTTTCACTTCCTTCCCTCTCACTCCCTGAACACCCAGGGTCAAGAGAAATCCAGCACACTTTTTCCCACCCATTAGTAGTGGGACACTGCAGCTCATAGGAAAAAAAACTACTTTGTGGCTTTGTGAAACTACTTTGCTAATTGGTTACTGGAGGCGTTGGGGCTAGGCTGGGCAGTCCCACACCTGGCAGTTCACACATCTATGCATCCAGGGGTGATGCAAAGAGGAATTGCTGTGCAGTGTTGGGGGTTAGGTCCTGACGAAGGTCCCTTTGAAGTTAGGTCTTTGGACTCAGTGTCATCATCTGTCAGATGGGAGACTGAAATTAATCCATGATTCTCCTAAAGCTGCATCAGTCTGCTAGGGTAAGTGCTGAGACTGAGTTGCCTAGGCCCTAGCCCTGGATATTCTAATTCAGGTGATCAAGAATTGGTAGTTTTAGTAAGCATCTTAAGGTGATTCTAATAGACTGGATTACCTCAAAAATAAATCCCTTCCAGCACTAATGTTCTTTGATATGAAAAGGAAGAATACTTTTCTTTCTCATTTCATTTTAAGGAAACCATTTTTCCTCTGCCTTCCCACGAGATACCATTTCCTTGAAGATGGAGACTTGTGAGCCCCATATGCCTGTGCTTTTTAAACCTGCAGGGTGTGTACACACCTTCTAGCTTCCACACCTAGTCATAGGGCGGAGAGGCATATATTCCACCTTAGCTTTGACCCAGCAGGGGCAAACAGTAAAGGGCATCAGTATTTTCCACAATTACTTTCTTGCTGTTAATTATTTTTAAAGGTGTTTCCCAGACATAAATGTCTTAGCCTTTAGAAGCATTTGCCCCCATTGATGTGTGTTTCTTTATTTCTCTGGTGATGTGATGTTTTAGAACTTAGCCTGCCTTATTTTGGAAGCAAATAGGCATGGTGGGGAAGCGAGCTGTAAATAGTCCTTTTCCATAGGTCCCTTCAAAGCCCATTTCTGCCCTTGATTTTTTCAGCATCATCTAAAGAAGTTGGAGGGTCGACGCCTGGACTTTGATTACAAGAAGAAACGACAAGGCAAGATTCCTGATGAAGAGTTACGTCAAGCTCTGGAGAAATTTGATGAGTCTAAGGAAATTGCTGAGTCAAGCATGTTCAATCTCTTAGAGATGGATGTAAGTGACTCTCCTGTGGTTTTTAATTTAACTTCACCTTTGAGGAACAGGATTAATGTGTTAAAGGGTTATGTAATTTAAAATGTGAATGACTGATAGTACTATGTGATGAAAGCTTCAGTAGGTGGTTATTTTTAAGAATAATTTAAAATTACAAAGTAGACTGAGAAACTGTAAAGCTGTTTCTATATTCTTGTAGTTTGCTGTGAGCTTCCCAGATGGTACTAGTGATAAAGAATCCACCTCCCAGTGAGGGAGACACAAGACTCGGGTTCAATCCCTGGGTCAGGAAGAGACCCTGCAGTAGGATACGGCAACACATTCCAGTATTCTTGCATAGAAAAATTCTATGGACAGAGGAGCTGGCAGGCTCCAGTCCATGGGGTAGCAAAGAGTCAGATACAAATGAGTGTGTGCGTGCACACACACACACACACACACACACACAGAGGTGACAACACAATAAAACATTTGGTGTAACTAGATTTTTGTCTAATAATCTTAAACTATTATAAATAGTAGGGAGATAAAGGATGTTTCTGATGATATGGGCTTCCCTGGTGGCTCAGATGGTAAAGAATCTGCCTGCAATGCTGGAGACCTGGGTTCAATCCCTGGGTTAGGAAGATCCCCCTGGAGAAGGAAATGGCTACCCACTCCAGTATTCTTGCCTGGAGAATCCCATGACAAGGAGTCTGTCAAGCTACAATCTATGGCATCACAAAGAGTCAGACACAACTGAATGACTTTCACTTTCTGATGGCCTATATAAGTCCAATAGTTTAAACAAATAGTCTGTTGAAATGTGAAATGTAAGGCAAATTGATTTCAGATTAAATAAGAAAATCAGTCAGTGTAGTCAGTAAGTATGTGTCCAATATATGTTAAGTTCAGTTCAGTCACTCAGTCATGTCCAACCCTTTGCGACCCCATGGACCACAACATACCAGGCTTCCCTGTCCATCACCATCTCCTGGAGCTTGCTCAAACTCATGTGCATCGAGGCAGTGATGCCATCCAACCATCTCATCCTCTGTCATCCCCTTCCCCTTCTGCCTTCAGTCTTTCCCAGCATCAGGGTCTTATTCCAGTGAGTCAGTTCTTCACATCAGGTGGCCAAAGTATTGGAGCTTCAGCTTCAGCATCAGTCCTTCCAGTGAATATTCAGGATTGATTTCCTTTAGGATAGACTGGTTGGATCTCCTTGCAATCCAAGGGACTCTCAAGAGTCTTCTCCAACACCACAGTTCAAAAGCATTGATTCTTCAGTGCTCAGCTTTCTGTATGGTTAAGATGGTGTATATTTTGAGGTAAAGTTAACCTTTTCTTTCCAAAGGTAATTACGATTAAGGTTGAAGATTGTCACATAGATACTACATTTGGGACATAGGTGAGATAGTTTAAAAGTTGCCTTCACATTTCCAGAGTGCTGAATTATTTTTCATGGCTTTAAAAGTTGCTTTCTAACCACTCATGTCATAAGACCTGTTAACCAGATTTTCTGTCCTTGCTCATCTTCACCTCTAGCCGCATCAGTTGCTCACAAGCTTCTGCCAAGATGTTTACAGAGTCTTTAGGTACTTGCCACCCCCCTTGACTGGCGACAGGGGAGGCATGTTGAACATATCCAGACTTTCAAACTCTCCAGAAACATTGCTAGTTTGTGATTATGTAAAACAATGTGTCCATCTACCTACTGAGGAGGAACACCATGAGGAAGAGGGTGACCTGAGTGACAACGTTCCTTCTCTTCACCAAGGACCCAGCCCCCTCCAATACTCATGGGGTAGCATTGCCTCTATTCACTCAGAGGCCACTGTTCAACTGGATCACATCATAAGACACAACATGAAGAGTAGCCAAGGATGCTCAGAATATTAGAGGTGGAGTGAGCCCAAGGTGTCACTTAACCCAGCCCTTTTACATTGCAGATGAGGGTCAGAGAGAACAAAAGATTTTCTGTCAGACTACACTGTCTCCCATAGTGCCTTATATGAGAAATCAATATTTACATTTTTATTAACAGCACTGATATTGACTTAGCATAAGAAGTATAGAGAGCAAAGAATGTTCTTGTCAATGCATCTTTTGTCCTATAGAAAATCAATCAAAGAAGCCAAATCCTAATCAGAAGGTTGTGGCTAAACATGAGACTGTTTAATGAGAACTTTGTGATCTCTGGGAGGATTCTGACTAATGTTTCTTCTCCTAGAACTAGAGTTTCCAAGCACAGGGATGCTTTCTTGTCTTTAATCAATTTGTTACCTGCAAAACTATCAGTTAGCCTGGCTCACTGCACATTCATGGGCACCGCTGAGCACTGGGCTGTATGTCAGGGGTAGCTGCGCCATTTGGACTGAGCAGTAGCAGATGATTAAGGACTGTAAACTGATAACTAAGACGTGATTCCCCCATTGATCTGCAGATCGAGCAGGTGAGCCAGCTGTCTGCGCTCGTCCAAGCCCAGCTGGAATACCATAAGCAGGCCGTCCAGATCCTGCAGCAGGTCACTGTCAGACTGGAGGAAAGGTATTGTACAGTTCCCTGCATTTTCCATTTCCGTTTTCTTGCTATGAAATGGTGTATAAAGAAGTGGAAATATTAGAATACATTAGAAGAAAACTTTCTTCAAAATTCCTACTGATCCTACATAAGCAACTTGTGAATCATTTGTTTTGATTTTATACTGTCTTAGGCTCTGATTTCCTTCATTTCCTTCACTTCCTTCACTTCCCTTCATTCCTTCCTAATGTTGTGTTTGGGCTTCCCTGGTGGCTCAGTGGTGAGGAATCTACCTGCCAATGCAGGAGACGTAGGTTTGATCTCTGGGTCGGGAAGATCCCCTGGAAAAGGAAATGGCAACGCACTCTAGTATTGTTGCCTGGAAAATCCTGTGGACAGAGGAGCCTGGTGAGCTGCAGTCCACGGGGTCACTGAAGAGTTGGACACAACTTAGCGACTCAACGACAATCGTCATGTGTTGTATGAGCGATCAGTACTTAGGTAATACTTTGATGGGACCCTCAAGAGGCTACTAGTGATAATGGGTGTGATTTGCCGGCCGGCTGTGCCGTGGGTACTGAAGGCAAATCATCGTCGGTCACGTAACAGCCCCGTAAACCAAGCTTTGTCAACCTCACCTAACAGACCACAGACCTGGGCTCAGGGTCATGCCGCGGGGCCACCGGGGCTCCCGTGTAAGCATAACCTCTTGGAAAGCCTGCGTCGTTCCGCACTTTGTGTTTCTCTAAGTGGCGATGCAGTCCCTCGGAGGGGCTGATTACTCGTGCCTGTCCCCCTGCTCAGATGGGCCCCTAGCCTGGCCGGGGTGGTTTAGTTATTAGGGCTGTGGGGCACAGCCTGCCCAGCTGTGTGTGGTGGCCCTGCGCTGTGTCATATGTGTTATTTTATTTGAGCTGAATGTGTGCACAGCAAAGGATTGCCTCAGATTTTATTCTCAGCGTATGGCCAGATTAGGCTCTCAGAGCTGATACGGCTATAAATGCACAGGGCCTCCTGCAGGTACAGGGCTGTGTTATGAGAAACTGCCTCAGCCTGTTGCCGTGTGGCCAGCCTCTTCCTCTCCTCAGTGTCGTCCTTGACTAGTGTTTGGACAGTGAACCCTCGTGGAAACCTGTGTAATGCTCTGAAGCCTCTAGGAGGGTTGGAAACCATGCATTTCATCGTACTAAAGAAACACGATGTATCTTTGTGACATCTGCTGAGCATGAAGGCCACTTTTCTTTTTTCCCTCTGAACTATGTTCAGAGCCACTGTCAGTCTACAATTGCCATACCCTAAACTCCCCCTACACTTGCAGACTGGCCGTGCACTTTGCTTAGTGAGCATCTGGCGCTGTGGAAAACACTTCGGGGTGTGCAGAATTACGTTTGCTGCCTGTACCTTTCCCATTTCCTCCTGTCTCCCTTGGATTCTTTCTCCTTCCTCTGTGCTATACCCAAACTATACCATATTTCCTCCTCTCCTCCCTCCACACATTCTCAAGTTCAGCAGGGAATAACTGTCTTCTGGGAATAGCTATTCATCTAGAAATGACTGCTAACCATCTTTTACTTTTCTCCTCAAACCCTCTCTGACTTCTCCATGGACAGGTAGACTCCTCACCCCCAGCTCCACCTCTGTGTTCCTATAACATTTTATGCAGACCTCCATAATAGTGTTTACTGCAGTTTACAGTAATCAGTTGTTTTTGTTCTGTCTTCCCACCAGACCATAAGCTTGAGGGTAAGACCTGTGACTTACTGGTCTTTGTATTCCTGGCACCTAACACAGTGCATCCTTACAAAGTGAGCTCTGAGTTAAATGAGGGAGAAAATGAGAGGAAGAATGAAGACAGTGAGGGTACAACCATAGAGAGTGTGACTTTGGCATAAAATATGGAGAAAGACACAGAAAAGAAAACTGAGGATCCTTTCTCATATTCCACAATGGTAGATTGGTGGGTAACCTAAGTATTTTCTGGATTTTATGGCTTTTCTTTTTGAGTCTTAATTGGCTGCATCCCTTTTTTCTTTTTAATGCAGAATAAGACAAGCTTCATCCCAGCCAAGAAGGGAGTATCAGCCTAAACCTCGAATGAGCCTGGAGTTTTCTACTGGGGACAGCACTCAGCCCAATGGGGGCCTCTCCCACACAGGCACCCCCAAACCTGCAGGTAAGGAGCTGATAGCTGCAGAACCTATTCCATAGGCCTTGGGCACCCCCAGTTGACCACTTCAGGAGTGGTTCAGTCTGGCCACATGAGGAATACACAGTAATATATTTCTTACAGAATGGTGTTGTCAGACAGAAACTTAACGGAGTTCCTTCTTGTCTCATTGACTCTCGCTTCCTCTCTTGTACTCTCTCTCCTCTATTAAACTTTCTCTGTAAGTCCCTTTTCCTCTCACTGTTCACCATCAGCCCACACTTACCTGCTGCAGCAAACACATTTGATTTTGACCTGACTTTGTGGTCTTAAAGTCACCTTAATATGTCAGTTTCATTGTAGGGATGTCATGGGGTTTTTTTCACCTGTTTTTCTGCTTCTGTGAGTCTTGCCTGCATAAAGGTGAATGCCCCTGGACAGTGAGTGCCCACATACACTCACTTATAACCCACAGCAGCTCTAGGAAACTGTTGGATTTCTGGGATCAAAGAAACATGTGGGTGAATATATTTGCAGATGAACATATTCTGAGTCTCAGTAGCTGCTCGACTTTCCTCCTCTCCCTACCCTCCAGCCAGTTCACTGTGCTGTGGTAACAGGTTGGAACAATAAAAGTGAAAACTTATTTTCTATCAAGGATATTGGTGTATACCCAGTAATGAATCCTTTTATCTGACACCACTGCTGTCCACCTGCTACACACAGATCGGATAAGAGCCTATGCTTGCGATATATTCAGCCTTAGTGATCTGCTTGGTTGAAGAAGAGGAACTGTTGATACTAGATGTGGACTGTAAGGATATGCAGCTTTCTTCTGTGTTTCCTGCATCCCCAGTGCTGAGTGTTCGATGAGAGGAAACACAGGTTCCTCAGGAGATGACAGAGGGAAGAAGTGAGGAGTGTGATGCTGGCGGGAGCTCTCTGCCCCTTGGGCTGAGCTCTGCTGCCCAGAGCACTCCAGGTGTGGATGGCAGCGTGGTTTTTAGAAGTTAGCCGGTTACAAGGACTAGTCATGTAAGTTATAGGTAACCTGTTCTCTGGCACTCAGAAACCAATCACATATTCCACTTTTCTCTCAGAGACTCATTCACTTGCTTTCTCTAAGTAAAAATAAATAAATGTTATTGTTCCCCTTCAAAGCCATCTACGTGGCATGGATCTGCATGCACTTCTCTGAGTTTGTTAGTATATGTGTATGCCTCCTCTGTCAGTATGCTTACTGATTTAATATAGATCTCTTTTAAGATATGGGCCCATCCATCATTATTTAAATCAAGGTAAAATATGTTATTTTTCTATGCCATAGCTCTGATGGACACACATCATAGTCATATATGCAGTATATTAATGCACAGGTATAATGATATGACTTTTATATAATCTCATTTAATAGCCACAGTAGTACCATGAAATGAATTCTAGCTGTTCATTCCAATTTTAGACAAAGAAACTGAGACTGAAGTGCCTTATGCAAGGTCACAGAGAGTAAGAACTTGAACACAACATTTTATACTGTCTTGTTTTTTGCTATATTATAGCAACTTCCAGAGACTGAGGTCTTTAAGAAGTGTGGACCGCACTGTTATTCTGATGCTGCAAAACATTGTCCATGTAATGAACTGTACTGTTTCATATAGGCCGAGATCTTAAAATGCTAGTGTGGAAAGAATTTCGGCCTTGCTCCATGATGAACCGAAATCTCACTGTGCTGTGCTAAGTCACCTCACTTGTGTCTGACTCTTTGCAACCCTATGGACCGTAGCTCACTAGGCTCCTCTGTTCACGGGATTTCCCCAAAAATACTGGAGAGGGTTGCCATGCCCCCTCCAGGGGACCTTTCCGACCCAAAGATGGAACCCTCGTCTCTTACGTCTCCTGCATTGACAGGTGGGCTCTTTACCACTAGTGCCACTTGGGAAGTCCAGATCTCACTGAGACTCCTTAAGTCATGGGGCCTTCCATCTCTGCACATTGTTAGGAAGGCCAGCCTCGATGGACTGTGTTGTATGTATCAAAAGAATAGATGTGACCAAATTTTAATACTGGAAAAAGAAACAGGAATTCAGCAACTCCCAGAAACGTGAGAAAACTTCGGAAGACTGGCAGAGAGCAAGGTGCCATGCAGCAGACACTGGGGACCAGGGCCAGGAGGACGCTTCAGCAGGAAGAGGAGTGAGGGAGGAACCCGGGGGCAGCCAGCCAGGCAGGTGCGGCGGGCAGTAGTCACGTGTGTTAAATTCCCCTTGTCTCTCTGTTCTTCTCTCCTGCTCTTCCCCCAGGTGCCCCAATGGATCAGCCGTGCTGCCGAGCTCTATACGACTTTGAACCTGAGAATGAAGGGGAGCTGGGTTTTAAAGAGGGTGATGTCATCACACTCACTAACCAGATTGATGAGAACTGGTATGAGGGCATGCTCCACGGCCAGTCAGGCTTCTTCCCCATCAACTATGTGGAGATTCTGGTTGCTCTGCCCCACTAGGATGTTAACGCGGGCTGCCTCACCTCTTCTTGACCCAGATAGTTAGGTTTAACCACTGCTTTGGTAATGCCGCTTACAATACATCCCAGTGCAGGCTGCAGTGGTCCAAGTCGTCAAGCCCCACTGAGTACGTTTGGTTGGCTTGTGTGACCCCACAGGAGTCATGGTGACGGATGATATCTTCTTAGTCTGGTGGGCATGGCGTGTGCTTTTCCAGTACCATTTGAGACCAGCCAGTAGTCACAGACTGCTGTTTACACAGTTCTCAGGAGGCTGTGGCCTCTGAGAAGTTGACCATGAGCCACATCACAGACCCACCATCCTACTGAAGATATTATCTATCACTGGCGGGCCGTCTCAAGGTCTCAGGTTCTCCGTTTAAGTAGAAGAGAAAGTTCTTGTTTTCACATCAACCCCTCCCAAACGTGTGAGTCACAGAACTGTCCAAGAAAGCCTCCCTCACCAGCAAATTATCTTCTTGTCTGAATGAGTGAATCCCTGGACGCTCTCATAGAAAGTGTTGAGTGTGGGTTCAAAACCTTCTCTGAAAAGTCTCCTTTGTTCCCCTGCTTATGCCTATTTCTGAGGCTCAGCTGGTTTTCTTCCCTCGCTGCTGTTAAAACCAGAGGGTGATTCCCATTTTATCTCTAAGTAAGATGGTCCTCATGTTGTGGGAGGAGCTGAAGAGGTTCTCTGCTATGAGGAGTTGGAAAGGACCTGGTCTCCAAGCTTTCCTTTCTTGCTGTACAGAAGCCAGATATGTATACAGGGCATTTCTGAAGGTACACGGAAGGGGGAACAGATGTCTTCACTTCAGTTCTGTTTATGAATTACATGTTTCATGAATCCATTTGGTACAGAAACACAAGAAGAAGAGCACTCGAAACCATTTCCCGACTAGTTCACAGACCAAGAAACAGTAACTATCTTCCCATTCCACTTTCACCTTGTGTTCTTTGAACATCGTTTGTGCATATTCTGCCCTCAATGAGGACCAAATAAAGATGATTTTTGTGCTTAGCAGTTTAAGATGTGTGGCTGCATATGCAAGACTCTTTCGCAGTTCAGTAACGACATTTATTTCTGTCTCTTCTATCTCCTCTTCATTTTGTGTGTACAGTGCTATGCGTATGCTTATGAGTTTTGTTGTTGTTGTTGTTGTTTTTGTATCAGTCACTAAAGTCTTGTTGGGTATCCAGAGTTCTATTTATCTAGCTGTACAGATTCTTTCAGAGGTCTAGTGTGCTGCTTCGGATGTGCCACCCGCGGGTGTGGATCATGTGGAGTGAAAGGCAAATCTTACTGCTTAATGTATAAAGTCTTCCCACAGGAAGCGTTGCTGTTTCCAATAAATATTGCTGAAGACAGAACCAAAGGCTCTGGTGCTTTATTTTGTGTTAGTTGTCTGGGTCCAGCAGTGGGTGGACTAATCTTCATTGCCTTCTGCCACAGCCAAAGCAGACCTGGTTCCAACCTCAGACCTACTTCTCTGTAAGCAGGGCAAGTTCCATTATCAAGAAGGAGTTAGCCTGGACACTGGTAACCTCTTGGTAACCCCAGGAAGGAGGAGATTTGAAAAAAACGATAAGAAAGTAGGAAGAAAAGGACTTCTATAAAAGTTAAATAAGATAGCATCATGTTGATATCATGAGAAGAATATAATGTTCAGAGGAGCAAATAAGAGATTTCATTTCAATCAGTCTTTTGTTTTCTTTCATGCTTGAAGAGAAAGGAATGGACATGGAAATACAGATTGGCCAAAAGCCAGCATTCTTTTCTCTTGGGTGTATATTGGGGATGTGGGGTGGGAGGAGGGGAGCAGTGCATACAGAATATGCATTTCTTGAGCTCCTGAGAAAATAAACATGTTCTTTGTGTACTGGGTGTCCTTGTATTCTTCCATGCTGAGGGCAATAATGCAAATATTCTAATATAAAGCAAATAGTTTTAATCTAACTCCTAAAGATTTACAGAAGATACATTACTACAAGTATATTATATATCAATTTCTCTAACTGAAATTTTTTTCACCCTGTGAGTTAGAGTATTACAGATCAATTCTTCAAATCGATTTAAAGAAGAAATTACCAATGACTTTACTGTGAATGGAGAAAATCCAGAGGAATCACAGGTAAACTATTAGACTCAATAAGTAAATTTAATAGGATTACTGGACGTATAATCAATATCCAAAAATTTAATATACCAGTAATGGTCAATTAGAAAAAATTAATTAAAATATGTATCATTTACAAAAGCTTAAAAATTTAAGTCCGTAGATATAAATCTTATAAGAATTATGTAAGAACTCTAGGTAGAAATTTATGAAACATGTTTGAGAAAAAATAAAGAAGACCCTAAGTGAGTGAAGAGATATTTATGGATTGGAAAACTCAATGCTGTAAATATGTTATTTCTACTCAGATTGACCTATAGGCTTAGCACAATTTCAACCAAAATCTCAGGAAGTTTTTTGTGTGTATTTGAAAATCGACAAGCATATCATAAAAGTTATGTGAAAACGCAAGTGTATATTTCTTCCTAAAGAAGAGCAACAAAGATGGATGACTTTTTCTCGATATAAAACATGAAGTTACAGTAATTAAGAAAGTGTGATGTTGATACAATGACAGGACAATAGATGAGCCATACAGAAGAACAAGTCCAGAAAGCAGCCGATTATATTCAAGCAATATTTGAACCAGTAAAGCTTTAATGCTTTACTGGTTTAAAGAACCAGTCTTTAATGCTACACGTACCAATGTGACTGTGCCTGTGTCGTAGTAGTTCTGTAACATCAAAGGGAAGCTAACAGCAAGACCCAGCACCACACAGAGTAATCTCATAATGCTTTAACGTCAAATTAAACTAAAAACCACAGCTTCCAGGAAGAACTCAATGTTTAAGGGAGTCTTTTGGAGATCATTAACAATACACTTACCAGATTTGGAACTATCTGAATTCCTTATTTTTATTGGAGAATAGTAAATTCCTTTTAATAAAACTTTACATACAGAAAACAGCAGGCAACTTTGTGGACCACCATTGAGAAGTTGAATCTACCCCCATATACGTGTTTTCCTAAGTCTAATCATAGAATGAACTGTCTGAGGTGGAAAGAGAAGCAGGACGAAAATAAACTGAACTGAGATGACAAATTATGAGACAGTTGTGTCATTTTGTTTTTTGTAATATGTCTGATAAGTTCTAAAGAGAAAACTTCCTGATAAACTATTTTCCTTTAGTTTTTCTTTGCTAAAAAAAAAAAGTGAACAATAAGAATGGCATGACTGAGAATTGAAGTTTCCCTTACACTGTTTATAGTATATAACACACACCCTGGAATTTGTCAACTCTTATTCTGTGTCCATTTAGCATTGGTTCAGGATGTTAAGATTATCCCAAGGCTCTTTTCAAGACAGCTTCTAGAGTTCTAAATCAAACCATGTGGGCACTTTTTAAGACTCATTTCAAGACCATCTTAGTAACCAGATTAAGAACCAAATTGCTGATTATCAGAGAAATGAAAATCAATGCTCCAGTGATGCATCACCTCATACCAATCAAAATGGCCATCATCAAAATGTCTCCAGACACTAAATGCTGGAGAGGGTGTGGAGAAAAGGAAACACTCCTAAGTTGCTGATGGGAATATAAATTAGTTGAGACATGGAGAACAATATGGAGATTCCTCAAAAGCTAAAAAAGCTAAAGAGTTAGCATATGACCCAAAAGTCCCAATCCTAGGCATATATGCAGAGAAGATGAAGACTAATTTGAAAAGACACATACACCCCAATATTCATCAGTCAGTCAGTCATTTCAGTCTCTTAGTCATGTCTGACTGTTTGTGACCCCATGGACTGCCTCACACCAGGCTTCCCTGTCCATCACCAACTCCTGGAGCTTGCTCAAACTCATGTCCATTGAGTCAGTGATGCCATACAACCTTCTCATCCTCTGTCATCCCCTTCTCCTCCTGCCTTCAGTCTTTCCCAGCATCAGGGTCTTTTCTAATGAGGCAGTTCTTTGTATAAGGTGGCCAAAGTGTTGGAGCTTCAGTTTCAGCATCAGTCCTTTCAATGAATATTCAGGACTGTTTTCCTTTAGGATTGACTGGTTTGATCTTCTTACAGTTCAAGGGACTCTCAAGAGTCTTCTCCAACACCACCATCAAAAGCATCAGTTCTTTGAAACTCAGCTTTCTTTATGCTCCAACTCTCACATCCATACATGACTAGTGGAAAAATCTTAACTTTGACTATACGGATCTTTGTCAGTAATGTCTGTGCTTTTTAATATGCTATCTAGGTTGGTCATAGCTTTTCTTCCAAGGAGCAAGCATCTTTTCATTTCGTGGCTACAATCACCATCTGCAGTGATCTTGGAGCCCCTCAAAAATAAATATGTCACTGTTTCCATTGTTTCCCTTTCTATTTGCCATGAAGTGATGGGATCAGATGCCATGATCTTAGTTTTTTGAATGCTGAGTTTTAAGTCAGCTTTTTCACTCTCATCTTTCACTTTTATCAAGCACCTCTCTAATTCCTCTTCACTTTCTGCCATAAGGATGGTGTCATCTGCATATTTGAGATTATTGATATTTCTCCCGGCAATCTTCAAGCTTGTGCTTTATCCAGTCTGGCATTTCTCATGATGTACTCTGCATATAAGTTAAGTAAGCAGGGTGAAAATATACAGCTTTGATGTACTCCTTTCCCAATTTGGAACCCGTCTGTTGTTCCATGTCTGGTTCTAACTGGTACTCCTTGACCTGCATACAGGTTTCTCAGGAGGCAGGTAAAGTGGTCTGGTAGTCCCATCCCTTTAAGAATTTTCCAGTTTGCTGTGGTTCACACAGTCAAAGGCTTTGCTGTAGTCATTGAAGCAGAAGTAGATGTTTTTCTGGAATTCCCTTGCTTTTTCTATGACCCAATGGATGTTGGCAATTTGATCTCTGGTTCCTCTGCCTTGTCTAAATCTAGCTTGAACATCTGAAAGTTCTTGGTTCATGTACTGTTGAAGCTAACTTGGAGAATTTTGAGCATTTCTTTGCTAGTGTGTGAGATGAGTGCAATTGTGCAGTAGTTTGAAGATTCTTTGGCAACAGCTTTCTTTGGGATTGGAATGAAAACTGACCTTTACCACCTTGGAAAACTGTCGCCACTGCTGAGTTTTCCAAATTTGCTCTCATATTGAGTGCAGCACTTTCACAGCATCATCTTTTAGGATTTGATATAGCTCAGTTGGAATTCCATCACTTCCACTAGCTTTGTTCATTGTGATACTTCCTAAGGCCTACTTGACTTCACATTCCAGGATGTCTGGCTCTAGGTGAGTGATCACACCATTGTGGTTATCTGGGTCATTAAGATCTGTTTTGAATAGTTCTTCTGTGTATTCCTGCCACCTCTTCTTAATATCTTCTGCTTCTGTTAGGTCCATACCAATCTGTCCTTTATTGTGCCCATCTTTGCATGAAATGTTCCCTTGGTATCTCTAGTTTTCTTGAAGAGATCTCTAGCATTCCCATTCTGTTGTTTTCCTCTATATCTTTGCATTTATGACTTAGGAAGGCTTTCTTATCTCTCCTTGCTATTCTTTGGAATGCTGCATTCAGATGGATATATCTTTTCTCTCTTGTCTTTCACTTCTCTTCTTTTCTCAGTTATTTGTAAGGCCTCCTCAGACAACCATTTCGGCTTTTTGCGTTTTTTCTTGGGGATTGTTTTGATCACCGTCTTCTGTACAATGTCACGAACCTCTGTCCATAGTTCTTCAGGCACTCTGTCTATCAGATCTAATCCCTTGAATCTATTTGTCACTTCCACTGTATAATTATAAGGGATTTGATTTAGGTCATACCTGAATGGTCTAGTGGTTTCCCCTACTTTCGTCAGTTTAAGTCTGAATTTGGCAATAAGGAGTTCATGAGCCAGAGCCACAGTCAGCTCCTGGTCTTGTTTTTGCTGATTGTATAGAGCTTCTCCATCTTTGGCTGCAAAGAATATAATCAGTCTGATTTTGGTATTGACTATCTGGTGCTGTCAATATGTAGAGTCATCTCTTGTATTGTTGGAAGAGGGTGTTTGCTATGACCATTGCGTTCCCTTGGCAAACCTCTATTAGCCTTTGCCCTGCTTCATTTTGTATTCCAAGGCCAAACTTGCCTGTTATTCCAGGTATCTCTTGACTTCCTACTTTTGCATTGTAGTCCCCTATGATGAAGAGGACATCTTTTTCTTTCTTTTTTGGTGTTAGATCTAGAAGGTCTTGTCGGTCTTCCTAGAGCCATTCAACTTTGGTTTCTTTGGTGTTAGTGGTTGGGGCATAGACTTGGATTACTGTGATATTGAAAGTTTGCCAATGTTCATAGTAGCACTATTTACAATAGCCCAAGAGATGGAAGCAATCTAAGTGTCCATCAAGAGATGAATGGGTAAAGAAAACTAACACATTATAAATCAACTCCACTTAAGAAAATCACCCCTCAGTAATAAAAGTAGGTTTATGATTATAAAGTTAAAAACTTGCTTTGCAGACTGCCTTTCATTCCATGGGGGTGGTGATGGAGACAGGAAGGACTTAATGCTGAAGAAAGAGACATCCTGAAGCTTCCATTAGGAACACTGTGTCATAACTGGTGAAGACTTACCAGGCTACATGGAGAGGTGGCTACCAGTAATTTCTAGATCAAGTTGTTGGGACCTGCTACAAGTCCCCATATTAAAGTCAATGCCAAGGAAAAGAAAAGGCCATTTTTGAAAGGATCCAATGAAAGCTAACCACTTAAGGCTCAGGCTGTTGAATATCTCTCACCTCTTATGTGTGCCTAAGAGATGGTGACCTCCCACTTGTGTCAGGAAGATCTATGATTCTTTTTTTTTCTTTAAAAAATTTTAATTTATTTTTAATTGGAGAATAATTGCTTCACAATATTGTGTTGGTTTCTGCCATACCTCAACATGAATCAGCCACTGGTATACGGATGTCCCCTCCCTTGTGAAACTCCCTCCCATCTCTCACCCCATCCCACCCTCTGGATTGTCACAGAGCGCCAGGTTTGAGCTCCCTGTGTCATAGAGCAAATTCCCACCAGCTACCTATTTTACATATAAATGGCAACCCACTCCAGTATTCTTGCCTGGAGAATCCCATGGACAGAGGAGCTTGGTAGGCTACAGTCCACGGGGTCACAAAGAGTCGGACACAGCTGAGCGACTTCACTTCACTTCACTTCAATATATGTTTCAATGCTGCTCTCTAAATTCATCCCACCCTCCTCTTCCCCCACTGTCCACAAGTCTGTTCTCTATGTCTGCATCTCCACTGCTGTGGTACAAATAGGTTCATCAGTACCATCTTTCTAGATTCCATATATATGCACTAATATACAATATTTGTTTTTCTCTCTCTGACTTCACTCTGTATAACAGGCTCTAGGTTCATCCCCCTCATTAGAACTGACTCAAATGTATTCCTTTTTATGGCTGAGTAATATCCCATTGGATCAGTGGAGAAATAACTCCAGAAAGAATGAAGAGATGGAGCCAAAGCAAAAACAATGCCCAGTTGTGGATGTGACTGGTGATAGAAGCAAGGTCTGATGCTATAAAGAGCAATATTGCATAGGAACCTGGAATGTTAGGTTCATGAATCAAGGCAAATTGGAAGAGGTCAAACAGGAGACGGCAAGAGTGAATGTCGACATTCTAGGAATCAGTGAACTAAAATGGACTAGAATGGGTGAATTTAACTCAGATGACCATTTTATCTACTATTGTGGGCAGGAATCCCTTAGAAGAAATGGAGTAGTCATCATGGTCAACAAAAGAGGCCAAAATGCAGTACTTGGATACAATCTCAAAAATGACAGAATGATCTCTCTTCATTTCCAAGGCAAACCATTCAAGATCACGGTAATCCAAGCCTATGCCCAAACCAGTAACGCTGAAGAAGCTGAAGTTGAACGGTTCTATGAAGACCTACAAGAACTTTTAGAACTAATACCCAAAAAAGATGTCCTTTTCATTATAGGGGACTGGAATGCAAAAGTAGGAAGTCAAGAAACACCTGGAGTAACAGGAAAATTTGACATTGGAGTACGGAATGAAGCAGGGCAAAGGCTAATAGAGTTTTGCCAAGAGAATGCACTGGTCATAGCAAACACCCTCTTCCAACAACACAAGAGAAGACTCTACACATGGACATCACCAGATGGTCCACACCAAAATCAGATTGATTATATTCTTTGCAGCCAAAGATGGAGAAGCTCTATACAATCAGCAAAAACAAGACCGGGAGCTGACTGTGGCTCAGATCATGAACTCCTTATTGCAAAATTCAGCCTTAAACTGAAGAAAATAGGGGAAACCACTAGACCATTCAGGTATGACCTAAATCAAATCCGTTATGACTATACAGTGGAAGTGAGAAATAGATTTAAGGGACTAGATCTGATAGACAGAGAGCCTGATGAACTATGGACGGAGGTTCGTGACATTGTACAGGAGACAGGGATCAAGACCATCCCCATGGAAAAGAAATGCAAAAAGGCAAAATGGTTGTCTGAGGAGGGCTTACAAATAGCTGTGAAAAGAAGAGAAGCAAAAAGCAAAGGAGGAAAGGAAAGATATTCCCATTTGAATGCAGAGTTCCAAAGAATAGCCAGGAGAGATAAGAAAGCCTTCCTCAGCAATCAATGCAAAGAAATAGAGGAAAACAAAAGAATGGGAAAGACTAGAGGTCTCTTCAAGAAAATTAGAGATACCAAGGGAACATTTCAGGCAAAGATGGATTCGATAAAGGACAGAAATGGTATGGACCTAACAGAGGCAGAAGATATTAAGAAGAGGTGGCAAGAATACACAGAAGAATTGTACAAAAAAGATCTTCGCGACCCAGATAATCACGATGGTGTGACCACTCACCTAGAACCAGACATGAGGAATGTGAAGTCAAATGGGCCTTAGAAAGCATTACTATGAACAAAGCTAGTGGATATGATGGAATTCCAGTTGAGCTATTTCAAATCCTGAAAGATAATGCTGTGAAAGTGCTGCACTCAATATGCAAGCAAATTTGGAAAACTCAGCAGTGGCCACAGGACTGGAAAAGGTCAGTTTTCATCCCAATCCCAAAGAAAGGCAATCCCAAAGAATGCTCAAACTACTGCACAATTGCACTCATTTCACACGCTAGTAAAGTAATGCTCAAAATTCTCCAAGCCAGGCTTAAGCAATATGTGAACTGTGAACTTTCAGATGTTCAAGCTGGTTTTAGAAAAGGCAGAGGAACCAGAGATCAAATTGCCAATATCCGATGGATCATTGAAAAAGCAAGAGAGTTCCAGAAAAACATCAATTTCACTTTATTGACTATGCCAAAGCCTTTGTGTGGATCACAATAAACTGTGGAAAATTCTGAAAGAGATGGGAATACCAGACCACCTGACCTGCCTCTTGAGAAACCTGTATGCAGGTCAGGAAGCAACAGTTAGAACTGGACATGGAACAACATGTCCAACAACATGAAACCTGCCTGGTTCCAAATAGGAAAAGGAGTCCATCAAGGCTGTATATTGTCACCCTGCTTATTTAACTTATATGCAGAGTACATCATGAGAAACGCTGGACTGGAAGAAGCACAAGCTGGAATCAAGATTGCTGGGAGAAATATCAATCACCTCAGATATGCAGATGACACCACCCTTATGGCAGAAAGTGAAGAGGAACTAAAAAGCCTCTTGATGAAAGTGAAAGAGGAGAGTGAAAAAGTTGGCTTAAAGCTCAACATTCAGAAAACTAAGATCATGGCATCTGGTCCCATCACCTCATGGGAAATAGATGGGGAGACAGTGGAAACAGTGTCAGACTTTATGTTTTGGGGCTCCAAAATCACTGCAGATGGTGATTGCAGCCATGAAATTAAAAGATGCTTGCTCCTTGGAAGGAAAGTTATGACCAACCTAGATGGCATATTAAAAAGCAGAGACATTACTTTGCCAACAAAGGTCCGTCTGGTTAAGCCTATGGTTTTTCCAGTGGTCTTGTATGGATGTGAGAGTTGGGACTGTGAAGAAAGCTGAGCACCGAAAAATTGATGCTTTTGAACTGTGGTGTTGGAGAAGACTCTTGAGAGTCCCTTGGACTGCAAGGAGATCCAAACTGTCCATCCTAAAGGAGATCAGTCCTGGGTGTTCATTGGAAGGACTGATGTTGAAGCTGAAACTCCAGTACTTTGGCCACCTCATGAGAAGAGCTGACTCACTGGAAAAGACCCTGATGCTGGGAGGAATTGGGGGCAGGAGGAGAAGGGGATGACAGAGGATGAGATGGCTGGATGACATCACCGACTCGATGGACATGAGTTTGAGTAAACTCTGATAGTTGGTGATGGACAAGGAGTCATTGCGTGCTGAGATTCATGGGGTCGCAGAGAGTCAGACACGACTGAGCGACTGAACTGAACTGAACTGAATATCCCATTGTGTATATGTACCACAACTTCTCTATCTGTTCATCTGTCTATGGACATCTAGGTTGCTTCCATGTCCTAGCTGTTGTAAATAGTGTTGCAGTGAATATTGGGGTATATGTGTCTTTTTCAATTATGGCCTCCTCAGGGTATATGCCCAGTAGTGGGATTCTTAGGACATATGGTAGTTTTATTTGGTGGGAATGTAAATTGATATAGCTGTTAGGGAGCACAGTATGGAAATTCCTTAAAAAACTAGAGCTGTGATTCTTGATGGGAGTGAGGCATGTTGTTAGCTTTTGACGCAAAAGAATGGAGAGCAACATCTCACTTTCTCAGAAAGGAGCCCTGGACTTTTGTTGTACTACACTCTGTGATTATGCATCCCTATGTCCCAAGGCCAGGATTTGGGCAAGTCCCTTCAGATGAGAAATAGCAAAGTGGTTCACTATAGAGGGGTGGAGAGTCAAGTGAATATCAGGAAAATTCGAAGGTATTTGGATCTCTTTCTGGAATCTCGTTTTTTGATCTTGGTCTCCCTGTCAAGTATGATCTCATATCTGTTTTTGGATGTCATCTGAAAATGTTCTCAGCGTTCATGAAATCTGAAAGAATCTTATAAGAATTGTCCTTTCTTTATATTCCAAGCAGGCAAAATGTAGATTTCTTCACCTGGCAGAGGCTACCGTGATTATAGTCTTTTAGGAGCCTTTTAAGCAATAAAAATAGATGTGTATTTACAGCTGTGTTTGTTTCCTGTATCATCCTTTCCTTACCAGGGAATCAAACACACTCAGCACTTTTATCAGATGATGCTTGTAATTGAAAGGGATAGAGATGGGAAACACCATTATTTATTGCCCTGTATTGAGCACTTGGTTAAGGTCAATAGATGTGATTTCAATTGAAGATTAAGGTGTTAAACCTAAAACACTTGGCTCTTTGGGGTTAGACATTGGAAGAAAGAGCTTTTTAAACGGATTGACTGTTTACCTAGTGTAGTGTCTCAGGTTCACTGGTATTTAAAGCTTAACAAAGAAAAAGAATTTACCAACACTATGAAATATCTTAGTATCAAGACAAAGAAATGGTGAGCTTCTTGATGGTGAAATAAAGCAACTATCAGGTCTTGTAAAAGGCTGATCTTATGGGATGTCAGACATAGGAAGTGAAGAAAGTAAAGAGAGAAGTTTTAAAAGCACTGTTTTCACACTTTATTTCCATGCTAGTGTTTCAGTTTCCTTAAAATCTTTCTGTGTTTGACTGGTAAAAAAAAAAAAAAAAAAAAAAAAAAAAAAAAAAACACACACACACACCACATTGCTTTATTTTTCTAAACCCAATTAAGTATGGCTCTCATTCTGCTCCCATCAGAATTGGCAGGCAGTGCACTCTCAGTTCTGTCTGTGGGGAAGAGCCTCTGGTTCTCAGCCTAGGTGGTGTGGCTGCTGCCAGCTTCTTTCGCCCAAGCCTTTGTAGTCTGCTGGAAAGCACAGCTCCAGCCTTCTCTGCCCGAGCTCAGCTCTGGGTCATTGCTGAGAATCCCAAGCTGGAGCCCTGGGACCCAGCATCCCTGGGCACAGGGCCATCCCCACTGAAAAGTCACTCTTTCTTCATGGAAGTCACTTACTCCAGTAGAACAAGACACATCATTTACTGCTTTACCACCCGTCCCAGATGACAGTGATTGACTAGACTTGGGGGAAAGTCCATAGAAACTGTATTTTTAAAAAGTTCCACCAGTGATTCTTACCAGCATCTCTCAGCAAAGCATCTTCCCCCATCAGGGCTCATAAAGATGAAGAAATCAGCGAGGCCCCGGTGGGAGCCTCCTAAACTCACCTGATGCTAAGAGTCATGTGGGGGTACTTGCATAAATTCCCAGGTTCTCTTTTCAGCTGCTCTTAACCAGAATTGCCTGTTGAGGGACCTGGAAAAGTACATATAACATCAGGAAAGTTTAGGAAGCAATCTGAACTACAGTGCCTCTGAAACTGGAACATACATGAAGATCCCCTGGAGCTTGTTCAGGCAGATGCCTGGGCCCCACCCCCAGAGAGTCTGACCCAGTAGGTCTGGAGTGGTGGAGAGTGTGCATTTCCAATAGATTCCAAAATGCTGTGTGTCCCGGTCCTGGACCACACTCGGAGTAGTACTGCTCTATGAGATACACTTCTTAGGCAGAGTCGGCTGCTTCCTAATATTTAGGCCCAGGCCTTGGTGTCATGAAAGATGGCAAGACATAGATGCAGTAATCAGTTATTGTCCCCAGCTAAATTGTTCTCTGTGCTCACACACTGAGTAGAGCTTTCTGTGGAGAAGGATAGCTTGGGGGATGTCCAGGCATTTGGTTGTAGACCTGAGAAATCCCAAATCATTTGTGGAATAGGTGGTTGCTTAAACAGGCCCTGGGAACTCTTGTCAGTATTTTTATTTTAATTTTTTTCCCTATTATAGATTGTCACTTCCATTGATACTATATACCTTAACCATCTTTGTTTATATGGATGTTTGTTTGATTGACAGTTTTGTCAATTATTCCTTTTAATTAATTTTTATTGGAGTATAGTGGCTTTACAATGTTGCGTTAGTTTCTGATGTAAAGTGCATCCACTATATGTATACTGCTGCTATTGTTGCTAAGTCACTTCAGTCGTGTCCGACTCTGTGCGACCCCATCCCTGGGATTCTCCAGGCAAGAACACTGGAGTGGGTTGCCATTTCCTTCTCCAATGCATGAAAGTGAAAAGTGAAAGTGAAGTCGCTCAGTCATGTCCGACTCTTCGCGACCCCGTGGACTGTAGCTTACCAGGCTCCTCTGTCCATGGGATTTTCCAGGCAAGAGTACTGGAGTGGGGTGCCATTGCCTTCTCCGGTATGTATACATATAGCTCCTCTTTTTTGGATTTCCTTCCCATTTAGCTCACCACAGAGCACTGACTAGAGTTCCCTGGGCTCTACAGTAGGTTCTCATTAGTTACCTGTTTTATACAAAGTATCAGTAGTATATATGTTAATCCCAATCTCTCAATTCCTTTCACATCCCCTTTCCCACTTGGTATCTGTATATTTGTTCTCTATACTTGTGTCTCTGCTTTGCAAATAATATCATCTATACAGTGTTTCTAGATTCCACATATACGCATTAATATACGATATTTGTTTTTCTTTTTCTGACTTACTTCACCTTGTGTGACTCTTTAGGTCTATCCACATTTCTACAAATAACCCAGTTTCAATCCTTTTTACAACTGAATAATATTCCACTGTATATATGTACCACATTTTCTTTATCCATTCCTCTTATCAATAGGCATTTAGAGTAGCAACCTGGTAGCAACCAGGTCTTGGCAGCTGTAAACATTGGGGTGCATGTGATATTTTGAATTATGGTTTTCTCTGGGTTTATGCCCAGAAATGGGATTGCTGGGGCATGTGGTAGTTCTATTTTTAGTTTTTCAACAGTATGGAGATTCCTGTTAGTATTTTTAGCAAATAATTTCCAGTGATTCTCAGACTGGGGAAGCAGTAGTCTCTATAAAAATGTTTGAAATACATGGCCAGCTGTTTGCTGACTTTTTCTTATTTTCTCTGTTCGCTTTGCTTTTTGAAAGACAGTTATGCTGCCAGAAGACATAACCTTTGATTCCCGTGTTTCCTCCTCATTCAGAGAGATCCTGCAAACCCAGTGTCTTTCCGTTTCCCCTACATGTGTTGATGGCAGGACAGACATCCTAGGCCTGTGTCTGTGCTCATGTAAGATCCCCACCTTCTTTTTTGGACATTCCTCATGCTTTACTGCTCACTGCACATCTTGTGAGGGGCTTGGAGAGAGGAGTGTCTGAAGTGAGACTTGAGTGCCTCAGATGGGACTGATGTCAGATCCCTTGCTTTTCTTCCTTAGATCAGCAGTCACACTTGCATTCCTATCAGGAACAGGCAGAGGTGCCGAAGGCAGGTCCCGATGCCTGAGACTCTGTGTTTTTGAGAGTGGGGCCCAGTACCTGCAGCTGTGACGGGCACCCTGTCCCACCGCCCATGGCTACTGCGGGCAGTCTTCAGGGCACACGGAGGGACCCCGGTTCAGGCTTGGGGATCCTCAGGCTTGTGAGTACCATGGAAGAGGATTCCTTAATAGACATGGGTTGGCAACTAAGAAGGGGAAAGGACGAAGCGGCTTCCTCTCCCATGTAGTGCCAGTGTTTCCCGTGAAAAGCGATGGTTACAAGTATTGCGAAATGCACAGGCTAACTCCTGGCAGGAGTGGTGACACAGCCTTTCTCTTGCCTTAATTTTTCTTTTTAGGAAATAAATGCATCTGAATTTATTATGTAGGAAATGCAGATGGAAGGAGGATGGCAGAGAATGGGAAGGACGAAAGTGGTTCATGAGTCTGAGGAAACCCAGACTGAATGCTTTAACCAACCCAATAACTTAGACGCTAATGCAATCTGATTATTATATATTTGTTTATGTTCTTCCCCCCACCGCCCCCCGCTTTTGTTCTTCTCATTTTCCCCCATTTCATGAGAACTAGATTGCCCTCTGCTGGCCAAAAAAAAATTTTTTTTAATCAGATAAGAATCTGACAAAATTTATTGTTTCATAATCATCATGTATAAACAAACCTTAAAATCTGTCTCATCCCAGTGGCATGATGCTTAAGCTATTGCCCTTTGAATCAATTAGTCATTTTTAGCATATCTCAGTATCAAATTGATACCTATTGAAATATCGGGCGGTATTCAAGTAGAGAACTCAGATCCTGCTCTTGTCATAGAAAGCTTGCTTGTGGATCACATGGTGTAATTGTCCAGTTAAAACACAATGATAGACAATTTACAATGATGCATGTTTGCAGTATAGGAATGAAACTGTGAACTACCCCCACCCCTCAACCCCAGGTTTCTGAAGCTAAGCTGAAAAGAAGTTGTAGGTCATAGTATTTCATCTTGAACAACAGTCTTCAAGAAATGCCATGTCCAGAGACAGTAACAAAAGTTACCAAGTCTAACCAATATGCTTGGAGTAATTTTGAAAGCAGATTTACTGAGCTGTAATTTATATACCATAAAATTTACCTATTTGAGATACGCAGTTTGAGGATTTTAAGTAAGCTTATAGAATTGTGTGCCATCACTGAAATATAGTTTTAGAACATCTCCATCACCCCAAAAAGATTGTTTGTTCTCATTTGCAGTCAATTCTGCTTCTACACCCACATCTAGGCAACCTTTAATTTGTGAGTAGAGTTGTTTTAAAGTATAAAAATGGAGACTTTTTAGTTAAGTGGAATAGATAATGGTTTAATTGATAAATGATACTGGCATAGTCAGCTATCCATCTGGAAAATATCCTGTCTAACTTGCTCACCTCTGTGAATCTTGTCACCTCTTCCGTAATACTCTGCCGGACAGCTCTGGCTTCTCACCTCACTTACCTTCGACCATCACCTACCAAACTTGTAGCACTTCCTCAGCAACCAGCTAGGATGGCTCAAGGTGCTGAGTGCAGGGTCACAAGAGAGTCCTCCCAATGCCTGCCCCCTCCCCCCACTGACCTTACATCCTGCACACACATCCCAGTTCAGCACACAGAAGATCTAGTCTCGAAGTTTCCGCCAGTTCACACCAGCCTCCTCTTCCTTCACTGTGGACACTTTCTCCCCGGAAGTGGGGGCTGCATTTCTGAGTTCTGGGTGTGCTGAGCTCCGATGCTTTTCACTAGCCTGGAAGCAGTGAGGATCAGCAGCCTCAGGTGAAGTCTTGGCGGGGGTTCCTGGGAGGGGAGGTGGCCCTCCTCTGCCAAAGTGACGGGAGGGTGGGTCTCTCTTAGATGGGGTGATTTAGGGAACCTAGGAGTTCAGAGTTCTGAGCCTGGTCCACCTCCACAACTCCATCCTCTGGGTCCCACTTTTCCTGGCTGTGACAGAAGGGAACTGTCAAGACTGCATAATAAGTGTTCTTCATAGCTTTGCCTCCTTGGCAGATTTTGAGTTGATTTCTGGTACAGTCTGCCGGGCAGTTGCCTTATGAGATAAAGGTCTCATATGGGCTTCCCTCGAGGCCCTCTGTTTTTCACAGTTTATGCTTGGTTGACCTGTAGCTATCTTTCTTCTTCCCCAAGATATTCTCACAGTTACCAAAGCAGCGAACATCACAATTGTCATTTAATTACCATTTACCTGTGCTGCTCAAGCTCTCTTCATCTTCCACCAGTACTTAATCCTGTCACCCCAAGGTAAGAGTTGTGATGCTTTGTCACTCAAATGGTCACCATAGATGAGGTCCTTGCCATCTGACGCACGGGTAGGCAGTCAACTGCCAAATCCTACTCAGAGAGTTTGCTTTTCCAGGGCCGCTTCTGGTACTGACTTTCTCAGCCTGGTACCCAGATATCCAGAGACTGAAACAAAGCCTTCCCTGTGGGTGGACTTGGAGGGGGCTGTGATTCCAGGAAACAGGAAACTAGGACGGGGAAACAAAAAAAAGGCCAAACAAAAGATACATTTTGGGGGGTACTTTACTGCTTTGCAATTAGTGTTTGATCCAGGAGAAATATTCTCTTGGGGGATGAAAGGGGTGGGCATTGATCTGTTGGCTCCTGTTCCCTACATTCCTGGGTTTCTCATGGCTAAATTCAAGAGTGGATTCCCAGGGAGAGAAGCAAGCCTCCTTAACCCGAGGCAAGGCTCTCTCTCTCTGCATCTGTGCAAAACCAGTCAAAGTTTGCACGGAAGTGGACGCTGCAGCTTCGGCTGCAGGAGGAAGTAGACCCTAGAGGGTTCTGAAGAGCACGCTATACCCACCCTCCACCCCACGCAGCTTCTACTCAGCCAGTTTCTGCCCTTCTCTCTTCAGGTTTACAGCTTTTGCTATATTCATGGGGTGTGTATCTGTCACATTGGGATAAGCCTCTTACCTGGGGAAAGTATATTCTCACTGGAATCTTTTGAGTCCCTGAACCAGCTCATTGACCGTGTCACACTGCACAGCTTCTTCCTTAGTAGCTCCTCACCCGATCTGGTTATTCTGGATGACCCTTGGATGTTTTTTGAGGCTGAGGACTATACCCCTCCTAATTCTGCTCAAAATGTCATTACTCACACTGCTCCTGTTTCCATTAATCTTGTATGACAGCCTGGAGGAGAAGTGGAAATTTCTATCTCATGCCGCCGTGTTGATCCCAGAATTCCTACTCTTGATTGTTTTATTCACACAAAGATGGAAATATCAGGTCCCTGAGCTGAAATGAGAAGGTTCCACGTTCTCCTATGTAACTATCCATGCAGGGCCAAATGCTATTTAGATTCTAACCTTGTTGACCGCAGCCCCTGTGGAAGGCAGAAAATCTCACTTGTCTCCACAATTCTGCCCCCAGAGCTGGCGTGGCTCCCCCGGAGATGCTCAGTGGGCCTTTGTCTGCATGCCCAGCCAAGCCTCTGTGGTGACCACCGGGTGAGTGTTCCCTGGGGGCGGGGGATACATGTTCTGACATATTTTTATTATTTTTCCTCAGGGTAGAAAATACAGGCCCGTGGTGATATCTGATTGCAACTCTCTTACCTCATTTGTGGCAAATATCTCCCTGTGCTTTTATAGAAATATAAAAATCAAGCGAGCATGATTTCTAGTCAAAGAGGGACTTTTAAACATTTTTTTTTCTTTCATTGCTGCACATGCAAGCCCTGTTTCCTAGGAACAGACTCACATGCTTCAAGTATCTTGTTCAAAAGTCCAAATAGTCTGTCAATCTCTTCTAATTCACAAGAGGAAGGGGTTTTTTCAAGGGTTTCTCACAGCTCCTGACGTATACTATCTCATTTAATCCACTGAGTCCAAAGCCCACCCTCTCCTGGTACCGTAGGACACAGCATTTCACATAGCTTGTGTTTTGTGGATGAGGGACATATATCCCCAAATTGAAAACGCATGGCCCTCTCCATTTGCTCATTTTGTTAGGCTGATTAGCCTACTCAGACCCTCTGTGCCTCCATTTCTTTGTAAAATGACAATAAAATAATACCTCCTTCATTGTTGTGGTAGGTTGTTGAGGATTAAATAAGTTAACAGACATGAAGTGTTTAAAACAGAGTGACAGAAAGTGGGCGTGATGTGTGGTTTAACAAAATCAAACCAAGGTTCCTGGGCTAAAATCAGTTCTGACTCTGGCTCTGAAGTCATCTTCTATGAAATACAGTTTTGAAATGGTAACTAAAGTCAGTGGGAAAATGAGTTGTACTGTCCAAATTGTTTATATGCCTCTTTTCAATGAACATTTATAACATTAAACAATAATAGTTTATGTCTTTGTTTATTTAGACGTTATATTCAGCATAGAATAATTCAAATCCCTTCACTAGGAGACCATTTTATCGTTCATGCCAGGGAGAGAGCAGGAGCTTGTAAGGTTGGAGTCAATGTGTCATTAATGAATGTAGCAAATGGTAAATGGAGGCTGAGCAGGTTGGACAATCCATATTTGTTCTACCTGTTGTAGAGGTGAAAGTCTTCATTGCAAGTGACAGTAACCTAATATGCACCAAAAGAAAAATAAAGGAGTGAATTAGCGCATATAATTGGCAGGCTCAAGGATGGCGCTCACTACAGGCAAGACTAGATCTAGGGGCCCAAGCAACATCATTGGAACTAATCACCACATCATTCTTCCCCCCTCATCTCTTCTTGTTTCCAAATAATTTATTGGCTTCATTCTCTTCTACCACAGACAACTCTTTCCTGTACATCACGGGGGAAATGATTGCTGATACATCCTTGTCTTCATCCTTACAGAAAAGAGAGCACTTTCTCTCTCATATCTAAATACAAAAATCTCATGGGAGAACTCCACGTGGCCCTGCCTAGCTCTGTGTCCATCCTTGGACCAGTCACGATGGACCAGTCTCTATTGTTAGTTGGATAATATCCCATGAGAATCCTAGCCTTGGTTATTGCCTTGCGTTATGGAGTAGGAGAGTCAGGACTTTGGGCTGGAGAAGAAACAACTTCTAATTAAAGGAGGAATACTAGACAAAAAGAAGTCAGTCAGTGTTCCTTGCCCTTTATATAGAATCTCAGGCACTCTCAGCTGTGCTCTTCTCCTCTTCCCTCCAGTCTAGTTCCCAAGTGGTGTCTGGCTCTTGGCTTAATACCTCTCATCATCTCACCCTTAGATTTAATGTTTCCATCTGATCCCTGGACTCCTGTCTGCCCCTGCAGGATTGTGGCACAGAGGTGTTCTTCCACTCTTCATACTTTGGACAACTGCCTTAAGTAAGATTTCCTTTCTTGGCAAATCCTGTGGAGCCCAGATTCTAGCACCAGTTTCATCTTCTCAATCCTGTTGAGCTTCCCAGAATCAGAGATTTTGTGTGATATGAGGGTGTATGTAGAGTTCATGTGTCTGATAGTACATAGTAAGCCTTCAGTTTATATAATCCACTGAAGCGTGGTATCTCAGGCACTTTGAAATAGGAGGCACCTAAGGATTAACAGTAGCTCAAAATACAAGCATTTCTGTAGCTCTTGACTCTTTCTATAGGTCCTGGGAAAACTGTGAGACTTTGAGATTAAAAAGGAACACATTTATTCCAGAGGCAATAAGAAACATGGGAACATCACTATAGCTTTCCTTTATTGGGAAGAGGGGCTGATATGTCCCTTAAGACTCACTTAAACTGAAGGTTTCCTCTCTATTTCTGTTTTGCAATTTGTTGAAGACACTGGATCATTCATTTTGTAGAGTGTCCTCTATGTTTCCAGTAATTTGGTATTTGGATCTAGACAAGTGACTTGATCAAATGCAAGCTTGAGTTTTTAGCAAGACTATTTCTTAGATAGTGTGTTGTTTCATCAGGAGGCATTTAATCTTTGATCATTTATCCTTCTGTGATTTTGGCAGTCATTGATAATTATTCTGTGGATACAGTAATAGAAGTTGCAAAGTAATGATATTCTAATTCTGTCATTCCTTCTTCACTTATTGTCTAGAATACTTTTATAAAGCGAAACTTCTTTTTACCTACTAATTTTTTTCATAGTGATACACTTTATGCAAAAAAGGCAGGAAAAATTCTTGATTTTTTCACTCTACCTGTTTTCAAAGTAGTTGATTCATTAGCATCTTTCTAATAGTGACCAATAGTTTTATGTAAGTATCATTATGAACTCATGGATCCAAACATATTTAGCATGTTTCAGTCTATTGAAGTTAACCTTATTGATACTCAAATTGCCTCTATTTTGGCAATGTGAATCCCTTTAAGTTGGTGTCTAAGTCCTTTTAATAGAAACAACTCTGCTAAATTCCTTACTTTCTAGTGTAATGAGATATATGTGTTCATCTGGTAGGTTGAGCCCCCAAACTGGAATTGACCATTTCTTCAAGGAGCCCTGGTTCCTTTGAGCAGTAGATCTCAAGACCACAGCTGAAGTGCTAGGAAGTTATTTTATTTTCTAAATTAACAGGAAGGCAAGGTTATTTGATTATGATCTAGTTAAGTAATATAAAGACTCAGAAATTTACTAGTTCTGTGAAAAAGTCCTATAGATTTTCAGAAATTTTGGACAGTATATTAAGGTTCTCCAGAAAAATAAAAAAATAGACCCAATAATTTATCTACCTATCTATCTGTTTATCTATCCATCCATCCATCACTTCAGTCATGTCCAACTCTTTGTGACCCAATGGACTGCAGCCCACCAGGCTCCTCTGTCCATGAGATTCTCTAGACACGAATATTGCAGTGGGTTGCTATATATGTACATACATACATATAAAGAAGATTTTTTTAATGAGGAAATGACTCATATGATTATGAAGGCTGAGAAGCCCTGCGGTCTGCAGTCCACAAGCTGGAAAACCAGTGATGTAATTCCAGTCCAAGTCTGAAGGCCTGAGAAACAGGGAAGCTGGTGGTATAACCCCATTCCAAGAGAAGAAGAAGCCTGACGTCCCAGTTTAAGCAGATAGGCAGGAAGAAGCTGAATCCTCCGTCCGTCTACTGTGCGTTCTATTGTGGTGCTCAGTGGATTAGATGATGCTAAGGAGAAAAGGAAAGATATTCCCATTTGAATGCAGAGTTCCAAAGAATAGCCAGGAGAGATAAGAAAGCCTTCCTCAGTGATCAGTGCAAAGAAATAGGGGAAGACAACAGAATGGGAAAGACTAGAGATCTCTTCAAGAAAATTAAAGATACCAAGGGAACATTTCAGGCAAAGATGGGTTCGATAAAGGACAGAAATGGTATGGACCTAACAGAAGCAGAAGATATTAAGAAGAGGTGGCAAGAATACACAGAAGAACTGTACAAAAAAGATCTTCACGACCCAGATAATCACGATGGTGTGATCACTCACCTAGAGCCAGACATCCCTGGAATGTGAAGTCAAATGGGCCTTAGAAAGCATCACTATGAACAAAGCTAGTGGACATGATGTAATTCCAGTTGAGCTATTTCAAATCCTGAAAGATGATGCTGTGAAAGTGCCTGACTCAATATGCCAGCAAATTTGGAAAACTCAGCAGTGGCCACAGGACTGGAAAATGTCAGTTTTCATTCCAATCCCAAAGAATGCTCAAACTACCGCACAATTGCACTCATCTCACACGCTAGTAAGGTAATGCTCAAAATTCTGCAAGCCAGGCTTCAACAATACGTGAACCATGAACTTCCAGATGTTCAAGCCCGTTTTAGAAAAGACAGATGAACCAGAGATCAAATTGCTAACACCCACTGGATCATCGAAAAAGCAAGAGAGTTTCAGAAAAACATCTATTTCTGCTTTATTGACTATGCCAAAGCCTTTGACTGTGTGGATCACAGTAAACTGTGGAAAATTCTGAAAGAGATGGGCATACCAGACCACCTGACCTGCCTCTTGAGAAACCTATATGCAGGTCAGGAAGCAACAGTTAGAACTGGACATGGAACAACAGACTGGTTCCAAATAGGAAAAGGAGTACATCAAGCCTGTATATTGTCACCCTGCTTATTTAGCTTATATGCAGAGAGTACATCATGAGAAATGCTGGGCTGGAGGAAGCACAAACTGGAATCAAGATTGCCTGGAGAAATCTCAATAACCTCAGATATGCAGATGACACCACCCTTATGGCAGAAAGTGAAGAACTAAAGAGCCTCTTGATCAAAGTGGAAGAGGAGAGTGAAAAAGTTGGCTTAAAGCTCAACATTCAGAAAACTAAGATCATGGCATTTGGTCCCATCACTTCATGGAAAATAGATGGGGAAACAGTGGAAACAGTGGCTGACTTTATTTTTGGGGGGATCCAAAATCACTGTAGATGGTGATTGCAGTCATGAAATTAAAAGATGCTTACTCCTTGGAAGGAAAGTTATGACCAACCTTGATAGAATATTACAAAGCAGAGACATTACTTTGTCAACAAAGGTCCATCTGGTCAAGGCTATGGTTTTCCCAGTGGTATGTATGGATGTGAGAGTTGGACTGTGAAGAAAGATGAGCGCCAAAAAATTGATGCTTTTGAACTGTGGTGTTGGAGAAGACTCTTGAGAGACCCTTGGACTGCAAGGAGATCCAACCAGTCCATCCTAAAGGAGATCAGTCCTGGGTGTTCATTGGGAGGACTGATGTTGAAGCTGAAACTCCAGTACTTTGGCCACCTCATGCGAAGAGTTGACTCATTGGAAAAGACCCTGATGCTGGGAGGGATTGGGGGCAGGAGGAGAAGGGGCCGACAGAGGATGAGATGGCTGGATGGCATCACCGACTCAATGGGCATGAGTTTGAGTAAACTCCAGGAGTTGGTGATGGACAGGGAGGCCTGGCATGCTGCGATTCATGGGGTCGAAAGAGTCAGACAGGACTGAGCGGCTGAACTGAACCTACTCTGGGAAGGGCTAGCTATTGTAAGGAATCCACACATTCAAATACTTATGACACACACCCAGAAATACTATTTCACCTGGCCAGGTGGCCACAGTCAAGTTGACACACAAAATTAACATCACAGAGAGTATGTTTGACAACAAGGGTATGTTTTAAATACTTTTGTGAAATGATCCCTAATCATTTAAAGAAGGCCTTCAGGGGCTTTTTAGAGATTATTCTCTAGAAGGGCTGAAACCAAGGTGTGATGAGTGGCCCCTGGGACTGCCAGTTGGGTGAGATGTGCTAAAGGAACAGAGAGATCAAACCGTGGTTTCAGATATAAGCCTAAAATTGAAGTCACTGGGCCAGATGCTTCAAATTGCAGACATTGATTTGTGCGAACAAGCTGCTTTACACATGGGCAACCCTATGTAATAGGTCTCAGGAGGACTGGCAGCTTGGGTTTATTTATTTAACGATGGTTAAACACTCACCCAAGCAATACTGGATGCCAGCTAGCATGAAAGCTATCACACAGGCTGAATGGACTATATCAGCCCAGCTGCGTGGTTTTCTTGTTTGCATGGCTGAGCTGGGCAGAAAATTATCTCAGGGCGCTTAGTCTGAGTTCAGCTAGTTGGTGGTGGTAACGTGCAGCTAGCTGTGCTGTAACAGCCTGTGGCCGTTATTTCCACCTTGGGGCTGCCGGCTGTTCCTGCAGGAGGTCTGGAATGCACCTTTCCACTGGTCAAGTTCCCTTCCCCTGACATGGCTGGAGGCTGTTCAAGTTGTGTAAAGAGCCACACATCCCTTTATGAGTGAGTTCACACCACCACCTCCCCTTTTATCTTTGAAATATGGCATTTTATGTGTTTTCTGATGCAGGTCAATTAGAGAGTTCTGGAATCTGCAGCTGGGGGAATTCTAGGCCTCACGCTTTAGGTGCATGAAGACCTTGAGTGGCCCTCATCCACATGTCTTAAGAAGGCCATTGACTCTGCTTTTCAAAAATGATTCACTTCATGCTTCGGACCCGAGGATGGACAGTGGACTTTTCAGAAGGAACATCCAATTCACAGAACTGTTTGGCTTCTGGGTGAGAATGTTAGATTACAGTTGCATGTTTGGGATGATCACCAATGTCAGACTAAGGATTTGGAGTGAATAAATTTAACTGATGGTCAGACCCTGAGATAGTGTAACATCCTATGTCTAGCCAACATTAATAATGCAACTCTTAAGTGCCTAGCTCATGCCCTATGGAGAAAGCATATTCCTATGGTATTTTTACTGAGGAGCTTGGCTACACTGCTTTACTTCTGAGCAAGCACAGACCTTTCATCTTTTCCTTACATCAATTTATGGAGGAGAGGGAGCTTATTTGGGCCCCCCAAAAAATGACACAATTAGACAAGCATATGTGAGAGCAGAATTTCTGGGCAGATAAATGAATTATACCCAACATTGATTGAGTGCATGTTATGTGCCAGGAATAGTGCTAAATGTTTTACATGGATGGTTTCTCACACTTCCTTATAATAACCCAATTAGGTAAGGGCTGTTGTTGATCCCTGTCTCTGTCCATTCAGGCTGCTATAACAAAAATGCAACAGACTGAGCGGCTTAAACAAAAAACATTTCTTTCTCACAGTTCTGGAGGCTGAGAAATCCAAGACCAAAGCACCAGCAGATGTAGTGTCTGGTAAGAGGCTGTTTCCTGGTTCCTAGATGGATATCTTCTCACTGTGTCCTCAGGGCCAAAGGGGCAAGAAAGTTCTCTGGAGTTTGCTTTATAAAGGCAGTAATCGCATTTACGAGGGCTCCACCTTCATGATCTAATCACCCCAAAGCCCCACCTCCTAACACTAGCACACTGAAAGTTCAGATTTCAACCTGTGGATTTGGGGAGGAAACATATTCAGTCCCTAACAATCCCCACCTTACAGCAGAGGAAATTGAGGTGCAGAGGAATCGAGTTGTGCTGAGTTCATGTTGTGTGCCAGAAACTGTGCCGTACATTTTACTTGGATTATTTCACAGAAGTCCTTACAGTGATCTGATAAGATAACCATTAGGAATCCCCATGCTATGTATGTGGAAACGGAGGTACGGAGATTTAATAATTTCCCTAAGATCATACAAAGGCGAGTAGCAGAGCTAGAATTTGAGCTGCAGAGAGTCCGGACCTCTTAAAGGACCCTTTTGTTCTTAGAATTGTTTCAGCCTCTGAGGATTTTATTTCCCATGTAACAGCTGTGTTTGAGAAGAGGGGACATCATCCTTAAAAAGCCTTATAAAACAAGCTCACCCTCTGGGTGCTGGGAGAGCCACGGGAGAATCCCAGCTCTGGGTTCAGCCTCACTGACAATTACCATGAAATCAAATTTCCTTTCTAGACCTGTGTCACTCAGAAAGTTCGCCCTCCTGCTGGCAGGGTGTTATTACTGGTGATCACAATTTGTAACTGAGTAACTTTCTGAAAGAATTGGGAATGTCTCCTGCTCTTCCTTTGTCTTCCCCTTTCCCTCCTCCCCCATCCTTCTTCTCTTCCCTCTCTCTTCTCCCCCCACCTCCTCCTTCACTAAGTGTTGGGCAACTCTAAAACAAGGGAGCTTGATTGGAGCATCAGGGAGGCATAGTGGAAAGGCTACTGGGTAGGGTCTAGATGATGAGAACTTGCACATCAGTTTGTTCTTCCTGGACCTTGATTCCTCATCTAAAAAGACGTGTTGGGCTAGACCAGAGTCCTGATCAGAATCTCTGGGACGTGATCCTGAAATCATCTGTAGACACTCCCTGGGTGAGAGGCAGTGCTGATAACTGCTTCCTGAGAGAAGTAAGGTCAGCGTCCTCCACGTTTCCTGGGGCTTCCCAGCCACGCTCTTCTGTGCTCTCGTAACCAACCCTCCCACGAGATGTGATGCTCCTGTGTCTGCTGCCTTTCTCCATGTCCACTGTTCCCTTCTATCACTCACCACCCACCACATTCACTGATGATTTTAACAGGTGGCTCGGAGACTTTCCATTGTCTCCTGGTTATCCTGTTTTGTTTTGTTTTTCCCCCACTATCTGCAGGAATAGCCAATTCATCTTCCTATCCTCTTAGTTCCTTGGTATTTTCACCTCCAGTGGTCTTCACTTCTACTCCATGACCACCACCCAAAATAGCACTGCCTCAGAGATCTTGAACTGGCAGAGTCTATTCCTGACCTACATTCCATGGTCCCCACTCTAACTGGCCTCAAGTCAGTACCCTTGTCTGCTTTGTCCGTTTGTCCGTCTGCCACATCTCTGGCAGCACCCTGTTCCATCCCATGATGCAGTTGTATACTGCCTTCCCTGCCCGGGGCCGCCACGCACACTGGAGGGGACCCCACAGTGATGCAGGCGTCTGCCATGACAGAGTGTGTTTTCTAACTCTAGCCAAGGACTTACCATTACCTAGCAATTCTTCTATGTTGCCACTCCCCTTCCTCAACAGTGGTTTTGGACTTGTACCCCAGTCCTCGGGCTACCTGCCCCTCTTCTGTGCCATATCTGTTATTTTTAGTAGAATCCTTTCTGTTCAGCAGGAAAAATCATTAAATTCCCGCCCTCTCATAACTGATGGCTTAGCAATAGTTGGTGGAAGAGATTTTCTCCTCTTGTGAAGGACTGATGCATTTTTCAACACGAATTTTGGATTCTACCTCCACGACAAAATAATTTACTGTGATATAAATTTGTGCTTGTCCTGTGTTCCTGACTCATCCCCAACCCACAGCCTCCTGTCTCAGGAATGCTTTGTGGCAAATGGGATTAGAGAGGTAGCTGGAATCCCTATTTTCTATAAATACCCAAGTTTATGGAAGAGAGGGCAGGTAGAGAAGGGATGGCCCATAAAGGCAAGAAGAGAGGGGAATAATTTCCCACAGATCAGGAGGAGCCTAAAGGCAGAAAGAAAAGGAGGATTCCCACCAGTAATGAGGAGTCAGTGGCAGGGCCCTGGGACTGCTGGGTTGTCTGTGTGATAAATCTAAGGATGCTGACCCCCAGGCCTGTGGACTCACGGTCTCCCTCAAAACATGTTGGGTCCTGCAGGCCTGAAGGGTGAGCATCTCTGTGCTCTGTGCCAACCAGTGTGGTCAGCAGTCAGAGTGGCTCCTGGATGTCCTGATACTAGGGCCCTTGCGTGATTTGGGGAGGGAGAAGGGTTCTGTTACTAACTGGGATTGCAGTTTCCATCAAAGAGTTAATTTGAACTGTGATCTGACTTGGTTTGCAAGTTTATGCTTCCCAGTCTCCCCGGAAACCTAAGGTCCTCACCTCTTCAATTATCCCCTCAACCCCCTATCTCATACCTCTGCTCACCTCCTCTGCTGGGACCCTCCCCTAAATATGCAAACACATTCAAAACCCTCCCACCCCCCGACCCCCCACGCTGCCATCTTGAAGAGGTACCTTTCCCTGGGCCCCAAGCCTTCCCTGATTATTCTCTTCCTCTCTCCTCCTTTTCACAGGCTTCTTCCCTGAAAGGACATCTGCTGGGTCATATCCACGTCACCTCTTCAACATCACTGAATCTGGCTGCAGTGCTCCACAAGACCACTCTGGTTAAGGTCAACAAGGGTGTCATTCACTCATCTCCTCTGAAGGAGGATGTTTCCCACTGAAAACCTTGTTTCTTTGCCGTTGGAAAGGCTTCATTCTCTTTGCTTTCTCCCCTTGCCATTTCTTAGAGTCAATGGAGTTTTCATTCCTATCTGTCTCTGAATAGTGGCCATCACAAGGCCCTCTCCTCCTGTCTCCTTCACTCTAAATGTGCTCCTTGACTACATCTGTTTCCAGGGCTTCAATTACCAGGTCCTTGTAGATGTGTTGAAAATCTCTATCTTAAATCCAGATCATCTGAACTCCAGATATAAAATTAAACTGCTCCCTGGATTTCACTTGACTCCCAAAACCCAGCCAAAAAGAATTCATCATTTCCTCCCCATCCTTGACCTGCTCCTTCTCTGAAATTCTGCATATCTAGTGGTGACCCACCTATTTATTATCCAAGCCCCAAACTTGGAATTCACTCCTGACTTCTCCTTTCAGCTCATCTTCCGGCTTCCCCCATAACTGACCAAATCCTGTGCATTTTGCTTTCTAAATACATTTTTTAAAATACCTCCCTTCTATTCCATTCTTAGTTCAGAGGTCAGGCCCTCATCTCTGCCTCCCCCCGCCCTGCATCCACACTTGAACTTTTACAAGTATCCTAACTGCCCTTTGGTTTCTCATCTTGCCCTCTTCTGTTCTTCTCTGATAGTTATCAGCCTCATGTTTCTGAAGTGCGAAATTCTTTGTTACAGTCTTATTGAAATCTTCCATTATTTCTCATGTCATGTAATATAATGTGTTTTCAATTATATAATAATATGTTTTCAATAATTAAGTGTTTTCAATATTATAATAATATAAGTGTTTTCGATGAGCATTCTTTGGTTAGAAACAGCAGAATATGTAAGCAGCAGTGGCTTAAGCCCTAAGGGTTCTTTTCTCCTTCGTAGTGAGGAATCAGCAACGTGTGTTCTCAGGGGTGGTTCAGCAGCTCTGTCCTGTCATCAGGGATGGACGTCCTCACTGTGGGGTCATCGTCTCCACCTGTGGCCACCAGATAACTGCAGCAGCTGCAAGGACCACATCCTTACCTGACAGCTTCCACAGGCACATTGAGAGTGGGGGGCTATCTGGGTGTCTCCTCCCTTATCATGAAGGCAGTTACATCCTAGCCATCTGCCGGCACATGTCCTTTACATCTCATCAGCCAGGACTGGGTCGAGTGGCCATCTCCAGCCAGAAGAGCAGTTAGGAAAGTTGGTAACTGGTACTTCCTGCCACCAAAATGAAAACAGACCTGCAAAGGAAAACAGATCTGTCAATGGCTGGTGCATAGTCAATCAAGAGCCATTTTTAATTCGAGGTCTTTTGAGCTTCTATATAAATTTTAGGATTATTTGTTCTAATTCTGTGAAAAAATGTCATGGGTATTTTGATAGGGATTGCATTAAATTTGCAGGTTGCTTTGGGTAGTATGGCTATGTTAACAATAGTAATCCTTCCAATCCAAGAGCATGGGTTATCTTTCCATTTTTTAAAATCAAATTAAATTTCCTTCATCAGGGTTTTATAGTTTCTAGAGTATAGGTCTTTCAACTCCTAGAAATTAAAAAAAATTTTTTTAACTGTCTCTTCCTGAAATGTCATTATTAGTGTATAGAAATACATGGATTAATAGATACAGACCACCATGCAGCAAGGATATACTATATAGCCCAGAGAATTATATCCACTATCTTGTAAAAACCTATAATAGAGTATAATCTGCAAAATCCTGAGTCACTATGCTGTGTACTTGAAACTAACACATTATTGTAAATCAACTACACTTCAATTAAAAGAGCAGTTGTCACAACTTTCAACTCCTCAAGCCCTTGGGCATGTTCTCTCACCTCCATACACTTAGGGATCCATCACCTGGATCTGACTCCCCGTGTACACGTGTACACATCGCTCCCTTCACCCGGTTACCTCTTCCTCCTTTTACAGTCCTCAGCTCAGGCACCACTCCACCCCCCTGCCTGCTGGCTTATAAATCCATTGTGTGTTCTAAATTACGTTACTTATCCTACTCCAATTCCAAATTTCTGTTCCTCATGAAAATCTTAAACTGTCTTGAAAGTTGGAACTACATATTTCCCCCTATTATAGCCACAGTCTGTTTTCTTTGAAGAGACTGAAATATTTTGTAGTAATCCCATTTATGAATTTGAATATAAAGCTGCTTCCTTTTGGAGACTTTTTCCCCATAGTTTTGTTAGCTGCCAGAGCCAGCAGAGGGCGCTCTGGCCTTTGACTAGAGTGCCCCTTGGCGGTAATTTGATTCTTCCAGCCTTAAACTTGCCCTTTTTTTTTTTTTTTTTCATTTTCCCCCATAGAGATACTAATTTTAAGTCTCCTTAATCAAAAGACTGAAATCATACATTAGTTATTTAAAGCTAGATCTTGTTTGTATAAATATATTGAGTTCATTTAGAGTGATGGCACACCTTCACTTAATCGTCAGGTTTATTGTGAAATCCAGGCACCCTCTAAATTCCCCTCGGTAGGCAGAGTGGGTGCAGCTGCTGAGCTTTTGACAGTAGCTGAAGTGGTCTGAAGAGCATAATCTGGTGTCTTGAAAATATACTAACCTTTCACAGCCCCAAATCCAGCTCTGCCCCTCACTCTGAGGGAAATCACTTAGGCCAAGTTGGCTGGGTGTTTTGATGAGCTGTGAGACTACAAGTGAATATTTTTTCAGGAATGGAGGGGGGATGAGCCTGAGTTAGGAGGTGACGGCAACATATCATTCATTCATTCTGTAAGTCTTTCACGCATTTAATAAGTAATTTGAGAGCCTACCATGTACCAACACTATTCTCATCACTGGACAATAGCAATAAATGAAACAGATTATATCCTTGACATCATGGAGATTAGATTCCAGGGAGGGATATAGCATTAAATTTAAATATATATAATAAAATGTAAGGAAGTATCCCAAGACAAAAAATAGAGGCTTTTGCTTTAGGTATGTGCAGTAGAGGAAAGAACATTCCAGGCAGAGAGTTCAGCAAGGGCAGAGACCCCAAAGCAGGAGAGTGCCTGGTGTGCTGAAATGGGTGAAAGAAGCCAGAGGAGCAGGAACAGGGCTCTGAGAGGGTGGTGGTAGGAGATGAGGTTGGGGAGGTAGCAGAGGTTAGGCAGGGAGAGCTGGGGGGCCTGGTAAAGAGTTAGAGAAACCATGAGAAGGACAGTCAGTAGTGGAAGTGAGGAGATCAGCCTGAGGGTTAATGTAGGGTCCAGGCAAGAGATGCTTGTGGCAAGACCTCCTCGGTGGTGACGGCAGAGGTGGTATGTAATGGTCAAATTAGGCTATACTTGAAAGACTTTAAAGACAGAATTCCTGAGGTTTGCAATGGATCAATTATATAAAGCATGTGTAAAAGAGAGAGTGGCCAAATCCAGGGTCTTGTTTCCCTTCCTCCACCCCCCCTTTACTTTTTTCTGAGGATGGATTTAAATAGAAGCCAGATAGTCGTCAACCATCTTAAACTCTTGTATTCCTAATGCCAACCTAGCACTGGACAGCTATTGTTTATGCTGCTGTAAACAGTGAGGATTTCTGATTTCAAGTAACAGGACCTCAGCGTAGTATCTTCCTTCATTGTTCTATGTATGATTGATGGCAGTTTGTTAGTCAGGTTTGGATGATCTGCAAGACGTATCATGAATATTGAGGGTTTTTCCCGTTGTGGCCTCTGTTTTCCCCCAATCTTCTTTCTGCTCTTTTATCTAGAATGAAGCCTTTCATTTTTGTTAGCTGAAGCAAGCCACCTTTAAATGTTCCTACCCATAACCCAAGAAATAACATTTTTATTTCATCTCTGAAGAAGTGCAATGAAACCTCAGTGTGGTATTTGTCATTATTTTGGGCTTTCCAGGTAGCGCTAGTAGTAAAGAATCCACCTGCCAATGCAGGAGGTGCAGGTTCCATTCCTGGGTGGGGACGGTTCCCTAGAGAAGGAAATGGCAACTCACTCCAGTATTCTTGCCTGGAGAACCCCATGGACAGAGGAGCCTGGCAGGCTACAGTCCATGGAGTTGCAAAGTGTTGGACATGACTGAAGTGACTTAGCACACATGCACGCACAAGTCAGTTTGGGAAATCTTGTTCAGGGCTGATTTGAATACTTCTGGCTCTGTGCCTGTAATTCAGAGAGCAGCCACCAGGTGGTGCCTGCGAGAGCCTAGTGGGTTAGGTCTCTCTGGGTTCATACAGAGCTGGTAGGAATGGAGAGGAAAATCCAGTTTTCTTTTTTTTTCAAAGAGTTCTCAGTTTGTAGAAATGAACCTCATTTAAAACTATACCCTATAATTTGGAAAAAATAATAGTGCCGTAATTCATAATGAAAAAGCCTGTCTTTTTATTGGAGTATAGTTTCTTTACAATGTTTTATTAGTTTCTGCTGAACAACAAAATGAATCAGCTGTATGTAAATATATATATCCCCTTCCTCTTAGACTTTCCTCCAAACCTCGCACTCCATCCAACCCATCTAAGTCATCTGGAGCATCAAGGTGAGCTCTCAGTTTATACAGCAGATTCCCACTAGCTATGTTACTCATAAAAGTGAAGTCACTCAGTCATGTCCAACCCTTTGCGACCCCATGGACTGTAACCTATCAGGCCTCTCTGTCCATGAGATTATCCAGGCAAGAGTACTGGAATGGGTTGCCATTTCCTTCTCCAGGGCATCTTCTCGACTCAGGGATCCAACCCAGGTCTCCCACATTGCAGGCAGACACTTTACCATCTGAGCCACAGGGAAACCACTCTCAGGACATGTTACACATAGTAGGCTATATACGTCAATCCTAATCTCCCAGTTTGCCCTGCGCTCTGCATCCCCCACCGCCCATGTTCACATGTCCGTTCTCTACATCTGCCTGCCACCTTCTCTGGAACTCACTGCTTATGTTAGGTCCCCTCATCATGTCTTCCCCCTTTCCCATATCCATCCATCCTTCCTCAGTCACTCAGTTGTGTCCAACTCTTTGCGACCCCATGGACCATAGCCTGCCAGTCTCCTCTGTGCTTGGGATTCTTGAGGCAAGAACGCTGGAGTGTGCCACTTCCTCCTCCAGGGGATCTTCCTGACCCACAGATCAAACGTGTGTCTTCTGTCTTGTGTGTTGGCAGCCTTATTCTTGACTGCTGAGCTGCCTAGGATTCCCATATCACCAGCTTCCTAATTGCATTTCCTGCTTTATCCCCAAAATGATCATTCTAAATCACAAGTTTGGTCTAACCTCTCTCCCCATCCACACTTTACCCCCCATTATCTACAGAATAAATCCTGAACTTCCAGCCCTTCATAATTTGGCCCAATTGATCTTCTCATCCGCATCTTCCCCTACCCCATCTTTTCAACCCTATGTTCTATTGGTGTTAGCCACCCTCAGGTTCCTTTAGTAAGAATGCACATGTAAGCCTTTGCTTTTGTCCTTGCTATTCCTTCTGCCTGGAATGTTCTTTTCCCCTGGAGACTTTGGCTGACCCTCTAAATTTCGCCTCAGAGCACCGCATCTGTGAGATCTTACACAGCGTCCTTGTGACAGGCTCTTCCAGCGCTGCGGGAGCAGCTTTTATAGCCTCCCATGCCTCTGTTCCAGTGCAGAGGTTAATCACCGAAGCTCCTCTTGGTTAGGGGCTTGCTATGTGCCAGGGACTGCTTAAGATCCTTTGTCTCAACAATATCGTGAATATATGTCTCAAGCAAGACACCTTGAGAATCAAGATGTGTTTACATTCTGTAACCTTTCAGGGTTTAGTAATATACCAGAGGCACAGCAGATGCTTATAAATTTCCCATTGATTAAAGACCCAAAGATTTTGGTTTTGACCTTGTTTGTTCTCAAGCACCACCTGGTGATTGTAAGAATTCCTGTAAGATTTTGTAAGAGTTCCCATGAGAATTCTGACAAGACTAAAATATACCCCTTTTCACTGGGATGAGGTTTGAGGAATGCCTCACTTTATAAACCATGGTCTATAAACCACAGAGGGAAAACCCACTTACCTTTCTTTCTTATTAAGAGCATTTCCAGCTTTCTGGCAATCATTGTTAGATTTAACACGTTTTGGATAATAAGATGAAATGTAATCAAGTTATCCAATGTGTTGTGAGGTTCGAGTCACATGTGTGCTAAATAAATAACTCAGTTATTGTCTCCCCTTCCCCTTCTCCCTTGTGCAATTTAAAATATTTTAGTAGAAAAATAGAGAGAAAGTGAAAAATTTCCCCTTCACTCTGAAAAGTTTCAAGGGTTGCTGTATATACAGCTGGATTGTAAGAACATCATGAATACAGGGAATTCTGTAGATTCAGTTTTCTTCTCATGCATCTTGTAGAAGGAGATTTATAGGTCATTAGGCAACCTAGGAAGTTCTGAACCTATCTTGTCCCAACCTCCAGGCCCCTTGGAACCTGCGGGAGAAGACTGTGAGGACAAGCAAAGGGCTGCTTGGGTCCTGACCTGGTGTTGAGCTTGGGCAGCTGGTGGCCTGAGTGTCTCTCTCACTGGAAGTGTGTTGGCCTAAGGTCCTGTTCCAAGCAGAAGGGGAGGCTTCCTAGGCTCCTTTTCTCCCCACACTGAAATCTAGGGTCTCTGAGACTTACCCTTATGGGGGAGGAAGAGCGAGCTCAAGGAAAAGTATTTCAAAGAAGAGAAGTTGCTGAATGCCGCGGGAAGTTTTCTAAGCAAGAGTTCCCCATTCGCCTGAAGAAGCCTGTTGAATCAGCCCACACCCTAGGAATTCCAGAGGGCTTTCCAGGGTGGAAGGAGCAAATGGCAACAAAAAAGGACTCAAAAGCTGCTATCTGGAAACAAACCGAAAATATTTTTTTGTGTATGTCTTCCTATCAGACTTTTTCATAAACATGGTGTTGTCCCTGGGCTCACTTCTATGCATGGAGAAGTGAACCCTCTAATCAATTATAAACAAAGTTAGTGCTATATTCATGATGGACTTTGTAGTCTTTGGACTAAATCTGCTTTATAGGAATCAAACGATTATATGGAAACAGCCAAATGTTGCTTCACAGTTATTGAAGCAGTGAACACGTGTTAAACTTGTTTTTACTGCAGCTACCCACACCTGGCTCATCATTGGAAACATCTGGGGAGCTTTCTGGTGGGCCCTTAACAATCTATGTTGTTCAGAGTTACCAGGTCTTTCTGATGATCAGCCAAGATTGAGAATTGCACTGTGCCATACCATGCCCCCTCTTCAGATAGGTGTTTTGTTTATGCTCATAATTTAGGTGATTTTCTCTATGTTCTTTTTTTAAATTGCAACTCTTCTCATATTTCTTATCTTTCATGAGACCACTGAATATATGATTAAGCAAAGTGCTCTCCAATATCTGAATACTTACAGAATCTGTTTCTCCCTTTATATACTTAGTCATCTTTTGAGGTCTGTTAATCTGGTTCCTCAGACCCGGGGACCATAAAATATATAGCTCTTTAAGATCTCCAAGAGATTAATGGCTACGCAAACAGGTGCTCAAAGTACATTTGCTATTTTTTAAAAAAAACAATTCTAAATTGACTAATACTACATACCGCAATTTTGAGCCTACTTAGAAAGTTATCTGTTGCTAAAGAGAACATGAAATTACAGTGAAATTGGCAGTTTAATTGTCCGTATTGGGATTCTGTTAAAATAAAAACTTCCACGCCTAAGTGATAACACTGAAAGAGATTGTAGACAGATTTCTCTATGTAGATGTCAAGGCAAGCCAATCTCTGGAATAGCTCAGTGAATTCCAGGGTTGAATGAGAAGGTCCATATCAAGGTTCTTACATGAAGTAGTACAGCCTTCCCTGTGCATGGCTCCATGATGCGTGAACTTATTAGTTAAATAACACCAGTGCCACAAAAATATAATTCAAATTTCATTACCATGTTATACTAACTGTATTGCATAATATAAATTTGCTCCTAACTCTTCAGCCAACAAATAACTATGTAAATAACACATACATGATCATGCATGCCACTTATTTCAAAGTCTGCCAGGGATTGGTCTGTACACATCATTTTTTAGTTCATACAGTCAGCAAAGGGGCTTCTTGTCTACTAGTGATAAACCGACATGACGTTTTATAAAAATGAATAATCAAAAAAGGAATTGGTCAGCAAAGAATAAATGTGCAAAGAGGAAATGAAAAATGATAACCCTGGAAGTGAAATTTGGGTCAAACTTAAGTGGAGTTACAGAAGTATTGCTGACTATGGAAATGTTGATAGGGCTGCTGTTTGAAAGATTCTAAATATGCAGCTGGAGAAACTTAGGGAAGGTGAAATTATGTATCTAAATTAAAGAAAGTGACAAAAGGGATGAAGGTACCCCAGAGGAAGTAGGGGTATCTGGCAAATAATTTCTTAATAGAGAAACTCTCAGAGATCGTTAATGACATTTGCAAGTACAAAGGATATGATATTGGCAGTGGATCCTAACACAGAAAGGAGTGTCACAGTTCATCAACACATAAACACTGCTTGCTCTATATCATAAATTATGTGATGAAAAGGAAAAGGCAAACACTGTTTAAACTGTTCTTGGCAGGTTTTTTAGTGAACAAATAAAACATGTTTATGTTCAATGTTCCTAATATTCTAAATTACAGTGTACTAAATAAACATTAGTTTTACCATTTCTTTCCATTTCCCTATCCATTTATAATCAACAGTATGAGAGTTTTTTATATTTTGACAAAATTTTTAAAGGTCACAGAACAACTGTAATTTTCCCCATTGATTATTAAAATTGCTTTGCAGTTTCAGCTTACAGGATCATTTTTGCAGTTGTACACTGCCATAGAAAGTGGGGACTGCTTATATTATTTCAAAGTAAACTCTTATAAGTTAAAAATGTTTATCATAATGTCTACAGTGAACACTTAAAAATACATAAATAAAAACTTATAGAAAGGTATACTAAAAGATTTATAGAGGAGTTCAAAAAGATTACTTAAAACTATTTAACTCAAAAGAAGGTAGGAAATTAAAAATAGAAAAATGAAAACATCTTTTTAGATAGCAGCAAGTTAATAAACTTATGATCAACTGTACCAGTGATTACATTAAATGTACATGAGCTAAACACTGTAATTAAAATTCAGAGTTTGTCAGAATGGATAAAAATCATTCAACTATATGTTGATTACAGGAGATACGTTGAATGTAAGGAAACCAATAGATAAAACTAAAATCAAAGGAAAAGTCATTTCCTACAAACAGAAGTGTAAGAAAGGTGGTACAGATTTTTAATACTGAATAAAGTAGACATCAAGCAAACAGATTAACAGAGATAAAGAGGAATACTTGATAAAAAGATTAACTCATTAAGAATATAAAACAATCATAAATGTGTACATATTCAATAATTTCAAAATACATGATATAAAAAGAGAAATGGAAATATCAGCAGTTATCATTAGAGATTTTCTTTTCTCAGTAATTGATAGAATATTCATTAAATTTGGGACAGATAAAGATGGGAACAACACCTTGACCTCACAGTGTCAGAATACTATGTGCAACATCTGCAGAAGGCATGTTCATTCCCAGTGCATGTAGGACTTCCACCAAAACAAGACTATTTGCTAGGACATACGTCTCAAGATTGAAATATTACTTGCTATGTTCTCCAACCATGATTAAAGAAAAATAGCAGTTACTTAATACATTCATAATACATAATAAGACAACATGCTCAGTTGCTTTAGTCGTGTCCGAATCTTTGTGACCCTATGGCCCATAGCCGGCCAAGCTTCTCTGTCCATGGCATTTTCCCAGCAAGAATACTGGGAGTGGGGTGCAATTTCCTCCTCCAGGGGATCTTCCTGACCCAGGATTGAACCAGCATTTCCTGTATCTCCTGCATTGCAGGAACATTATTTAACACTGAGCCACCAGGGAAGCCCTAACTGAAAATTTTTTATTTTTATGAGCATATTTTGTATTTGGGTCCAGTGTGATTTTTCTCTTCATGTGTATTATTTAGAGCTGTTGTAAACAAGCCTACACCATTGGTTTACTCTTGAACATTGTAAAATGGCATCATGTGTCTCCTAGGAGCTGTGATATTTGAATTAATTCAAAGAGCACCTGGTTGTGGCTTAGGTGACAGATTGTGAAAAGAGTTGGCTATTAGGGGACCAGTTAGGCCAAGTGCTTTGGTTTTGTTTATCCAGATGGCATATAAAGAATCCTTAAAATTTCTCCATTTTACAAAATCCACTCTACTAGTCAGTCTTTTAATTGAGTGTTTAGATAACTTATTTAACTAATGTTAGGCCGCAAGTCTTCCATTTATTTTTTTGTTTTCTGTCTGTTCTTCCTGATTTCAGCTTCTCTGTTTTTTTCTTTCTGCTTCTCTGTGGGTCATTTTAACAATTTTTAGACTTCCATTTTTATTTATCATTTTTACTTATTAATCATAGTAGTTTATATAACTTTCAAGTCAATTGCTTAAGGTATTATATATATATACTCTCTATATATAGGTTATATAGGTTATATATATATATATATATATATATATATATCTCATATGTATGATGCATAGTCTGCTAGTGTTAACAATTTACCATTTAGAAAGAAGTATAGAAATCTTCTCTCACTTTATATCCTTTTGCTCTCTTTCATTTATAATATTAATATAACTATCTTAACTATTTTAAAAGTTCCTTTACATATATTGAGAACCAAATAGGGTAATTTTTGCTTCAAATGTCAAATACAATTTTAAAAACTCGAGAGGAAAAGTAAGCCTTCTTTACTCCTATTTTTGCTCTTCTCATTGTTCTTTCTCTCTTCCCGACATTCCAAGCTCCCCTCCTTTATCACTTATCCCTACTTAGAGAAGGGAGGTGTGACTTGTTGCTGACCGGTGGGGTTGGAACTCTAGGTTTCCAGCTGGCCTCTAATGACTCTAGATGTGGGGTGACTCCCACTGACAGTGCCCCTTCTACCCTGTCATTAGACAAGTCTCAAGGTCCCTAGCCTGTTGGCCTTTTGCCCTTCACCTTTCAGAGTCTTCTTGCGCTTCTTTTATAACAAAGTGTCCCAGACTTTCAGCTGTACTTAATAGAAAAAAAATAGAGCAAAGTATGTCTACTTTATATTTGCAGATGTGGAAATCTTGGAAAATATTTCTAGCGCAATGATGAAATGTGATTTATCAGAATTTGTGAGATGCAGATAAAGTAGTATTTAGCAAGAAATATATAAAGCTGAAAAGTTGTATTGGAAAATAAAAATGGTCTGTAATTGGTGATCTAAACCTCCACCTTAGAAAGCTAGAAAAAGAAGACCAAATTAAACTCAGAGTAACTAGAGGAAATGGCAACCCATTCTAGTATCCTGTAAAAAGTCCCATGGATAGAGGAGCCTGGTGGGCTACAGTCCATGGGGTTGCAGAGTCCGACGCAACAGAGCAACTAAGGATGTATTCAGCTAGAATGAGGGAGTTGACAAAGAGCACACTAGATGAATTAGAGAACAGACGAATAAAAAAATTATTGAAATCAGCAGCTCTTTCTATGACAATGTCAACAAAATTGATGAAACTTTAGCAAGACTGATCAAGGAAACAAAGAGAAAAGATGTAAATTGCTAATACATTCAATTTTGATAACATTTGCTTTGAAACGTGAATTCTTTCCAATGCAGTTGGTGAACTACGGAACACTGAGTGTGGCACACCTTCACACTTACTTGTGCGTGATTCTCTGCACAAGAAACAGGTGAATGTTGAACTCAGTTGAACCAAGTCACCTAGAAATACACAAAATGCACACCTGTGCACATCTCAGACGGATACCAGCTACCTTATTTCACCACATGTGTGATGAACCGCAGCTGTCTACATCTGGTATTGGATCTTCCTGTTCAATTTTAGGTACCTCTACCTCCATCACTTTATAACTCATGAGCTGTAACTTTTCTGATGCCCACTTCCACAAGCAAGCTTCAGATAGTTTATTAAGTGTCATATTTGTTGTAGTATTTATTAATTTCTTAACCATTTCACATGTATAAAACTGCTACCATTTTTTAATAGATTTCTATCTTTTTTTTCTGTTATGTGTCACCAGCAAAATTTTTGAATGTTGTACCCATATTTCCATTTCCCCCATAAGCCTTTTGGTTTTTACTGTGTAATTTTGCTTAACATAGTGATTTTTAAGGATATATGTATAAGTAGCATTATAGCCAAACTGTTACTTTACCCAATGCTGAAATTTACTCTCCCTAATAGTACAACTAGACATTATGATATGTTGCAATGTGAACTATACAGCATCACCTGTGAAAATTTCTTACCCAAAATCTTAAGCCTGAAACTAATCAAGTCTTTAGATCTAACTTCCACTGTTAAAAGAAAGAAAAGAAAAATAAAAAAAACCACAAGGGCTAGAGAAATAATTTAAATGACACCATGAGGAAACCATTATATAAATACAAAATGTTACAGCCAACCAGATAGTTGGCCTGGTCTGGTTATATACTATTTTGAAGAAATCAACCATGAAATACATTTCTGGTACCGCTGGGACCATTTACTGGAGACAGGGTATTACATGAGATTATGGAGTTATTTTTACTTTTAAGAATAGCAATGTTATTCCTGTAAACTGTAAAATGTTCTTATTTGGGGACTATAAAAACTTATATATTTAGAAGTAAAATATCTTGAAGTGTGTGATTCCCCTAAAATACTTCAGCCTTTTGCATATATACATGCACACATATATGTATAATGGAAACATATCCAAGTATAAGAAAACAAATACTGTTAAGATATTATGGATGTTTATTGTACTGATCTTTTCACTTTTTGTATGTTTGACATTTTTCCTACTTTATTTTTATAAGTTTACAAAGTTGGCATCTAAGAAGAATTAAAATATCTTTCGCCTGCTTTTTTTTCACAGAAATTCCATGACTTCAGGGACCCCTTTAGGTCTCAGAGCCAGTTTATCCTCCTGCTCCAACTGGACTCAGTCCGAGCTCAGTGCTCATATACCTCCTGTTATAAACGTGCTCGGCTCAGGAGGCCTTTGCCCATCTTCGGGATTCCTTGCATTCCTCCAGGATATAAGGCCCCCATTGTATTCCCTTGTCTGGCCCCACAAGGGAAATTTAGCATAACTCTCTCTCTCTTACTTGGATTATTTTTGCTTTGGGAAAAGGAACAATCACATCAGAGCAAACTCTGAGAAAGTACATGGAGTCGTGCTTAGTGTTCACTCGTAGGAGAGACTGTGTCCTGGAAATTTGGGACTTTGGGGAAAAGCCTTCTTTGCCTTTAGCAAAGACTTTAGCACAGATGTGGACAAGGAAATGGCACCCCACTCCAGTATTCTTGCCTGGAAAACCCCACAGACAGAGGAGCCTGGCAGGCTACAGTCCACGGGGTCGCAAAGAGTCGGACACAACTGAGCGACTTGACTTTAGCACAGATGGGCAGCCCAAGCAGGAGGACAGAGCCTGGAGAATGAGTGTCCAATGTGTGCGCCTGAGTCCTGCCCTTATGCAAGGCCTGGCACAGTGAGAATCTCTCTTTACCAACTCCTTGTTGACTCAGAGCTGCTGAATCTGAGCCAGGCCCGAAGGAAATAGATACCTGAGTACAACAGACAAGGGGACAGCTTATGTGCATGCTGTTACAGTGATTACAGAGAAACCTTGGAGATGAAGGGCGGGGTCCAGGCATCCAGGAGAAGAGTTAGGGTATTTAGGAGAGATTATAGGATTTTGGGGGTGTATTTTTGTTTGTTTCCTCTTGTAATTTTTCACTTAAGAAGGTGATTAACTGTTGTGCATCCAGAAATAGTTTAAGCTAAACATAGCATAGCTGGCAAGGGTTGATATAAAATAGAACTTGGGTGTAGCAGTGCTGCCTCTTAACTGTAATCTTCTTGAGTAAAGCAAATTCAATGCTATCAACTCAAACCTAGGTCAACCTTGAGAATCAAGTGTAAGATCTTAACTTCTTAATTCAGGAGGAAAAGTTCATTCTTATGGGTATGAAAACTATCAGATTTAGAAGGACCTTTTCTTAAATAGCTATAATCTTTTTTAGAAGTGGAGATAACCACTGTTAAGAAGATTTAATTCATATTTCCAGTTTTATGGGTGAAGACTATAGAAGTAATTCAGCCAGGCTCACCTATCGCCGGTTAGTAATAAAGGCAAGACTCCACGTTCTACACTTTTCTCAATATAGCAAGTAGTTTCTCTGAATTTGGGATTCTTTCCTTCATTGATTTATGATTAAATATGAACTCAAACAGTATATGATTAAAACTCAGAGGAGATGGTGTGTTGGCCGTATTGAAACCTTGTAAAACTTTGGTTAGGTGCTCAGAGGTGGGGCAAAGACTGTAGATGGAAGACAGTATGGACATAGTCAGCAGCATAACGTGTCTCTAGTTAGAGGTAGGTGTTGTCCTTCAGGTGATCTAATCTCGGGATGCTCAGAGATGATTCCAGGTGTCCTATCTGAAGAGCTACCTTGATGTTAAGCACATCGGCTCCTGTGTGAGCTGGAGAACCTGAACATCGTGGAATTCGATATCAGGAAATAGGAAAGGTGGCTCTGGACCTAAACTAGGTGCGTGTGCAGAAAGGTCTCCTGCCCCCAGCCTTACTTGAGTCTCCTCTGTGATACTCCATGCAACACTTTTTCTTTTTCTGTAGAAACTCCCTTAAACATTCTATTCTGTAATATTCTATTCTATTCATTCATTCTTTGAAAAAAAAATTGGGGGGAAATAATTTCAGACATGTAGAAAGATTGCATAAATTTTGTAAAGGATTCCTATATTGCAAAAAAAAAAAAAAAAAAAGAAATTGCAAAGAATCCCTATATACCCTTCACCCAGATTCTCAACATGTTAATGTTTTATCAGTTTGATTTATCATTTTCTTTCAGAATCATTTGAAAGTACAAAGGCCTCTTTATGCCTAATTCTTCAAGGTGTATTTTTGAAAGAAGGATATTCTCTTACATAACTATAGTACACTCATCAAAACCAGGAAATTAACATCCATATAGCTGTTATCTAATCTACATTCACAATCCATCAATTGTCACACTAATGTGCTTTATAGCAAAAGAAAAATGTATTTGTCTGGTATAAGATCCAGTTTAGGGTCACATGATGCCTTTAGGTAGCACATCTCTATAATATCCTTCAATTTCCTCAGCCTTTTCATGACCTAGACATTTTCGAAGATTACTGGACAGTTGATTTGTAGAATGTCTTTAATTTCTGGTTTATCTCATGTTTCCTATGATTACATTCAGTTTATATATTTTCGGAAAGCATGCTACAGAAATAATATGTTTTTCTTAATACATTATCTCAAAAGGCAAATGATACCTATTGCCCATTATAGGTTACAACTGAGCAGTTGGAGAAAGTGGTGTCTGTGATATTTTTATACTGTAAAGTAACTTTTTTCCCCATTTGTTAGTAAAGGTCTTGTGAGAGATACTTCTAGACTACATAAAAATCGTGTTTCTTATCAAACTTTCACTCACTGGTTTTAGTATCATGGTGATTCTTGGTTGTGCCTAATGCTAATTATTTTCTAATTTCACTTCTCTTTCCATATTTATTTCCATCATTTCTTCCATATCTATTAGGTGCCATTCTAATCTAAGGAAGAGATTATTATTCTTTCTCATTATTTATTTATGTATTTGCATAAGTACAGGTTACATGGATTCTTATTTCATTCCATGGGTTATAATCTGTACTATCAGTATGTATTTTGAGGCTCCAATTGTCCCAGATTGAGTCCCTTTAAGCTGACTCCTTATCCTTTTGACTTGTCCCCATATTCTTGTAGTACATCTCTACTTTCAGGTACAGCAAGATGTTCCATGCTTATCTTGTACTTTCTGAGCCATACCCCTAAAATCAACTATTTTTCAAAGAACCCTGGTCCCTTTTAGTGGAGAATGGTATTTGGAATTTCAGATCTGGTGCTTAGTTTGCTTATTTGTACCATGATATCCCAAATGACACTTTTACAAGCCCTGTTTTCATCTTTTCACTTCTATGAAACTTTCTGGGCCTTTCTACTGGAAGACTCATGGTTCACTTTTCCACTTCCAGATTAGTTCTTGTGCTGCCTTCTGCCTTCCAGGAAGCAGATTCTACCTGCCTGTTGTCATTTCCTTAGTAACATCTCTTCTAGTGGCTATAAATTAGGATGCAAGCCCCTCAGAATCTATCTGTCCAGTCAATTCCTGTAGCAACTATGAACCCCAAACTAGTAAATTTCAATACATAAGCTCCCAAACTTAAATATTCTTATGGATAGAATGGATCAAGGCTTTTGAAATCATGAAAGTTCTGTAAGTTCTGTCCATCAATAAGTGCAAAGACCTTCCTAATCTTCTTCAAATAGGGACACAGATGTGAAGAAACAAGATTGGCAAGTGTGGGTAGAGTTCAACCTTTCTGAACATGGTTTGTGAATCTGTAGCCTGTTCCCTGGTCTGTATTTCCCAACATTTATCTGAGAAGGTTCAGGGAGTGTCTTTGCCTTTTATGCCTCTTTAATTCTTGGGACTAAAGTCCATAAATCCTTTTCTCTTTCTCATCTTGGGTGTCTCAAAACTGAGTTAAGACCCAGTCAAAGCATTTACTCTCCATATGAATTCCCAAATGCTCTAAATATCAACCCTCCAAAAAAAGACCAAATACAGCAAATAATGGTGGACAGGAAAAGTTAAAAATGTAATGTATACATTTCATTTTCTCAGTCCTGAAAGTTTTCCCTGGTCAAATCTGGCATTTTTGTTGTGTCTTAAAGTTGTGATTTGTTATCATTTCATTTGAAAGCACATGTCTTTGTTTAGACGTGTGTGTTAGTTGATGCCAGTAGTATATCCTGAAATGTCTTCCCAGAGTGATAGTAGTTTTCATTAATCTCAGAAACCATAACCTTTTCAAATGTCAGGGAAGCAGAAGCACAAAGAAGACTTGTCAGAGCTAACTTCCAACTCCGGGCTTGATTTCAGTGTGATCTTAGTGTCAAGCATTTGTGTACCATGTCCACTGCTGCCTCTAACCCATGTGATAACTTTGCACAGGTTAGAAAAAGGTGCCTAGAAAGTCTCAAACTTGCAAGTAATTAGTCAGTCACTTCCACTCACAATTCATTAGCCCAGAATTACTCATGTGACTTCACCAATAACAAAGCTGCCAGAAAGTGTTGTCCTCTCATCTATTTGGAATCGGGGAGAACAGAAAATACTTGACACCAAGATTAATGACAACAAAATGCCTTAAACTTGGTTGTTATCTTATAAGTAATCAGCAATATTTCACTTTATTAGTAATAGGTTAAATAATGGTGCTTCTTACAATATGTGGTCTCTTAAATTCTGTGAAATATTATTTTGATGGATTTATTGAAGTGAAGGGTTAGTTGCTCAAATGTGTCCAACTCTGTGTGACCCCATGGATTGTAGCCTGTCGGGCTCCTCTGTCACTGGAATTCTCCAGCCAAGAATACTGAAGCGAGTAGCCAGCTAGTGATAAAGAACCCACCTGCCAATGCAGGAACATAAGAGACATGGTTTTGATCCCTGGATTGGGAAGTCCCTGGAGGAGGGCATGGCAATTCACTCCAGTATTCTTGCCTGGAGAATCCCATGGACACCTGGAGAATCCCATGGACAGAGGAGCCTGGCAGGCTACTCTGTACAAAGAGTTGTACAAGGCTGAAGCAACTTAACACTCAAAAACATGCATGAGACTATTGATACATTTCTACCGAGCCCCACCAACACACCAGGTAAAAATCAAAATCTAAGGTCATAAAAACACTCCTAGCCAATAAACTATTCCAGAAAGTGACAGGATGTGTTTATGGGTACTGCTGGGTCAAGGCTGTGCCTTTTGCATGTAAATGGGAGGAGCTGGGTCCTGGGCCATCACTCTTGACCCTCTTTCTGTCCTATATTCACCCCCCATCTTATGGCCATTGTAACTGCTGCTTCAATGCTGGAGGCCAAAGTCTCTCTGCCTGTCTGATTCCTGCTGGTCCCGTGGCTCTTGTGACTACTGCTTCCCATGGGACCCTAGTCACCTTGTCATATCCACTAGAGCTAATTAGGCCTATTCCAGGCAGAAACCACAGTTGGGCCAAGACTTGGGATCTGGGTCTGATGGCCTCACCTCAACCTGAACCCTGGTACTGCACTGAGGCAGGTCGTCTGATTATCTCTAGCCCAAGCTGGTACTGGTATCTGGGCTCAATTCTGGTTACCACTTTTCTAGACTCTCCCAGGAATGCCCCATCTTGAATGCACAACCTGTTTTTGTTTTGAGGTATTAGCTGCAAATACCCCAAGTGGCCAGCAAAGTGTCCTCCTCCATCACCTCATGATGACGCTGACAAAGCTGTGTTTCTCCCACTCCAGACTTAATGAGCTTCTCCTATAGGAGAGAATCCAAATGAGAGAAAGCCTGTGCCCACTGCCCTGTGAAGCTTTAAACACCACGCTAGGATTAGTTTAGCACTTGCTCTGCAGACCACTTTCTCTCCCTCCAGACCCACCTCTAACATTCCCATCCCTACCCATCCCTGTCCAGTCATGTTGAGCTGTCTGCAACCACTTACTCTTCAACACCAGGCTCTCTCACACCTTGGGTTTTCACACAGAACTTTTGTTTAGAGTATCTACTGCATCTTGCTGCATCTAGCTGATGCAGTAGATACTGCATCTTGCTGCATCTAGCTGATTCTTATATACTCTTCAATGTCAGGCCAAAGTCTGTCACCCCTTGGATACCTTCTCGATTTCTACAGCCTGACTCACTCTCCCTTCTTTCAAGCCCTCCTGAATTTTAACCATACACAGGTCAGTCTAATCACTGTATCACATTATAGTTGTATATGTCTGTCTCCTCATAGCAAGCTCCTTGAGGGCAGAAATCATGCTTTTGCATTTCTGTGTATCTCATCTCTAGCACAAAGCATGGCATGCTGCAAAGGTCAGTATATGTTGAATGGATGCAGGTCTGTGCTCTTGATGAAGAAAATGGAAAGTCAGTCACCAGGCCTGCAAACTTGAAGGCTTCATTAGGGCCCTCCCACTGGAAGTAGGAGTGACATTAAACCTAGAGACAGAATAAATGGGAGCAGGAGAGGGAGATGCCATCTATGTCAGCTCTCCTCAAGTACAGTAAGGAGCAGGGAGAGACCAGCAATGACACTGGGGGTAAATATGGGACATTTTGCAGACACCAGTGTGCACTAAGAAAGGGCTGCAATACTGTGGCCATTAAGACAAGGGCCTCGGCCTCGAGAAGATACCTAAGGGGCAACTCAATAACCAGGATTTCCTTGCTGAGCATCAGAACTGTAGTTCCAATGGCTCAGTGGATATCTCTTGGGCACCTCAGATTTGAGATGCCCAAAGCTGGAATCATTGTCATCATTTCTACCTCCTGGGGTTCCTCCTTAAGTGAAGGTTCTGTCCCATAATGAACTGCCTGAGCTGGGAATCTGCGTATCATTCATGATGGCTCTTATGCTCTCACTTCCCATATCAGATTCACTACCAAGACCTGTCAATGTTTGCACCTGAACATCTTTGGATTCTTCTTGCTAAGCCTGTTAATTCCATACGCTCATCTCCATTCCATTGGCACTGCCTTGATTCAGGCCACGTTCCTCTTCTAGGACTTAAAAATGATTGCCTTGCCTTTAGTCTCTGCACAACACTATTAGGTACTTCCCTCTCCTTTCTGAAAGACTTTGGAGCCTGCTCACTGTCAGCAGGATGAAGTCTTATTTCTTAGCATGATAGAATCATCTTCACAATCTGGCTTCTTCTTCAATGTCAAGATTTATCAGTTAAGATTCTTTCAGCTTCAAGTGTCAGAAAATCATGATGCAAAGGACTTAAACCAGTGATGTTGTAAGTGACAGACACATATCTAGAGTGTGTGCAAGATGACCCATTAGACTACAAGGAAAAATATGAGAACTTCTTAAAAAGTGAGACAACTAAATTTACTAATGTGTAGGTTAAAGCGTCTGCCTGCAATGCGGAAGAACTGGGTTCGAACCCTGGATCAGGAAGATCCCCTGGGGAAGGAACTGGCAACCCGCTCCAGTATTCTTGCCTGGAGAATCCCATGGACAGAGAAACCTGGTGGGCTACAGTCCACGGGATCACAAAGAGTTGGACACGACTGAGTGACTTCACTCACTTTCTAATGTAAAAATTGACCCTGGTGGATTCAATCAGTCCTCATACCTCATAAAGGCAATCAAATCTCCCATAGGTTTAAGAGTCTGAAGAAGGAGATGGAATTCCAAATTGAGGAAGAGTTGATCTAGTGTAATCCATGAATGCCTGGATTAGTGACTTTATAGATTGTACAATCTGGGGGGCTTTGTATGGTGAAGAGCGTGAAATTATTTTCCTTTTAATTTGTTATTGAAATATAATTTATAAAACTAAAATATACCAGAGATACCATAATTTTTACCTTTTATAGAACTTCTAATAGAAATAACAGAATATACTCTTCTGTGTTTGGCTTTTTGCTTATCACAATGCTTTGGGGTGCATTCATGATGATGTGAACTGGTACATGTTTGACTTTCTAAGAAGCTGCCAATTTGTTTTTTAAGGTGTTTGTATGATTTTGTACTCCAACCAGTGGTCTGTGAGGATTCAGGTTCCTCCACATCCTTGCCAACATTTGATATTGTCAGATGTTTTCATTTTAATCATTGTAGTGAGATGGTATTTCATTAACATTTATATTTGCATTTCCCTGATGACTAATGGTGTTTACCATTTAATATGCTTCTTATCCAGTTGTATGTCTGCTTTTGTGAAGGATTTATTTAAATTATTTTTCCACTGAAATAATTGATCAACTTTTGTTGGTGCTAGTAGTAGTTTTTAATTTTGGTGAAGGCTTCACATTTTGGTAATTAGCTTTGTGTATTCTGTTCTTGTGGCATTAGTACTTTCTATATCCCACCCAAGAAATTTGGTCTGATTGTGAAGATGCTCACCTGTGCTTTATTCTAGTGTAGAGTCAGAGTACAGGCACCTAACCTCTTAGTATTTCTATAAAATCAGTTTTGAGTTTATAGACTTCCTGAAAGGGTTTGAGGGACCCCCAGTGATAGTCAGCCTACACATGAATATCTTACAATCTATCCATGCTGATTTTTTGTCTACCTCTTCTATCAGGAGTATGAAGATCTCTAAGTCTAATTACAGATTTTTTTTTCTTTAGTTCTGTCAGATTTTACATCATACAATTTAGAACTGTTATCTCATGTATGCATATTTAGGATGTTTATGTTTCTTAATTATTTGACCCTTTTATGTGTCCCTTTATCTCTGACAATGCACTTTGTCTCGAAGCCTAATTTGATATTCATATAGCGACTCTAACCTTTAAACAGTATATAAATAATGATTGCATAGTATATCTTTTTTCATCCTTTAGCTTTTAACCTATCTGTGGATTTATATTTAGTGTGCATTTCTTGTGGACAGCATATAGTTGTTTTTCCTTTTTTGTTTGTTTTTTTTTGAACATCAGTATGACAATCACTTTTAAAAATTATTCAGTTCAGTTACATTTAATATAATTATTGACTCAGTTTGGTTGGAGCCTACTGTTTTGCTATTTATTTGTCCTATCTGTTTTTGGTTTAATTTTCTTTAACTGAATATATAGCTTAATGTTTGTTTCTGTATACTCAACTGGATTTTAGTCATACTTCTTTGCTCTATTTTTTAGTGGTTGCTTCCAGGATTAAAGTGTTCATTCTTAACTAATTGCACTCTTCCATGAGTTAATACGCATACCACTTCAACCCAATCAAAAAATGGACCAAAGATCTAAACAGACATTTCTCCAAAGAAGAAATACAGATGGCTAACAAACACATGAAAAGATGCTCAACATCACTCATTATCAGAGAAATGCAAATCAAAACCTCGATGAGGTATCACTACACACCAGTCAGAATGGCTGCTATCCAAAAGTCTACAAGCAATAACTGCTGGAGAGGGTGTGGAGAAAAGGGAACCCTCTTACACTGTTGGTGGGAATGCAAACTAGTACAGCCACTATGGAGAACAGTGTGGAGATTCCTTAAAAAACTGGAAATAGAGCTGCCATATGACCCAGCAATCCCACTCCTGGGCATACACACTGAGGAAACCAGATCTGAAAGAAACACGTATACCCCAATGTTCATCGCAGCACTGTTTATAATAGCCAGGACGTGGAAGCAACCTAGATGCCCATCAGCAGACGAATGGATAAGGAAGCTGTGGTACATATACACCATGGAATATTACTCGGTCATTAAAAAGAATTCATTTGAATCAGTTCTAATGAGATGGATGAAACTGGAGCCCATTATACAGAGTGAAGTAAGCCAGAAAGATGAACACCAATACAGTATACTAATGCATATATAGAGAATTTAGAAAGATGGTAATGATAACCCTATATGCAGGACAGAAAAAGAGACACAGATGTACAGAACAGACTTTTGGACTCTGTGGGAGAAGGCGAGGGTGGGATGTTTTGAGAGAATAGCATTGAAACATGTATATTATCAAGTGTTAAACAGATGGCCAGCCCAGGTTGGATGCATGAGACAAGTGCTCAGGGCTGGTGCACTGGGAAGACCCAGAGGGATCGGATGGGGAGGGAGGCGGGAGGGGGGATCGGAATGGGGAACACATGTAAATCCATGGCTGATTCATGTCAATGTATGGCAAAAACCACTACAATATTGTAAAGTAATTAGCCTCCAACTGATAAAAATAGATTAAAAAAAAAAAGTATACCACTTCATATAAAACTTAAGACCCTTGACAGTATACTACCCTGTACCTTTTCTTTGTGCTGTTGCATGAAATTCTACTTTTATGTGTATATAACCACACAATTCATTGCTTTAATTTATAGTTTAAACATATAATTATGTGAACCCTTTTACTTTGCAGACAGAAATCATCTTTTAGCTCAGAAATATGTTCTTCTATTATTTAATTATGTTTAATGATGGCCTCACCTCTTTCTCATCTTTTTTCCTTTTGTGAGACTGATTTGTTTTTCAAGTTGCCTCAGTATTTTCTCCAAACCTTTTATCATTTACCTCATGGCTTTTATCTTTTTGTACTGTTGCTCAGCTCATTGAAATATTTCTTCCATTTGTCTGGCTTATGATTTGAATCTCATAATGGTTCTTTTGTCAGTTCACTTATTGACTTTGTTAATTCTTACTCGCTTTTTTTTTTAGTACTGACAAACGTCTCTGTATTAGCCTTGAATACCTTTAGTACTGTTTTTCCTCTTCAGTTTTTTGTTAGTCTCCTCCAGCAGCTCTGTTTCCCTAGGGCCTATTCAGAGTGGTTCTGCTTGTTCTCCTCTCTCTAACTGCCAGAGGTTATTACACTTAATTGCTAATTGATTTGATAGTTTGCTCACTTAGGCTCAGGTTCAGCTGCTGATGGACCTGAAGTAAGGACTGTCCCATGAGTGATGGAAAGCTTGATGGTCTCTGCTCAGTGATAGGACAGTGGTAGGGCAACAGGCACTTTATCATCCTCTACCAAAGTGTCAGTGTCAGGAAGAAGTCATTCTGTTTCTTAGTCTCCCTGAATTCTCCCACACTAGGAGCAAAAAGAAGAAAATCCCCCTTTCAGTTCCTGTTAAGCATTTCAGAGGCAAGGAGCCCAGACATCCAGATCCAGGCCTAGTTGTTATTCCCTTGGTAGTATTGTTGGGTGAGAGGTGGGGGTTCCACAGATCTCAGGGGACTAAGTTCTCTTCATGGATCCACAATATTCTAATCTTTGAACTTAAGGTCTCTATTGCTATGTCCAGGTTCTCCCCTTGCTTAGGTGGAAAGAGTCCTGCACACAAAGTGATCTCCGCTTTGATCAATGTCAACTGCAGCCATGGCAGTGCTTAATCCAGAAGGAGCTGGACTGGAGCGAAGGGAGTCAGAGCATGTTCAAGCTGCCATTCTTCAGGAATTTTCTACTCTAAGGACCACTGTTAGACAAAGGAAAACTGACCATAGAGGTTACTAAGGTAACCATAATGTTCCCTGTTGAGTGGTATGTGAAGCAGTGTGGTGTCAGAGGAAACCTTTGGGGTAATTCAGCCTGGGGTTGGAATCCCAGTTCTGCCACATACCCGTAGTAAGCAGGTTATTTAGGGTCTGTGAGCTTCACTTTCTTCTTCTGTGGAATAAGGAATATGAGATCTCATTTATAGAATTGCAGGATTTAAATCAGATAATCCATGTTTAGCTCCTATCACAAGGTTGTACCTTGTAGGTTCCCTTCTCTCTTTCCTTTAAATCTCTTTCTGCTAACATTCCTCTATTTTCACGCTCATAGACATGTCTCATAGCCCAGAGCAAAGGTACCCACAGGATCTCAGCTGCAGCCCAGGTTTTCCTATTTCAACATTTTCCAAGTTATGTGACTCAGTAATGCTACAATATGTTTTTGGACTGTAAACAGCAGGGCACCACAAGAAGAATTTATATTTCATGTAAAATCAGCAGAGTTTGAGGTAGAGACAGAATATTTCCTGAGGCCCTGAAGTTAGCATGGGTAAGAGAGAAGCTGGGTCTGGACCAAGGGAGAAGGACTAAAAGGGTGAAGATGGAAGAAGATGAATTGGGGCTGGTAAAAGGACTGTGTCAAGGATAGAGACCGAGAGGGGGAGAGGTCGTGGGGTCAGTGTGGAGCCGCGCTGCCTTCCTCCCGCCTGGCCTTTAGACCAAGCCCGTGCCTCACAGACAGACAGAGTGCAGCCCCGGCCCCTGTGCGTAGCACACAGACGGAGCAGGCTGCCAGTTGACGGCCGCTTTCCTTTAACCTATGAGCCTACCTACCGGTCCACTGACACACCCTCCATGCCTGGAGAACCCGGAATGGCAACCTGCAGACTAACTGGAAATATTCTCCACTCAAGGCTTTCTTTATTTTGTCACATTCTTTCCTGCTTCTCATCTTTACCCATTTTCCTGTTGTCAGCTCTGCTTTGACCTTGGTGCTCATTGACTAAGTTTAGTTGCCATGGTTTGGCTCGAATGCCCTCTCTCCCTTTCGCTCCTGGCAGTAACTCCATCCTAGTTTTAGCACCTGCTCTTGGAATGGAAGTTGACCATCAGTCTGGCCACTAAACTTTTTCCTTTCTAGTGTGCCTCATTCTGTCTTCTCTGCCGTTGCATGATTGAAAATGTCTTTGTTTTAAAGTCTGATTACTTCAAAAGGTACTTCCTTCATTGCCTGTATCTTCTGTGATAGTAATTACATTACTAATCGTTGTTTATTCATTACTTACATATACTATTCATTATTTATAGCACTTAAAAAAGATAAAATTCTCTTATATAAGGAACAGCAATTGTTCAATCAGATTAGCTAATCAACATGAGTGAGTTAAAAGGGGTCAAGATGTAGATGGGAAGTGAAAAAGAAGTTTTAAGAAAAACTGACAAACCATGTCATTTAGAGAAACCAGTACTATTAGATAAGAAAGCTGACTGGAAATGCCTCACATCTAAGTTTATTTTCCATAATATTTTGCTTAGAGAAGGCAAGATTTAGGGTTGGGGAAAAGCTCTTATTTACAGTTTCTGTTTATTAATATACCAACAGTTCTTCTAGTTAAGAGGCTAAATTTTTTAAAATCCAAGTTGTCCAAAATATAATCTGTCTTAAAATTACTTCATGTATCCCCAAATTAATAGCTTAGTTGCCATTTTAAGAAACTAGAAAAAAAGAGTAAATTAAACCCAAAGCAAGTAGAAGGTACGATGTTTAAGATTAGAGCAGACATCAGTGAAGTGGAAACCAAACCAAAAAAAAAAAAAAAGACAAAATTAACGAAAAAAAAGTTGATTATTTGACAAGATCAATAAAATTAAAACTTTATCTAGACCAGTGGTTCTAAACCAGGGATAATTTTCCACATCTGGGTACATTTTTCAATGTCTAGAGATAGCTTTAATTGTCATACCTTGGGGCCGGGTCAGGGGAGGGCTGGGCTGGGGAGGGGGTTAGAGGCAGAGGCCAGAGATGCTGCTAAACATCCTATGATGCATGACAGCCCCCTCCATAATAAAAATTATTGGGCCCAAATATCAATAGCACTGAGATTGAGAAAACTGGTTTAGTCTGACCAAAGCAAATAAAAATCAGAGAAGAAACAAATTATCAAAGTCAGAAATGAAAAAGGAGACATCACTACCAACCTTATAGAAATTAAGAGGATTACAAAGGCATACTATGAAAAAACTTTATGCTAACAAATAAGACAGTTTTGATTAAATTAGGAAGGTTCATACAAAGACACAAATGAATGAAACTGACTTAAGAAGAAACTAAAATCTGAATAGACCCATAACAAATAAAGAATTGGAATAGTAATTGAAAATATTCTCTCAAAGAAAAGTCTAGACCAGATGTCTTCACTGGTAAATTGTATAAAACATTCAATGGAAAAATAATACTGATTTTTCAAAAAGTCTTCCACAAAGTCTTCCACTTTTCAACTAATTCCATAAAACTAATATTGCTCTAATACCAAAATCAGACAAAGACATCACCAAAAAACTATAGATCAATATTCTTTATGAGTTTAGATATAAAAATTCTCAACAAAATATTAGCAAAATGCATTCATCTATATATAAAAATTATACTCCATGACCAAGGAGGATTTCTCCTAGGAATACAGAGTTGGTTAATTTTCTCAAAACTGATGCAATATCACATTAATAGGATGATATGAGTAAAGGACACAACCTCTACGATCATCTTTATAGATGCACAAAACAAATTTGATAAAATCTAATGCCCATTCATGATAAAAACTCTTGATAAACTAGAAATGGAAAATAATTTTCTCCACTTTATAATGGAGAGGGAAATGGCAACCCACTCCAGTATTCTTGCTTGGAGATACCATGGACAAAGGAGCCTGGTGGGCTATAGTCCATGGGATCGCAAGAGTCGGACATGACTTAGCGACTAAACCACCACCACCACTTGATAAAGGGATTCTGTGAAAAATCTACAGCTAGAATCATATTTACTGGTGTTTGAGTCAATATTGGCCTGATTACCTAATTGGCTGTCTCTCTCTGCTAAAACAGCTTTGTCATTCCGAGTCTCCTCATTTATAAACTGAAGAGTCAAGGCTATTTTATTTCCAGGACTTCTTCCACTTCCTCTAACATTGTAAATATCTGGATGCTTTCAAGTGAATTATGATTCATGGGCCAGGTAACTAGACTTCAGAGAAGGCTGTTTCTCTCTGCTTTAGAGAGTAAGTGATCATTTTAGGATGGGAGAACCTCTTGAAGATCAAGAGAGTAAGTGATCATTTTAGGATGGGAGAGCCTCTTGAAGATCAATCAGGGCTAGGTTACTCCGTTTGCCACGTGAGTTAGAACACTGACACATTAAGTCACTTGTTCAAGTCAAACCAGTTATTTAAGTAAACCAGTTGGGGCTACAATGCATTCACCTTGTCCTAAAGTCAGAGTCCTTGCTCAAGGGGAAGCCAGTGTCCTTTATTTTATTTATTTTACTCAGGTTTGGGGGAACAGAACTTGGAGGAAGAGTAGACAAGAAAGGACTATTAAGTGCCAGTATGTGTGGGTTATATCTCCTTGCAAACAGATGCAAGGCTGGATCTGAGCCTGGATCTGAGGATCGTGTGAAGGGTGTTGCTTATATATGTCTAGTATACTCATTGCACAACTGTAAACACATACTTCCCTTTTCTAACCACTGTTTCCCCACAAATCTCCCTGTCACTGAGTAAAATCACCACAAGCATCAGCTTTCAGGAAAACCCCTATTTGTTATTCAACAGATATTTCATTTCTACAAAAGCCAAACAAAAAAATAATCACATAAAAGTCAAAGTCTAGTGAACTCCCTGTAAATTCATGGCCTGATTTCATGGGTCCCACCCTGCTTTGTTTCTGGCTGTGAACATGTGGCTCCAGGTTCATTTCTTTCTCCTCTTTCATCATTTACTGCTTTCTTACTGCTTCTCACCTCCAAGCTAGATCCCAGAGCATGAATTAGGGTATCAGTTGTCTGTCTCATTGTGGTTGGAAGCGTAATATTATAGGGAAGTTCCTTGAATCTAGAGAATTTGGAAAATTGACTATCGGGGTAATAAAATACCTAACACTCATGACTAACTATAAGAATAGATGCCATTTATTAAACACTGTGTACGCACTCAGCATGTGAAGGTCTCTATATGCATTCATGTGTTTATATTTCAAAACACTTTTATGGAACAGGCACTCTTATCTCCATTTCCTAGTAAAGCAATGAAGTTCAGAGAAGTTAGAGTGTTCAGGGTCATATGAAATAAGTGGTGAGGCCCCCAAATCTGGCTGTCTCTAGAGCTGAGCTGTAAATGTCCCTCTCATCTGGATCCAGTTTTATCCACTGTTCAAATCCCTCCACATAGCACTGTCAATAGACCATCCATCCTCACCGAGGGAAGAAACTCAGGACACCTAATTCTTACCTAATGTTCAAGGGACTTTTTGCTGCTTAAATTCAGTTATTTGTCCTGAAACTTCTATACAAACAAGTCAAACCACATAACTGATTTTCAAATTGAAAAAATAGACCAAAACAAGAAGAGGTATTGTGTCCCTTTGCCCCTTGACCTTCCCTGTCCCCCCCAATTGTCCCCTTCCTGAACAATCTCTATGTGACAGGGTTTTGCATCTTCTTTGAACATGTGCCAGGTTATTGCTCCTCCCTTTTCAGATGTGGTGTGGCACCCACAGCACTAGAAGGAGCAATAACATCACCTTCCTCTTTCAAGTTTCTATACTTCTTTTAATGCTGCCTAAGCCTTGCTGAATTTTTAGTGATCATCTTATTTGCGTGGTTAATTAACCTGGGAAATCTGTTTCCATCTCTACATGGTTCAAATAAAATATATTTAGAAATCACAGCAGAGTATGTACTTCAGGCTTCAAGAGATACTTGTTCAGTGGCATTATGTATTCACCTCACCTAACTCCAGATTAATTGATTGCCACGATGTCTATTTCCACTTAGACTTGCTGATGATTTTATTCCTTGATCGCATAATCCAAATTTGGCCAAGGAGTTTGGCCTGTCTTTTTTTAAAGATGCCCTTTCCCTTAGAGGAACAGAACACAAAGAGCCCCTTCTTGTAAAGAGCCTGGCTGAGCCATGTGACGGAGCTGACAGGGGCACATCTTCTATGCTCATTCCTCTCCTGACCAACGGCCAAGATGCATATTTGACTACAGAAGATGCTGAGGAACTCTGCCCACTCCAAGTTTAGCCTTGATCTTGTTGGAGCGGCAAAAATGTCTCTGTGTCAATGGCTAAAATTTCCTAGTCAGGCTCTCTCCACCCCTGGCCTGCGTTTTCCATCATCTGTTTATTTGTAGTGGGAAGAGATCATCTTCCAAAGTGGGCCAGAAGCAGAGAGATTCAACTCTACCCCCTGTCGAGGCATAATAATCCTCTAAATCTGCCCGGGGACTCAGATTAGTTCTGGATGCTTTCCTGTCACTTGGGTGGAGGGCTTGTCCCCAGCATTAATATTGATGGAGATATAAATTGTTGCTGCCTATTCAGTTTTTCACTGGTACTTAAAATTGAGCTTTAAAGCCCTACAAAGATTAAAAAAAAAAAAAAGCGAAATGCTTGCCAACTTCTATAGTTCTTGAAGCACTCAAGCAATAGGGTCCTCCCTGATGTCCTTAAATTGGAGGAACATTTCCCCAGCCTGGCCCCTGTCCTGTAATTCTACCTGAAAGCAGCTTAATCTGTATTTGAGGTTGTTGCCTTCTTCCTCTGGCCCAGTGCAGAAGGTGATTCAGTGGGATGAAATCCGAGCTGGGCCTGGCATGCCTGAATTTTAAAACATGTATGAAGTGTGTATTTAGTTGTCACAGAGAGATCTGACAGTTTATGGGAAAGGACCAGCAGTGGGCATTCGTAGCACACACCCACTTAAGAGTGTGCTGTGATTTGAGCATCCCCTCTCTCCAGAGCCAAACACACCTCTATAATAATAATAATAATAACCCTCACTTACAAAGCGCCAGAATAAGCTCCAACCATGGTTTGCTTTTGGGGATACCTTACAAGGACATGGATGGCTGCAGGTAGAAACAAGTAACCATAATCGAGTTAGCTCATCAAAAGTTATATTTTGCCTTCTTGGATTAAAGTAGTACAGGGAATGTTTGATTTTAGTCACTGCCAGAGATTCTGGAACTGTCTGGATTTCTCAGCTCTGGGATTTCTCATTTGTTGGGCTGCATCTAGGCTTGGCTTCTGAAATGCTTCCTCCTGCCATTACCGAACTTAACAAGCATCCTCTAAACACAGGGCATTGCACTTTATTGTCTTATTCAGTCTGCGAGGTAAGGTAGGCATTGTTAGCCTCTTTTAAAGATGGTAAAAATGGAACTCACAGAGGATAAGGATCTACTCCAAGGCCACACAGCTTGTGAGCAGGAGAGTTGATGACGCAGTAGAGAAGCCAGCAGAGCCAAAGGCCTCCATCTCTAAAGTCCTTGCTCTTAACTGCTGTGTCCTAATGCCTCCATAGGACCTTCTCAGGCCTGTGCCCTACCCTTGCCCACCCCCCTCCCATCCAGATTAAATGTTAGGATTATCCCCAATCACCCTGCCTCCAGGGAAATGAATTGTCAAGCCTAAGAAAAAAGTCCTACCATTTTCTTTGAGAAAGGAGAGGACACCAGCCCCCTATCTGACCTCAGTTGCTTGGAAAACCCCGCGTAAGCCCATCTGAACCCCAGAACTATGAGAAGGAAAATGAAATTGTTCTTTTAAACCACAAAGTGTTGGGAAATTTGTTATGCAGAAAAAGACAACCAGAATACTACAGTAATGAATTAGTCTGTTTTCTTCCTAAATCACTCAATATCCCTAGTACCTAAGGTCTATTGCAGAGATATCTCCAACTTCCTCTCAATCCCTAAATGTTCCTCCAATTTAAGGACATCAGGGAGGACCCTATTGCTTGTTTTCATGAGTTTGAAGGGCAGTGATTAGAGCTTTTGGAAATTTCTTATCAGCCTTTTCCTCCTGTGTTGTCACATAATACAACTGAACAGGCCTTGCTGGGGAGGAGGAGGGGAGAGAGGATTGTCACAGCTCAGTTACTGTTGGGGTAGTTCATCTCATGACATTTATACTTCCGACATGTCCAGAGTGATTTTGAATTTGGCTTTCCAGATGACCTACCATGACTGTTAAAGAGTACTTCACATCCTGTACGAAGGCAGGGTGTAATTTCTCCAAATGACCAGATGGGTCACTAGTAGACAAAAATAAGAATGGAAAATCATATTTTACAAATGCTTCCTATGTGTGCAGGAACTTCCTATGTGCTAGGGACTGTCCATGAATTATCTCATTTGATCCACATTCAAACACCAAAGGGAGTTACACTTCTCCCCATTTTGTAGATAGTAAAACTGACTCAGAGAAGTTGTAATTTAAAGGTAGTTGGGAGAGCCAGAATTTGAGTCTCAGTCTGATACCAGCTTTTGTTCTCTTTTTACTCGTTAGCATCAAATACCCAGAGCCAACCAATATGACTTCACTGCAGATGTCAAAGCCATGTGATGGGATCTTTGCTGCTTCTCTCCACCCTTCCCTGAGGCAGGGGCCATTCTTGGACTTGTCTCCAGGTTAAGTTCAGTCGCTCAGTCCTGTCTGACTCTTTGCGACCCCATGGATTGCAGAACGCCAGGCCTCCCTGTCCATCACCAGCTCCCAGAGTTTACTCTAACTCATGTCCATTGAGTCGGTGATACCATCCAATCATCTCATTCTCTGTCATCCTCTTCTCCTCCTGCCTTCAATCTTTCCCAGCATCAGGGTTTTTCCAGTGAGTCAGTTCTTCACATCAGATGGCCAAAGTATTGGAGTTTCAGCTTCAACATCAGTCCTTCCAATGAATATTCAGGACTGATTTCCTTTAGGATGGACTGGTTGGATCTCCTTGCATTCCAAGGGACTCTCAAGAGTCTTCTCCAACACCATGGTTCAGAAGCATCAATTCTTCAGCGCTCAACTTTCTTTATAGTTCAACTCTCACATCCATACATGACTACTGGAAAAACCATAGCTTTGACTAGATGGACCTTTGTTGACAAAGTAATGTCTCTGCTTTTTAACATGCTGTCTAGGTTGGTCATAACTTTTCTTCCAAGGAGTAAGCGTCTTTTTATTTCATGGTTGCAGTCACCATTTTGGAGCCCAAGAAAATAAACTCTGCCACTGTTTCCACTGTTTCTCCATCTATTTGCCATGAAGTGATGGGACTGGATGCCATGATCTTAGTTTTCTGAATGTTGAGCTTTAAGCCAACTTTTTCACTCTCCTCTCTTTCACTTTCATCAAGAGGCTTTTTAGTTCCTCTTCACTTTCTGCCATAAGGGTGGTGTCATCTGCGTGTCTGAGGTTACTGATATTTCTCCCAGCAATCTTGATTTCAGCTTGTGCTTCCTCCAGCCCAGTGTTTCTCATGATATACTCTGCATATAAGTTAAATAAGCATGGTGACAATATACAGCCTTGATGGACTCCTTTTCCTATTTGGAACCAGTGTGTTGATCCATGTCCAGTTCTAACTGTTGCTTCCTGACCTGCATACAGGTTTCTCAAGAGGCAGGTCAGGTGGTCTGGTATGCCCATTTCTTTCAGAATTTTCCACAGTTTGTTGTGATCCACACAGTCAAAGGCTTTCACATAGTCATAAAGCAAAAATAGATGTTTTTCTGGAATTCTCTTGCTTTTTTGATGATCCAGCAGATGTTGGCATTTGATCTCTGGTTCCTCTGCCTTTTCTAAAAACAGCTTGAACACCTGGAAGTTCATGGTTCACATATTGTTGAAACCTGGCTTGGAGAATTTTGAGCATTACTTTGCTAGCATGTGAGATGAGTGCAATTATGCAGTAGTTTGAGCATTCTTTGGCATTGTCTTTCTTTGGGATTGGAATGAAAACTGACCTTTTCCAGTTCTGTGGCCACTGCTGAGTTTTCCATGTTTGCTGGTGTATTGAGTGTAGCACTTTCACAGCATCATCTTTCAGGATTTGAAATAGCTCAACTGGAATTCCATCACCTCCATGAGCTTTGTTCTTAGTGATGCTTCCTAAGGCCCACTTGACTTCACATTCCAGGATGTCTGGCTCTAGGTGAGTGATCACACCATCATGATTACCTGAGTCATGAAGATCTTTTTTGTACAGTTCTTCTGTGTATTCTTGCCACCTCTTCTTAATATCTTCTGCTTCAGTCAGGTGCATACCATTTGTCCTTTATTGAGCCCATCTTTGCATGAAATGTTCCCTTGGTATCTCTAATTTTCTTAAAGAGATCTCTAGTCTTTCCCATTCTATTCCCATTTGATTGTTTCCCATTGTATTCTATTGTCTCCAGGAGCTCATGGCTATCATTGAACCAAATATATGCTGCATAGGTAAGAGCTTATGCTGTACTCTGTTCTCTCCTGTATCCAAATCCAGGATGCTGCATGCCTGCCCTGGGGGGACATGGATATCTGCTAGTGTTCCTGCTTCCTGGGGTGGACATCACTTCCAGTTACCAGCTCGTGGGCCATCATCATGTTTCTAAGGGTTTGCTTACTCAGAGCAGAATCCTAGATGACTGTGGCTCTTCATATACAGAGAAAATAGAGGCCTTTGTACATGAACATTCTGATCTTTATGGTGCCACTCGTCTCTACCCCCTCCCACCTCAGCCACAGACTCATCATAGCAGAGAGGTTCCAGTCGCAGCTTAGATGCACAGCCAGATAGCTCTCATTATCTATTACTTCATAAATGGACAGGATTTCTCACAAACTTCCCCACTCCTTTTCCTCTGATGGTGGCATGCCCTTCTTTTACTACTTCAAGCTAACTCAGTCACTTATAGTTTTCAATATGGTTAATCCTGAATTTGGTGTTTTCAATGCAATCCAAATTCCTGCTGGCTTTTTTGGCCCAGAGGAAATGTTCTTGTCCACGTGTTGTCCTTCGTTCTTTGCTGACCATGGCTCTGCTGCCGCAGCTTCCAGGCTGTGGCCGTGGCCTCTGTGCTTTCCGTACCCTCTGCTGAAGCACCTGTGGCTGGAGAGGTTTGTGGATCCCCTGGCCCCCACATCCCCTTGCCGCCTAGTTCTGTTCTGGTTCAGTAACATGGCCTACCTGAGACTCCACTCCACCTCATCAGGCTCCTCTGGGCTGTCCCCTCTCCCCGAACTTTTAGGGCTCCAGCTGGCACAGGGACTGCCTTTTATCATGGAAAATGCGGTAATCATTACTGATGTTCACCAATAATCTCTGAATTACACTCATTGAACCCCTGATATGTGGCTCGGGCCTTGTGATTCACTTGAAGAATAAACAAAAATGAGGTGGGTCAAGATAAACATCTGATTGTCTGGGCAAGACCCTCCTGAATCCTATTCTCCTGCCAGGGTAATTCACTTTGTTCAAGATGGCCATTGCATCATCATTCTTGTGTCCCTGAGTGTTGAAATGGACTGACCTCCCTGCCAACTAGTGATGGTCATGTAATGTGTGCAAAAAAAAAAAAAAAATTAAGCTTCTAAGATTTCAGGGCTGTTTGTTATGGGACTTTCCCTCACAACCCACAGGAGTCCAGGAATATTTCTAGGGTTGGGGGAGGGGAGCTATTCCGTGTCCCCACCCCCACCCCCAGCCTACTCTGCCATTGCTGCTCTCATGTTTTCTCCACTCTGTCTCTCCATGGTGACCGAGGCACTTCAATTCCGTAAGCCTATCTGGATATTTCCATCCTGTCTCCATGCCCCTGCTGGTTTTGACCTTGAGGAGTGAGGCAAAGAGTAGGTCCTCCGGCCAATTTTAGACTCTCTTCTGTAATCCTAAGAAGTCCTCTCAGCCAAGGAAAGACCTTTACCTCCTTCCTGTGTGAGGGAAATACCTACTTTGATTCATATCCTGCCTCCTTCCTATGGCCTCCTCCTGCCATCCTATGACTGGTTTTATAGTCCTGTGTCCTCATCTTGCAGGTTAGCTCCACACTGTCCAGCCCAAGTTTTTCTCTTTCTTTTTTAAAAATTTATTTTATTGAAGTATAATTAACTTACAGTGTTGTGTTAATTTCTGCTGTACCACAAAGTGATTCAGTTACACATACACTCTTTTTCATATTATTTTCATTTATTGTTTATCATAGGATATTAAATATAGTTCCCTGTGCTATACAATCAGTTTAGTTCAGTTCAGTTGCTCAGTCATGTCTGACTCTTTCTGACCCCATGGACTGCAGCATGCCAGGCTTCCCTGTCCTTCACCAACTCTTGGAGCTTGCTCAGACTCATGTCCATTGAGTCAGTGATGCCATCCAACCATCTCATCCTCTGCCGTCCCCTTCTCTTCCTGCCTTCAGTCTCTCCCAGCATGAGGGTCTTTTCCAATGAGTCAGTTCTTTGCATTAGGTGGCCAAAGTACTGGAGGTTCAGCTTCAGCATCTCCTTCAAATGAATATTCAGGACTGATTTCCTTTAGGATTGACTGGTTTACAATAGGACCTTGTTGTTTAACCATTTTATATACACAAGCTTACATTGTACTGAGCTGAACTGAAGCTTAAACATTTTCTAACCCCAGCCTCCCACTCCATCCCTCCTCCTTAGCAACCACCAGCTATATTCTCTGTGTCTGTAAATCTATTTCTGTTTTATATATAAGTTCATTTGTATCAGGTTTTAGATCTCAGATATAAATGCTATCATATGATATTTGTCTTTCTCTGTCTGAGTTACTTCACTTAGTATGTAATCTCTAGGTTCATCCATGTTGTTGCAAATGGCATTATTTCGTTCTTTATTTATGGCTGAGTAGTATTCCATTATCTATATAGGCCACGTCTTCTTTATCCATTCATCTGCTGATGGATATTCAGGTTGTCTCTAAGCCTTGGCTATTGTAAATTGTCCAAGCTCTTCTCTTTACCCAGCTCTTAAAATCAAACACACCGACTCTTCAGACCTGCCTTTACCCTGGACTTGAGAAGCTATATTTTGAAACTGAAAGGTGAGTTTTCCCTTACTCACTGAGGACAGTGAGTAAGAAAGCCATCTCTTGTACCTGGCAGGTATAGGAAGAGGACATTAAAGACAGTAAAAAGGTAAGCCATCATTCAGCACTGCAACCTCACGCTTCCACCTCTGCACACCCACACCTGCTCTGCCCCTTCCCTGCCGTCAGGGCTCTGGTCCAGCCCAGCCTTATCTCTCGTCCTCTTCCCGTATCTACAATTTCTCTCTCTTTACTGGTTCTGTGCCCTCATCATTACGTCACCTTTACATTTTCCCTGTGAAAGTAATTAAGCAAGGAGGCTGTAAGACTGAGGGGCTTCTCTTGTCTCAGCAGCCTATGTAAGCAGATCAAAACCTAAGCCTGAAACGCCTCAAGGTTTAGAAAATGAAACCGAAGGGCAGCCAATCATGAACAGTCAACAAGCCTTTCCTGCATATGGTGGCTGTTTAAGTTAGAGCCAATCAAATGATCTCCTTGTTTGCCTTCTGTCATCCTGTCTATAAAAGTCTTGACCTGACTGTTGCCAGTGGAGTGCTCATAACCCCCCTAGTTTGCACTTGCCCAGTTTGGGGCTGTTCAGTTCCTCCCACTTCTCTGGCCATTTCTCTACCTCCCTAGTGAGTTCAAATAGATTTTGCTCATATAAACTCTTATGTTTTTGAATATACCTTAGCTGCTGTTTCAACATCCCCTTCAAAAACCTACAAACAAAAAGTCAACCAAATGCCCTCCCAAGCACATGTCCATGTCTCTCACCGTATCCTCCATGGGTTTCCTGAAAGAGGAGCTCACTCACCATCTACTCCTCACTCCCACCCTCTTCCATTTTGGCTCCCGAGTCCAGTGGGCACGTGTCAGCCTCATCTCCCTAGACCTCTCAACAGGATTTGCTCGGCTTGACCACCAGCCTCTCAAAACTCCTCCCCTGACCCAGGCTCTCCTGGGTTTCCTCCCACTGCTCTGGCCATTTCTCGGCCTTTCTAGTGAGTCCCTCCACCTCTGTATACACTTTTGAGGTTGTTGTTGCCTGGGTTCTGTCTGCGGCTCTCTTTTCTGTTTACATCCTCCCCCAAGGACTTAGAGACCACCAGATGTACCCTACACATCTGTCTTCCAACCTTTGAATCTCTTCTTTGCTCCTAGACACATGCCTCCTTAGCCTACTGATGAAAGGCAGGGTGAAGGGACGGTGCCCTCTCTGGGCAGTCAGCGCTGGTAGGGTCTGCTGGCAGGGGTGTCCTCTGTGCTCTGAGATGCCTCTCCTTGTCCTCAGCACACCTGTGATCCTGCTGCTTCCATATCCCGCTGTTTCTTACAGGAATAAGTGTGATCTCTTTCATTACCCACTCCCTGGTGGTAACAACTCTGCTGTTTTCAAGATCTTTCACACTCTCCTATGCAATAAGCTGAAGATTTTTTGCTCTCTGAGGTCTCAGCATTCCTTTCAGAGAGAATTGCACAATTCGCCTGGGGTGGGGGTGTCAGTGGTGGGGACAGAAGGCTGCCTCATTTGGGCCTTGTCACAGCAGCTCAACACTGACCACATTTGGGTGTTGGCAGCCTCTGTGTGGGGTGACTCGTCCTAACAGCACTGGCTCTGTCTAGCCTTAAAAGCTTTGCACCAGCAGTTCCTTCTGCCAGGAACATTCTTTCTTTCCCTCTCTCTACTTTCTGCAGGCCTCTGCTCAAGGCTAACCTGTCTGACTGTCCTGTGTTACCTAGCACCTCTCAATCCTCTTCATCCCCTTCATCTGACACATTTTAATCTATTTGTCTATTGTCCTCCTTTCTCTACTGGAATGGGCTTCCCCTGATGGTTCAGCAAGTGAAGAATCCACCTGCAATGCAGGAGACACAGGAATGCAGGTTTGATTCCCTGAGTCAAGAAGATACCCTGGAGGAGGAAAATGGCAACCCACTCCAGTATTCTTGCCTGGGAAATCCCGTGGACAGAGGAGCCTGGCGGGATATATAGTCCATAGGGTTGCCAAGAGTTGGACACAGCTGAGCAGCTAAGCACAAGTCCTCTTTTGGAATATACCCTCCGTCAGTACAGGAGTTTTACAACTTTGTTCAATGCTAAACCCCATCTCAGACAGCCCCTAGTATGCACACTACATTTGTTTAATAGATAAATGGATGAACGCGTGAATCATGATATCTCTTCCCGTGGGAATAGGTAATTTAGGGCTGTAGATTTTAAATTGCTCTAGATAAACCAAGTCAGAAACCTGGGATTCACACTTGACTGTTTCTTCTCCCCAGTCTTCAGTATCATTTGATTAGTTCTACCCATTGGATGCCCTTGAACTTGGCCCCACCTCTCTGCCCTTATTCCCAGTCCAGATGCACAGCATCTTTCACCAAGTTACAGCCAAGGCCTCAGGCCTGTTTACTCTGACTTTAGTTCTTCACCCTCCAAATCAGCCCTCCCACTTAGTCACTGGGTGCTGCTGACCCCCAAAACAGCAATGGCACTCCCTGGATTAAAGGACTTCAAAGACTTATCATTTCCTCCAGGGGAAACCCAACCTCCTTTGCACATACAACACTTGAGGTCTGGCTCCCCCGGCACTGAGCAGCCCTGTCTATCATGGCTTTTCCCTGGACTCGGTGCTCCACACTCACCCAAGCCCCCCGATCTGTTTCAGCAACCAGAGCATTCCAGACAGAGAGGGAATCATGGAGTAGGAGGAGCCGTTCTGAACCAAGAGTCTTCACAGACACCAAAATAAACCCACAAACAAGACTTGAGGCTTCTGCTTCTTCAGTCCATCCCCCTTCTATATTCAAGGAGGGCTCTGTGCTTCTCTCTGCCACTGAGGCATGCATAGCACTGCATTTTAATTGGCTGCTTGTTATTCTTTTTCACCCATCAGATGGTGAGCTCCAGTGTACATTTTAATGTGTGGTTTGTGTACTCAGTCTCAGAGGGAGGCTTGAACCTGGGAGCCACAGAGGAAATGATGGTTGAAAAGATGACGAATGAATACAACTTTAACAAACACATTAATTTCATTCATATAAGCTGGATGGAAAATATAACTTTAAAATACAGGAAAAAACTAAGTTATAGAAAAATAACTTCTCTTCCCAGGTAATAATGTCATATTTTACATGCTACTGCTCCAGAGTATGTGTTGTTATTGCAGGCGTTATTCTGTATGTGCGTCCATATCTGCCTTTAAGAGCAAATTTTTCTAGTACAGAATGCAGGAAAACATAACTCGCCATCCTGAAAGAAATCATCAGCTTGATGAACAGGCATTTAATTTGGGGGCTTTGAAGACTGACGTGTCTTTAGTGTATTCCTGGTGCAGGTGTGGGGCCAATGGGGCAGCTCTTTCTCTGGGGCACGTCCCCAGCATCCCTCCTTCCTGCCCTGGGGTGGACGGCACTTAGAAACGGAAGTGGTTGTACAATCTCCAAGGTCTACTTAATCTTTGGCCTAGTTATTGAATTTGCCAAAAAGGAGGCCAATTAGTTCCAGGTGTGAGGCTGGAGTCTCTGATGTGGAACTTCCCCAAAGGGAAGTTGGCTCACACCTGCCTGCAAATGGCTCCAGCATCATTACCAAGCTTCTCTCTTGCCTTTGGGCTGGGAAGTGAATTCCGTTTCCTTGTTTTATTTCAAAGTCAGTGTCCCATATGTTCTTGAGAATCAAGTATGCATTTGGTAATGCTTTTTTCATAATCTGAGAATTTGGTGCTATTTGGGTCATACAATTTAAGGCAAGAAATGATCCTCTGAAAGAGTAGATCTCGAAGTATACTTTTATTGGGGGAAAAAAAACATTTCCCTTTCACTAGTTAAAAAAAAATCTGTGTTGATGAAGCCGTTCTTGCCCCTCACTCGTGCAGTGACCCTTTTTGCCCAAATGGGTGATTTGCCCCCAGAGAAAATGATGTAGCAGCTTTTTTCTCCATGAAGGAGCATAAAGTAAAAACTGGGATAAATCTCATGTGCTCTAAAACCCATTTCTTAATGCTTTCCAGTATAGAACACTCTTCTTATGCACCCTTACAATGTCCCCAATTATAGTATTCCTTTTTAGAACCCCTGGGAAAACCAGGTTTACTGTTAGTCTTGCACACTTATGGGTCCATGTTTTCATTCTCAATCAAGAATCATGGTGAATTCTCAGCAGCAGACATATATACAGGGAATAAACATTGTTCCTTCTTTAAAAAGCTCTCTGAAGTATCAAATGTAACATGAAATTCATGGGAGCAAGAAGACAACTCCAGCACCCTAAATGCCTATGGCTTATTCTTTCCCCCTAACTCCTGCCAGGCCCTTGATCCCTGAGGTTTAAACAGAGGCCTGTGACCTCAGACTTGAACTTTGGAGAAATTGTCCCCACCCACATATAAAGAGCATCTATGAGCAGAACATGAGGATTTGATTAGGAAATGTGTTCAGGAGATTGGACAGCTACATACCAAGAAATATATTCTTATTCTTACGTAGTGTATAAAACTAGTGAACAGTTTAGGGTTGGTTAAGAAATATTGCAATTCTATAGCATAGAATGTGGACTCCTCAAAAGAGAAACTAGTGTTATTTATAGCACTAGAGTCTGACTTAAAATTTAAATGTATTTAAGAGCAGAATCAGGTAAATGTGCATTTTATGTTTCATAAAGATCACAGTTATAAACCAGGTAACAATCTTTTATTTATAAATGTCAAGATGAATTTCACAGACTATACCCTTTTTGGAGCTCTAATAAAACTGGAATATTTTCATAATACCAACAAGGAACAATGTAACTATGAAACCACATTCTTATATTCTGTCCAGAGTATTTATTGTGAGCATCCAATTTCCTAAAATTCCCTAAGATCCTTGTATGATGCATGCTTCTAATCAAGTAACTCCTAACTCTTATAATGGAGGGTAACATAAAACAAACAATATGGCAGCGATTGTGAAAGAAAAGAGACCTGTTTAGACATTAATTTTAAAAATACACCAAAAAACCTTAAAGGTAGTTGATAATATTGGTGACAGTTTGCTAAATATAACACTTGAGCTCCTGCTTCAAGATTAAATTTATTTAGGAAGGTTTAGCATTTGGTCCTTTGTAAAATTTAGATGATGCTAGTCTGAAGTGATAAATAAAATTCTTTTGCCTAGAGGTTCCTGAGAGATTGGGGCCTATAACATAGATTTGTCAGTGCAGCTCTGAACCCACAAGTGCGGGGAAGAAAAGCATTAGGAATAGTAGGGACACTGTTGCTACATAATAGTTCTTTCAAAGGCATTGGAAGTTTAACTATAACTCATTGTACTCTTCATACATAATTTAGCCACTAATTGTTCAGTAATTGATGTTCTTAAAATCAACAGTAAGATAATTTCTACAGTCTTCCCTCTGACAGTAAAGAAAGTCCTTCGTTTCAATTAGTAGGGATTAGTGATTTTGGAAACTTGACCCTCTGGATAGGAATATCAAGGAAAAGAGTGAGACCTATGTTATGGAAGGTTGCCAGTGTTTATGTCACAACGCCTTACATTGTGCATATCACATGCGTCACATTCTTTTGGAATGAGGTGGAGCATCGGCACAATTTAATAAAATGCTTGGGCGTAATTGAGTGAAGACTTTTTTCAAACACATTAAATTGGTTTACAGAAAATCCTCCTCTCTGATAATATTTCTACATTTCTACTTATTTATAAGCTTTGTTTACTTGTAAGGTTTTTTTTTTTTTTTTTTTTTTTTGCATCCTTTCCTATTTTAGCTGAATTAAAAACATCAACATTACTACTTCTTTGGGAAATGCAGTATGCTCCACTGAGCCCCTGTAGGAATACAGAAAATGTCCTTAGTAGTGGGGCGGGGAGATGCGTCAGCTGGGGCTTTGGATACTGATGTTTTTAGGCAGACGTTCTTTTCATTTTAAGTGGCCCTATGATTAATGTACCAGTAGAAAGTAAAGGTGTTTTCAAAACTGTATACACAGTCAATGAGTCATCCTGTATGCATCGTGGATATGTAAGTGTCAGGAAAGACCTGGAAATTACTTGATTTCATCTGCAATATGTGTACTTGTTAGTCCTGAAGGGTCTTCTCAAGGTCAGTTCAGATCTTTAATTGCCTGTTTTTTTCTACTTTCCTTGTTATTAACACATTTCCTTTCTTCCTTTTGCTGTGTTGTTTTTGCTTTTCTTTTATTCCTTTCACCTCCCCTCTAAATGAGAGTCTTCTTGGCTGTGTATCCCATAAGCCATAAATCCTCTCGTTGGCCTGCTCAAATATCCTGCTCACTCCCCTCTTCAATATTTCAGACCCTTCCCCAACATTCTCTTGGTCTGCAGAGCACTTCGCTTGTTGGAAAGGACAGCAAGTTGTGCTTCTCTTTCTTTTGGAGGTAAACTGAGAACAATCTTCCAGAAAATCACTCTTCCTTTCCACTTCTTCATTGTCATCTGTGAGTATCTCCTTTCCAAAAGCAAAAATAATAGCCCCTAACCTGGCAGATACACTGCCTTCTAAATTGAGATCACCAGAGTTTTTGAATTTTGTGTTAAAATGGCAAAGCAATCCTTTTTTATCCTCCCAGCTTTATTGAGATGTAATTGACAGACAGCACTGTATAAAATTTAAGGTGTACAGCATAATGATTTGACTTACATATATCATGAAGTGATTACCACAAGTTTAGTGAACATTCATCATCTCATATAGATATAAAATTTAAAAAAAAGAAAATATTTTCCCCTTGTGATGAGAACTCTTAGGATTTACTCTCTCAACAACATTCCTCTGTAACATATAGCAGTGTTCACTGTAGTTCTCATATGTTGTCTGTTACATTTCTAGGACTTTCTAAATGTATTCCAAACATGTAAGCACATTAACAAGTTTAGGTTAGGTGCCTCTGAGACAGAGTGAAGAAACATCATTCAGGAGTGTCAGATGGTAGCTTTACTGATATCTGCTTCAAGAAACAGAGAGCTGTTTCCTTCTTCCCAGCATCCCTAGGCAAGAAAACATTCCCAAGAATTGGGGTGGGGCTGGAGTCAGAGGCATGCTATTACTAGAGCTCTGGGGTCTCCTTGTCCATGCTCAGGGCTGGGAGCAACAGGGCTCTCGGGTCTCACATTATGGTTTGCCTGTGCTTAGCTATGTGTCCATTACAGCAAGCTGGGTGTTCTCTGTTGGCCGACTTTCCTGATTCTGGAGTAGAGTCCCAGGAAGTTATCAAGACACCAGGGAGAGAGGAACTTTCCCATGGCCCAGTGGTGAAGACTCCAATGCAGGGAGCATGGACCTCTGGTCAGGAAACTAAGGTCCAGTGTGCCTCAGGGTGGTACCAAAAAATAATAAATAAATAAATAAATAAATAAATAAAAAGGCCTTTCTAAAATATATTTCTAAAGGACACCAGGGAGGGAACTGTTCCTTGATTCATTTAAGCAGATGACTCTGTGGTCAGCCTCAGTGACATCTGTGTGCCTTGAATGCAGAGTGGAAGGAGGGAGAAGGCCACCAGACTGTGTGGGCCACGTGGACCTGGGCAGCAACCAGCATGGAGGGATGAGTTGAGGATCAGATGTTCCCACCCTCCCCCAGTACAAAGACCTCCCTTATTGTGTTGGCACAAGTTGCTGGAATTATGGGAGCCTAAGAAAGAAATTAAATTTTGTTAAATAAAAAGTTTTAAAAATATATATATATATTTTTAGAATATCTTAGAAGTAGATAAGATATATACTTACTGCATTCATGTGTTTGGCATTTTGTTGCAGTTTAACATTAGTGACTTTAATTTATAAAAGTGATAAATCCTTAACAACAAATAATAATAATTATAAAAATTTTATTAAATAAATTGAATATTTATTATCAAATAAGTTTTATTATACTTCATTATAGAATAATAAATAATAAAATAATTTTATTATAAAATATTTTATTAAATAAATCAACTATTTATTAAAGGCAATAACTAATATAAAATAATAATAGTAATGATAAAAAGAAACAAAGAAAAAAGCAACAAATCTTACCAAATACCATCCCTTAGAAAGACCATATACTGACAGTTGGTAGACCACAGTCTGGACACATCTCTTTGGGTAATCAGAGGTATTTTATTAAAATGGGATCACACTGTATGTAATGGGACTTCCCTGGTGGCCCAGACAGTAAAAAATCTGCCTGCAATGCATGAGACCCAGGTTTGATCCCTTGGTCAGGAAGATCCCTTGGAGGAGGGTATGGCAACCCACTCTAGTATTCTTGTCTGGAGAATCCCCAAGGACAGAGGAGCCTGTCAGGCTACAGTCCATGGGGTCGCAAAGAGTCAGACACTGAGTAACTAAGTACACATTAGATGTGTTATATTTAAGAAGGATTAACTTGACTTTAACACAGGAAAAATGGTACTGAAGCAAAACTAAAGGAATTGCTATACTTCACATAACTGTTTCTTTACCATTAAGAGATACTAACTTGCATAAGATTCCTTAAAAGTTAAAGGAGAAAATGAGGCCTAAATAATTGCATTTGATTTGATAAAATATCAACTAATTCCTTGATAGAAAAGATGAGATTGATGTTTCTGTACTTTTTTCCATTCTACTGCCCTCAAATTTAAATTCTGATCTCAGTGACTCTGGGCTTGGCCATGTGACCTACTTTGGCCTGTGAATTGTGACAGAGCCTGACTTATGCCTCTTCTAAGCAAAAGGTTTTGATTCAAAGGTGTGTTTTGGCTTGAGACCTCTGCCTTTAGCCCTCCACAATGCAAACAGCATGTTCAGAAGAGGGGCTGGTCTTTCGGTCTGGTTTCAGCAAGAAGAAAACACGTGGCCATGAACCCTGCTGATTCACAGCCCTTATCTAGCGTGAGCAAGATACACACACATGTTTGCCAGTGGGATATGGAGTTTGTTTGTTACAGTATCAAAAATAGTAACTACATTTTTAAAAGTTTATGTATTTATATTCTGCAGTATAAACAAGAATTTTCCAGTTGTTTAGCCTTAGCTTTGTATTAAAATGGGGAGGGGTGGCTGTGAGAATATACCCCTCGTCCAAGGTAAGGAGCAGCGGCTGCACTTTGCTGGAGCAGCCGTGAAGAGATACCCCACGTCCAAGGTAAGAGAAACCCAAGTATGATGGTAGGTGTTGTGAGAGGGCATCAGAGGGCAGACACACTAAAACCATAATCACAGAAAACTAGCCAATCTGATCACAGGACCACACTCTTGTCTAACTCAATGAAACTAAGCCATGCCTTGTGGGGCCACCCAAGACGGATGGGTCATGGTGGAGAGGTCTGACAGAATGTGGTTCACTGAAGAAGGGAATGGCAAACCACTTCAGTATTCTAGCCTTAAGAACCCCATGAACAGTATGAGACGGCAAGATGATAGGATACTGAAAGAGGAACTCCCCAGGTCGGTAGGTGCCCAATATGCTGCTGGAGATCAGTGGAGAAATAACTCCAGAAAGAATGAAGAGATGGAGCCAAAGCAAAAACAATACCCAGTTGTGGATGGGACTGGTGATATAAGCAAGGTCCAATGCTGTAAAGAGCAATATTGCATAGGAACCTGGAATGTTAGGTCCATGAATCAAGGCAAATTGGAAGTGGTCAAACAGGAGATGGCAAGAGTGAACGTCAACATTCTAGGACTCAGCGAACTAAAATGGATAGGAATGGGTGAATTTAACTCAGATGACCATTATATCTACTACTGTGGGCAGGAATCCCTTAGAAGAAATGGAGTAGCCATCATAGTCAACAAAAGAGTCCAAAATGCAGTACTTGGATGCAATCTCAAAAACAACAGAGTGATCTCCGTTCGTTTCCAAAGCAAACCATTCAATATCACGGTAATCCAAGCCTATGCCCCAATCAGTAATGCTGAAGAAGTTGAAGTTGAATGGTTCTATGAAGACCTACAAGACCTTTTAGAACTAATACCCAAAAAAGATGTCCTTTTCATTATAGGGGACTGGAATGCAAAAATAGGAAGTCAAGAAACACCTGGAGTAACAGGCAAATTTGGCCTTGGAGAATGGAATGAAGCAGGGCAAAGGCTAATAGAGTTTTGCCAAGAGAATGCACTGGTCATAGCAAACACCCTCTTCCAACATCACAAGAGAAGACTCTACACATGGACATCACCAGATGGTCCACACCAAAATCGGATTGATTATATTCTTTGCAGCCAAAGATGGAGAAGCTCTATACAGTCAGCTAAACAAGACCAGGAGCTGACTGTGGCTCAGATCATGAACTCCTTATTGCCAAATTCAGACTTAAACTGAAGAAAATAGGGGAAACCACTAGACCATTCAGGTATGACCTAAATCAAATCCCTTATGAATATACAGTGGAAGTGAGAAATATATTTAAGGGATTGGTCTGATAGACAGCCTGATGAACTATGGACGGAGGTTTGTGACATTGTACAGGAGACAGGGATCAAGACCATCCCCATGGAAAAGAAATGCAAAAAGGCAAAATGGTTGTCTGAGGAGGCCTTACAAATAGCTGTGAAATGAAGAGAAGCGAAAAGCAAAGGAGAAAAGGAAACATATTCCCATTTGAATGCAAAGTTCCAAAGAATAGCCAGGAGAGATAAGAAAGCCTTCCTCAGTGATCAGTGCAAAGAAATAGAGGGAAACAAAAGAATGGGAAAGACTAGAGGTCTCTTCAAGAAAATTAGAGATACCAAAGGAACATTTCATGCAAAAATGGGCTCAATAAAGGACAGAAATGGTATGGACCTAACAGAGGCAGAAGATATTAAGAAGAGGTGGCAAGAATACACAGAAGAATTGTACAAAAAAGATCTTCACGACCCAGATAATCACAATGGTGTGATCACTCACCTAGGGCCAGACATCCTGGAATGTGAAGTCAAGTGGGCCTTAGAAAGCATCACTACGAACAAAGCTCGTGGAGGTGATAGAATTCCAGTTGAGCTATTTCAAATCCTGAAAGATGATGCTGTGAAAGTGCCTGACTCAATATGCCAGCAAATTTGGAAAACTCAGCAGTGGCCACAGGACTGGAAAAGATCAGTTTTCATTCCAATCCCTAAGAAAGGCAACCCCAAAGAATGCTCAAACTACTGCACAATTGCACTCATCTCACACACTAGTAAGGTAATGCTCAAAATTCTCCAAGCCAGGCTTCAGCAATATGTGAACCATGAACTTCCAGATGTTTAAGCTGGTTTTAGAAAAGGCAGAGGAACCAGAGATCAAATTGCCAATATCCGCTGGATCATCAAATAAGCAAGAGAGTTCCATGAAAACATCTATTTCTGCTTTATTGACTATGCCAAAGCCTTTGACTGTGTGGATCACAATAAACTGTGGAAAATTCTGAAGGAGATGGGAATACCAGACCACCTGACCTGCCTCTTGAGAAACCTGTATGCAGGTCAGAAAGCAACAATTAGAACTGGACATGGAACACAGACTGGTTCCAAATAGGAAAAGGAGTCCATCAAGGCTGTATATTGTCACCCTGCTTATTTAACTTATATGCAGAGTACATCATGAGAAACACTGGGCTGGAAGAAGCACAAGCTGGAATCAAGATTGACGGGAGAAATCTCAATAACCTCAGATATGCAGATGACACCACCCTTATAGCAGAAAGTGAAGAGGAACTAAAAAGCCTCTTGATGAAAGTGAAAGAGGAGAGTGAAAAAGTTGGCTTAAAGCTCAACATTCAGAAAACTAAGATCATGGCATCTGGTCCCATGACCTCATGGGAAATGGAGAGACAGTGGAAACGGTGTCAGATTTTATTGTTTTGGGCTCCAAAGTCACTGCAGATAGTAACTGCAGCCATAAAATTAAAAGATGCTTACTCCTTGGAAGGAAAGTTATGACCAATCTAGATAGCATGTTAAAAAGCAGAGACATTACTTTGCCAACAAAGGTCCGTCTGGTCAAGGCTGTGGTTTTTCCAGTGGTCAGGTATGGATATGAGAGTTGGACTGTGAAGAAAGCTGAGTTCCGAAAAATTGATGCTTTTGAACTGTAGTGTTGGAGAAGACTCTTGAGAGTCCCTTGGACTGCAAGGAGATCCAACCAGTCCATCCTAAAGGAGATCAGTCCTGGGTGTTCATTGGAAGGACTGATGTTGAAGCTGAAGCTCCAATACTTTGGTCACCTCATGTGAAGAGTTGACTTGTTGGAAAAGACCCTGATGCTGGGAGGGATTGGGGGCAGGAGTAGAAGGGGACGACAGTGGATGAGATGGTTGGATGTCATCACCGACTCGATGGGCATGAGTTTGAGTAATCTCCAGGAGTTTGTGATGGACAGGGAGGCCTGGCGTGCTGTGATTCATGGGGTCACAAAGAGTGGGACATGACTGAGTGACCGAACTGAACTGAGTTTTTAGTACCAATTCTTTTGCTTAAGCCATCTCCATTTCTGAATGATTTGTTTTGATTCACCTCTTGATGAGTAGATTTCGTCATAACACATTTTTCTAAAAGAGCTCAAGGTCGCTATATATTTTGGGCTTCTTCAAGTTTGTGAATACCTTCTTGTGTCCCTTGCCTACTGGAATACCACCTTAACTAGGTATGATGCTGTCACCCATTTTCTTTCGCAACAGTGTGTAAAGATTCTTTCCCCATATCCTTGCGTGTGTGCTCAGTTGCTTCAATTGTGTTTGACTGTTTGTGACCCCATGGACTGTAGCCCACCAGGTTTCTCTGTCCATGGGATTTTCCAGGCAAGAGTTCTGGAATGGGTTGCTGTGCCCTCCTCCAAGGGATCTGCCTGATGCAGGGATCAAACCTGTGTCTCTTATGTCTCCTGCATTGGCAGGTGGGTTCTTTGCCACTAGCAGCACCTAGGTGGGGGTGGGGGTGGGGGTGGGGAAACACTTATTTGTTGTGTTTTTGACAATACCCATTATGACAGATATGAAGGAATATTTCATTGTGGTTTTAATTTGCATTTCCCTGATGATTAAAGATGATTTCATCCACTGTTAAAGATGATTAGTGATGTTGAGCATCTTTTCATGTGTCTGTCGGCCATCTTCATATCTTTGGAATTTTAAAAAAATCATAGTAAAATATACATAACAAAATTTACCATTTTATGCATTTTTGAGGGTAAAGTTTTGTGACATTAAGTACATTCACATTGTTGTACTACCATAACCACCATCCAATGCCAGAACTGTTTTTACCTTGCAGAACTAAAACGCTCCACTCTTTAAACAATAGCTCCTCATTCCCTGTTTCACCCGCTCCACCCTTTGCAACCACCATTCTACTTGATCTCCAGGAATTTGACCACTCCATGTATCTCATACAAGTGAAATCATACAACATTTGTCCTTTTGTGACTGGCTTATTTCACTTAGCATAATGTTTTGAAGGTTCATCCATATTGTAGCATGTGTCAGAATTACCTTCCTTTTTCAAGGCTGAGTAGTATTCATTTTTATGGATATACCACTTTTTGTTTATCCACTTATGTGTTGATGGACACTTATGTCCACCTTTTGGCTATCGTGAATAATGCTGCTATGAACACAGGTACACAAATATCTGTTCAAGCCCCTACTTTCAATTATTTTGGGTATACACTCAGAATTATATGATAATTACCATATGGATAATATGATAATTCTTTTTTTCTTAAGTTTTTGAGAAGCAGTCATACATTTTCCATACCCCTTGCCCAGTCTCACATTTCCACCATCAATTCACAAAGATTCCAATTTCTCCATGTCCTCACCAACACTTGGTTTTTAGCTTTGTTTTGCTTGTTTGTTTTATAAGAGCTATCCTTATGTGTAGAAGGATCATTCCTTGATCTATTCTCTACATACACCATCTCTTCTCTATTTCCTATAATCTTTGTATTATTCTCATCTATAGTCTTTGTGATTAATTCAGGTCTTTCAAATTAATGATTTCAGCTATATTGATTCTTTTCTTTGCTATTACATACTTGTTAGATATATTATGCACTTATATTGATAATTTGCCAGTTTCTCTAGCTTTTGCATTTTCAACACATTCTGTCATTTTCTGATCTTCCTTTACTGAATGCAGATATTTTTAAAATGTTATATCTCAAAACATTTTCCAGGAGTGTCATTATGTTCTTTGGGATATATGTTCTTTGCGACCAGGTTCATCACATCTTTTGCCTGCTCCTTTCCTCTGTTTTCTTTCCTTGTAACATGTTGGTGTAGTTGCCATGCCACTTTTCTTCTTTATATTTAATGTATAAGACAGGAGGCGTCTCTAACCAGTCTCCTCTTTGCTCTGAGAGATATGAGTACATGTTTCTTGCCATGCTTCCTCCTTTACTTCAGCCTACCTTTTTTCTCTCAGCTTCAGCCTGAGGGATAAACATAGATTTCTGTCCATTTATCTGTAGCCTGAAGGCATTGCAGCGGGGATAGAGGGAGGCATTAGCTGGCGGCTGGATGCAGTCTTTATCAAAGGACTTTCTTGCTGTCTGCTTTAAGTGTCCATTTAATGTCATGTAATATGGCCCATTTCTTCAGGAATACACCCCACTTCCATTGCTTTGGGTTGTTTCTCCCAGTCAGCATCTTTTCCCTTTGACTTGGATCCCTCAGGCTTATAGGGGTTTCTACCCTTTAATACTTTCCCCTGGGTTGCCTACTGTCTCCCATAACCTGCCTCCATTCAAATTGGGAAGTATTTTGTCAATTCTTCTTTCTGTAGTATTGAGTTGGCCAAAAATTTCATTTGGGTTTTCCCATAAAATATTACAGGAAAACCTGAAGATGTTTTGAGGCAACCCAATATAATTTTTAGAAGGGTGGGGTTAGAAAGCAATCCACAAAGAAATCTTTTGTTGTCTTTCTTTGACTGACATCTTCTTACCATTCATGTCATGAAGTTTAATGTCTTTTCTTTTTGTTTTATTTAATTTTTTAATTGAAGTATAATTAGCATATAACACTATATTAGTTTCAAGTGTACAACTTAATTACTTGATGTTTATATACATTGCAAAATGATCACCTTGGCAAGTGTAGCTAACATCCATCCCCATAGATAGTTTAAAAACAATACTTTTAAGATCTATTCTTTTAGCAACTTTCAAATGTGCAATATGGTATATTAACTATAGTCACCATGCTGTACTTTATAGCCCCATGGTTTTTTAGTGTTTTTTTTTTTTAGGTACCAGAAGAAGAAACAGTAGTGAGGATTTGTCTTTTCCTGAAATCCAATATTATCTTTTGAATTTCTGCTCCAGGGCTATGAAGAGCCTTACCTGCCTTATAAAAAGAAACAAAGCTTGTTGTTCTTTGGCATCAAGAGGATTTTTTTTTTTTTAGAACTTTTGGCAGTTCCACTGACCTTACAATTTTCACTTACAGTGAATTTCAGAGACTCTTAGAACCTTTCTACCAAGGAATCGTGAGATCCATGTCTTTTTTTACTTCACATGTTGACCTCTTGGGTTTGATGTGGATTTTGAGAGGGCCTCTTTGCCTTGCTGACATCTGAAACCCTGTTTTTTCCTTCTACTGATGGGAAGAGTTGAAGACAAAGTGAGGTCAGGAGGAAATCCAGCCTGAGGAGCTTAGTAGGTGGCTGATGATGTCACTGGCTGAGGAATGGGGCAGCTGTCCCCGGGGGGTGGGGTGGTCAGCAGGAGAGGGGCTACAGGAGGGCATTGGTAGGCTCTGCTTCCCCAGGAAGTGGGGACAAGCTAGATTCTCTGAAGCCCATGTTCTGCTTTACTCCCCACCTGCCTGCTCCTTTCACATCTCCTTCTGCTGCTTTTGCCCTCTGTTCGTGCATGCTCCAATCCTGCTCAGTCCAGGCCCAACTCCAGGAGAAGTTTTGACATAGCAGTGTACACTGAAGAAATAGGATATATCTCTTTTGAACATCTTGGCATTTATATGTTATTAGATATTCATTTTTATCAATTATTTTAAGCACTTGTCAAACCTTGTCTTTGTCTCTGAAATGATTCATTATGTTTGGATCTGTATGTCTTTGTTCAGTCTTTAAGTCATATCCAACTATTTGCAACCCCATGACTACAGCACGCCAGGCTTCCCTGTCCTTCACTATCTGAGTTTGCTCAGACTCATGTCCATTGAGTCAGTGATGCCATCCAACCATCTCATCCTCTGTCATCCCCTTGTTCTCCTGCCTTCAATCTTTCCCAGCATCAGGGTCTTTTCCAGTGAGTTAGGTCTTTGTATTAGGTGGCCAAAGTACTGGAGCTTCAGCTTCAGCATCAGTCCTTCCAGTGAATATTCAAGGTTGATTTCCTTTAGGATTGACTGGTTTGATCTCCTTGCAGTCCAAGAGACTCTCAAGAATCTTCTCCAGCACCACCATTTGAAAGCATCAATTCTTCAGCACTCAGCCTTCTCTATGGTCCAACTCTCAAGAAAATAACCAAATGCTTTTGATTCACAGAAAAGCCCATTACTTACAATTAAAATCTCACTAATACCAAAGAGCATCAGAGTGTTCACACTGATTCAGAAAGAAATGTTTTAATAACTTTTCTGATCTGTGAGAAAAATTATACTCTGCCTGAGTGATCTGCCATGTCTGAATTATCTTTGACTTGGGGGGTCATAAATTACTAAATTTTGAATGTGCTGGAAAAGATTCAGAGTCCTCAGAATTCAGATAGAGCCCTGGGAAAGAGGACAATCTCTGGTCCCACATGGCTTGCTCTGCTGGCTCTGGCTGGGGCTTGCAAGGTGGGTGCCCATCAGATCTGGCCCTCTGGGACTGCCTCTCAGAGTTCCCTTCATCACTTCATGGGACTGCAGTTGGAGACTTTCCCCTGGATGACCTGGGTGACTGAACAGGCAATATTGTGTTTGTTTTCCTCTGAAAAGATTGATTCTGCCAAGAACTTGAATTTCAATAGCATTCTTGACTCTTTGTGATAGGGGCCTAGAAATCCCTGATTGGTGCTTGGGACCAGCAAGAAGAAGGGCCTTGTGCATCTAGCCACTCACCTGTCTTCTTAGAATTCAGTTGCTTTCTTAGAATTCTTCCAGGCAGATCTAGTGGCCTCATTAGGTTTTCATGGACTACCCAGTCACACATTTAGTATCTGAGACTCCTTTCTTTTAAAAGACAGTTCTGTGTCTTGCCAGATACTGTCAACAAGATTATGAGTCTGAGTTAATGATTCCTGAAAAAAGTTCCATATTCTCTCAGTACATACCACCAGTAAGGAGCTCATCCCAACCATGGGTGATATTTCTAAGCAGATATATTTTATTTGAGAGGATGGAGATAGAATAAGGTCAAGGCCTGAAGTCTAGACCCATTCTCCCTATGGAGATATATAAACCCATATATCTACTAATTGGAACAAGGCTGGATTTGAATCCAAGTGTGTCAGAGTCCTGAAGACAGGGTGCATCTCCAAGCCCTACTCTTTCTCTCACTAGCTGTTTATTTGCTGAGCTAGTCTCTAGACTGCCACTCACAACCTCTATACTTCTCCAAGGAGATTTAATGTTGACTTTAAGTGTTTGTTTGTTTTTTCCTTAATGAACATTTGAAAGAACACTTTTATTGAATGCTTACCACGTGCCAGATATTTTAATCACTTTACAATAGATTTTCTTAATTATTCCTGTGGGCTTTCCTAGATCCCACCTATAGCTCCAGCTTACTTCTTCAGCTTCTTTTTATTTTTTTAATCTTATTTAGTTTTTTAAGTCTTATTTGTGCCTCTTAACAACTCTGCAGGGTAACAACTGATATTCTCCTTTTGCAGAGGCTCCAGGAGCTGAAATTATGCAACTCTTCACTAGCAGGTCAGAACTGACCAAGAGTCTAAAGTCCTTCATCTTTCTACTTCACCACACCCACACCCAGACAACCATCACCCACCACTCAGAAACCTTTCCCCTGTGCAAGCTGGTCAGCTCCCAGGAGGAGGCCTCCCCAGCATCCTGGTCATGGTTGTGCTGAAGCTGATAGACGGGGAAGAGGACCAACCAATGAGTCAGTGGCTTGGCTCCGATGGGAAGCCTCCCTTTGACCTGCTGCTCCAGCCCAGCCCTATGGAGATGATGAGGCCCGACAGCCTCACAGCTGGAGGTGTGGTCGGCCTGCAGGGATCTGATTGATGATGTTTGTCACAGTTCTAACTCTGGGTGTTATTATTTTAGCACTTAATCTATTTCTCTTTAGATGGCGGGTGGTGAAGATTTTCATCGTTGTCTTTTGGTTAACCTCAAAGCAGGAGGAAGTTAACAAGCACCAAACATGTTTGGAAGGATTTCAGCCCCAATTAAGTGCATACTGTAGCATGATTTGATTTGTGGGAGAGGCATAATAAGGAATTCAGAGTAAATCATATCTAACATGACACCAGTAACTAAATTTAGATGCTTTACATCATGGAATGTGTGGTTGCCCACCCAGGAACACAGCGATCTCTGCAAATTCCTGTAGGCTGCTTGTGCCGGCTGACTCTCAGATGTTCACTGACATCCCATAGGTTTTTTTTCCTGTTGAACCATGGAAGTAGGCATCACTATTTGGGTCTCCTCTCCCCATATTTGTTGAGAGAGACATAAGAAGATCTGCTGTCAATTCCTTGATAGAGAAGTGCTCCCTTAGTACAAAATAAGCCCCCCATTGCAGCATACCCTCATTTCCGCCTGGACCTGGGAAGTCCACATAGACCTGGACTCGGGTCACCTAAGACTCACTAGTTAGAGAGGTGTGTGACCATTCTAGTTGCTCTGTTTACAGACCCAGTGGTCTCTTGATTTTCTGTCTCTCCTTCAGTGAGCTTTTTCCTTACCATTGACCAAAGGGAAATGGCAGACTCAGCAGCTTTGGAAGAGCTCATTTCCTTTCCGTCTATTTAGTTCCACTGAACAAGGCAGCATTTTTGGAGAGGTCACGGCTCTGTCAGCACTCTTGGTAGAACTCTTACCTGCTCATCATTTATTTCCTCTCATTTGTTAGTTTATCACTGCAGCCAATTTTCAAGGTGCTTCTCACTCCTCTCTGTCTTCTTACTGAGGATGAGACATGGTTTTCTAAAATTTCCTACTAGTTACTATAAAAAATCATTTTCAAATTTTGGTTCATCCTATAAGTCTTCAGAGTCAGTGTCCTTTTACTTATTTATTTTTTTGTCTAACATTTTAAACAGGCCTGATGTTAGTTTTTCACTTTTCTTATTTTTAAAGAATGGAAGATACAGTATTTTTCATAGATAGAGTCTGTGGTTTGTCTTTGATCTCATTCTTCATGTGAGCAGCTGAAGAACATGTTCACGATCACAGCTTCTAGACCCTCCTCAAACCCTAGGCTGAGAAGTCTCAAGGGCTCCTGTTAGACTGACATTTTATTTCACCCCACTCCCACCTCCTGACACTGACCCTGATGGAATTCCTAAAAGGCTGTCACTTCCGTGTGTGCCCTTCCTGGGACTGCTTCTGGAAAGCAGTGCTGCCTGTTGTGATTTAGAGAATTGTACTTTGCATGCATTTGCTTGGAATTCCTATATCTGGCTAAATATAGGAGAGAAAGTGCCAGGATGAGAGACAGATGAGGATGGCACAAGTCTCCAGGGAACATCACCACATAGAGAGAAGACCCCTGTTATCCGGTTGGTAGTCTCTGGTGTGTCTGAGCCAGGATCAGATGCTGAGGAGGACGGGGACCACTTCCCTCCTCCCCTCTGTCTTCAGCGCGGCAGAGGGAAGTTTGCTCTATTTCTGCGGTTATAGCACCAGGCATCGTGGTTTGTGGTTTTAATCCCATTTTGCCAGTCTTGCAGTTAATGGAAGTTGATCCTAGATTCTGAAAATAGGTTATTTAGTTCTAGTTTTGCTGGTGGCATAAGTTTGCCTTTTTTTCTGTGTCTTTATAGGTATTTTGTTGAACTGATTAGAAAGGTTGAATAAGGGCCTCTAAGCCAGATGGCATTTTAAACCCAACTTTCTCCCAATCTCCATTTCTCAAAAGTCAAAAAGCCCTTTAGTCCAAAATATGGCTGTGTTGATATCCTTGTAGATAATGCATCACTTAGCTGACAGGAAAGAAAGGTCTATTCAGCTGCGATGAGCTCGCTAAGGCAGGGAGGCTTCTAATTGAGGACCAGGTTTCCTGTAACACAGTTTCTCATTGTCTGGGGAGGCTGCATTGACCGACAGACTACGTTGATGAAACCATCTGATCTCTCAGCCCATTCACCTTATGTAGAGAGATCCTATAAATTCTAAGGATCCAATAGCAGAGCTTAGAAACACCCAGATATAAAAGCTACACAACCCTGAGAGCAGACTGTGAGCTTGTGTCCTTCCGGCTCAGGGGCCAGTTACTGAGGGCTGCGGACCAGTTTTCCTGACTCTCCTGAGGACCGGCCCTGCAGCTCACTTCAAGGCGTGTGCCCAGCCTCTTTGCCTTCACTGCCACGGGACACACTTCCCACGGCGGGCTGGGAAAAGGAGTGCCTTCCTCCAGTCCCAGGGATGTTGACAGAGCCGAGTCTCTGCTGCACGGGAACAGAGTGCCGACAAATGTTTGGCTCTGGAGCAAGGCTCAGGCTCCAACACTTGAGCTGCTAAAGCCCGGCACGGTTGTGCAGCCAAAACTGCAGAGGCCAACTAGCTCCCTTTACAAAACCTGAAGTGAACAAGCATCAGTCTAGACTCCATCTGACGCAATGCCCTACACACTAGTGATGTCTTCTCTGGGTGTCAGGATGCATTCAGTTGGGTGGAACAAAAAGACACATGTGAGAGGATTTCTTCCCACTGTCCTTCTCCTTCACTAGCACTCAAGGGCTCTGAGCCAGGTCGTCTGTAGCTTTAGGAGAATAGCTGAGAGGCAGGATCAAAGAAAAAGTATAGAATGTATTTTTTTTTTTTTTTTTTTGGTTCACATACTTTGTTGTTGTTGTTGAAGTATAGTTGATTTACAGTGTTTTGTTAGATTCTGGGGTTCAGCAAAGTGATTCAATTCCATATACACACACAGAGATCTATTCTTTTTCAGATTCTTTTCTATTATAGGTTTTTATGTATTGTGTTGTGCTGAGTCGCTCAGTTGTGTCCGACTCTTTGCGACGCTATGGACTGTAACCCACCAGGCACCTCTGTCCATGAAGATTTTCTAGCAAGAATACTGGAGTGGGTTGCCATGCCCTCCTCCAGCGGATCTTCCCAACTCAGGGATCGAACCCAGGTCTTCCGCATTGCAGGCAGCTTCTTTACTGTCTGAGCCACCAAGGAAGCCCATGCATTATTATAAGATATTAAATATAATTCCCTGTGCTGTACAATAGGATCTTGCTATTATTTTATGTACAGTAATGTGTATCTGTTTGCATTTTTATGTCTGTGAGTTGGTGTCTGTTCTATAAATGAGTTCATTTGTATAGTTTAGATCCCAGAATAAGTGATATAATGTGATATTTCTCTTCCTCTGTCTGACTTACTTCATTTAGTATGCTAATTTCTAGGCCCTTCCATGTTGCTGCAAGTGATATTATTTCATTTTTTTTCTATTGCTGAATAGTATTCCATTGTGTAAATATTCCCATTCTTCTTTACCCATTCATCTGTTGATGGACAATTAGGTTGCTTCCATGTCTTGGCTATTAATAATAGTGCTACTATGAACATTGCGGTACATATGTCTTTTCAAATGAAAGTTTTCTCCAGATATATGTCCACAAGTGGGATTGCTAGATCAAAGGGTAGCTCTACTTCAAGTGTTTTAAGGAACCTCCGTACTGTTCTCCATAGTGGCTGTATCAGTTCACATTCCCACAAATAGTGTAGAAGGGTTCCTTTTTCCCACATCCTCTAAAGCATTTATTATTTGTAGAGTTTTTGATGACAGTCATCCTGACTGGTGTGAGGTACACCGTGGTATAGTTTTGACTTGCATTTCTCTAATAATTAGCACTGTTGAGCATTCACATACCTATTGGCCATCTGTGTCTCCTTTGGAGAAGTGTCGATTTAGGGTTTTTGCCCATTTTTTATTGGGTTGTTTGTTTTTTTGATATTGAGCTGTATGAGCTGTTTATATATTTTGGAAATTAAGCCCTGTCAGTCTCATGGTTTGCAAATATTTTCTCTCATTCCATAGGTTGTCCTTTTCTTTTGTTTATAGTTTCCTTTGCTCTTTGAAAGCTTGTAAGTTTTGTTAGGTTCCTTTTTTTTTTTTTTTTTGCTTTTACTTCTTTTGCCTTGGAAGACTGGCCTAAGAAAATGTTGCTATGACCTATGTCAGAGAATGTTTTGCCTGTGTTTTCATTTAGGAGGTTTATTATGTCCTGTCTTATATTTAAATCTTTAAGCCATTTCAAGATTATTTTTGTGTATGATGTGAGGAAGTGTTCTAACTTCAAAGATTTACATGTAGGTGTCCCTATTTCCCAACACTACTTGCTGAAGAGACTTTCTTCATTGTATATCTTGCTTGAAGACTGTAGAAGATTAATTGACTCTAGGTCAACTAATAGGTTTATGGTCAATTATGGGTTTATTTCTGAATTCTCTATTCTATTCCATATGTCTGTTTTTATGCCAATATCTTGTCATTTTGGTTACTGAACCTTTGTAGTATTGTCTGAAGTCTGAGGAAGTTATGCTTCCAGCTGTTTTATCCCCCTCAGGATTGCTTTGCCAATTCTGGGTCTTTTGTGGTGCCATTAAATTTTGGAAGAATTTTTCTAGTTCTGTGAAAAATGTTATGAATAAATTGATAGGGATAACATTGAATCTGTAAATTGCTTTGGGTTGTATGAATATTTCAGTTCATTCAGTCGCTCAGTCTTGTCAGACTCTTTGTGACCCCATGAATCGCAGCACACCAGGCCTCCCTGTCCATCACAAACTCCCAGAGTTTACTCAAACTCATGTCCATCGAGTCGGTGATGTCATCCAGCCATCTCATCCTCTGTCATCCCCTTCTCCTCCTGTCCCCAATCCCTCCAAGCATCAGGGTCTTTTCCAATGAGTCAACTCTTTGCATGAGGTGGCCGAAGTATTGGAGTTTCAGCTTCAACATCAGTCCTTCCAATGAACACCCAAGACTATTCTCCTTTAGGATGGACTGGTTGGATCTCCTTGCAGTCCAAGGGACTCTCAAGAGTCTTCTCCACAGTTCAAAAGTATCAATTCTTCGGTGCTCAGCTTTCTTCACAGTCCAACTCTCACATCTATACATGACCACTGGAAAAACCATAGTCTTGACTAAACGGACCTTTGTTGGCAAAGTAATATCTCTGCTTTTTAATATGCTATCTAGGTTGGTCATTTAAACAATATTAATTTTTCTTTAAGAGCATGGGATGTATTTTCCATTTCTTTGAATCATCTTCAATTTTCTTTATGAAGTAAGTCAGAAAGAAAAACACCAATACAATGTATTAACGCATATATATGAAATTTAGAAAGATGGTAATGATGACCCTATATGTGAGATAGCAAAAGAGACACAGATGTTAAAAATAGACTTTTGGACTCTGTGGGAGAAGGCGAGGGTGGGATGATTTGAGAGAATAGTATTGAAACATGTATATTATCATACATGAAATAGATTGCCCATCCAGGTTCAATGCATGAGATAGGGTGCTCACACTGGGATGATCCTGAGGGATGGGATGGGGAGGGAGGTGGGAGGGGGGTTCAGGATGGGGAACATATGTACACCCATGGCTGATTCATGTCAATGTATGGCAAAAACCACTACAATACTGTAAAGTAATTAGCCTCCAATTAAAAGAAATAAATTTATTGTAAAGTAATTAGCATCCAACTAATAAAAACAAATGAAAAAAAATAAAATAAATAAAATAAATAAATTAAAAAAAAAAGAGTTTCACCTCATTGGCCAGGCTTAATTCCTAAGTTGTGGAGTGTTTTGATTTGGTTTTTTGATGTGATTTTAAAGGGATTTATTTTTACTTTCTCTTTCTGACAACTAATTGTTATTGTAAAGAAATGCAATGTATTTCTCTATGTTAATCTTATATCATGCTATGTTGCTTAACTTGTTTTCAGTTCTAGTAGATTTTGTGTGGAGATTTTAGGGTTTTCTATACACAGTATCATGTTATCTGCATATAATGACAGTTTTGCCTCTTCCCTTCCAATTTAGATATCCTTTATTTCTTTTTCTTATTTGATTTCTGTGGCCAGGGACTTCCACTTATTAGAAGTCCTATGTTAAGTAGAAGTGGTGAGAGTGGGCATTCTTGTCTCATTCCAGATTTTAGCAGAAAGACTTTCAGTTTTCATGGTTGATTATTATGTAGACTGTGAGTCTGTAATAAATAGCTTTTATTATGCTGAGGTTTATGCCCTCTGTCCTCCACTTTGGTAAGAGTTTTTTTTTTATCATAAATGGATATTGAATTTTATCAAATGCTTTTTCTGCATCTTCTGAGATGATCATGTGGCTTTTGTCTTTTCTTTTGTTGATATTGTATATCACATTGATTGATTTGCAAATGTTGAACCATCCTTGTGACCCTGGTATAAATCCAACTTGATCATGGTGTATGATTCTTTTCAAGTATTCTTGCATTCAGTTTGCTAATATTTTATTGAGTATTTTTACCTCTATGTTCATCAGAGATATTGGCCTGTAATTTTCCTTATTGGTAGTATCTTTGTGTAGTTTTGGTAACAAGGCAATTGTGCCTTCATAGAATGACTTTGAGAGTGTTCCTTCCTCTTTAGTTCTTAGGAAGAGTTTGAGAAGGATCAGTGTAAGTTCTTCTTCATATGTTTGGCAGAATTCCCCAGTGAAGTCATCTGATCTTAAACTTTTGTTTGCATGGAATTTTAAATTACAGATTCTATTTCACTCCTAGTGCTCAGCTTGTTCAAATTATCTATTTCTTCTTTACTCAGTTATGTTTCTAGAAGCATGTCCATTTCTACTAGATTGTCAAATTTGTTGGTATATAATCGTTCATAGTATTCTCTTATTGTTTTTTTATATTTCTGTAGTATTGGTATCAACCAACAATTTCTCTTTTTTCATTTCTTATTTTATTTGTGTCCTTCCTCTTTTCTTCCTGGTGGGCCTGGCCAGAGGTTTATCAATTTTGTTTATTCTTTCAAAAAACAAGCTCTTGGTTTTATTGATTTTTTTTTCTATTTTTTAATCTCTAGTTCATTTATTTCCTCCCTGATCTTTATTGTTTTCTTCTATTCACTTTAGGTGTTGTTTGTTCTTCTTTTTTAAATCTTTTAGGTGATAGGTTGGGTTGTTTATTGAGATTTTTCTTGACTTTTGAGAAAGGCCTGTATCACTATGAATTTCCCCTTTAGGACCGCTTTAGTTGTATCTCATAGACTTTGCATGGTTGTTAAAATGTCTTTAAAAGTCTTTTTGCTGAGGCCACAGACTGACTTTTAACTGCATTAAAGTAAGTAGGTCTTGGAGTTGTGTTAATGAGAAGTTGGTAGTCATCTGTCTGTTCACTGGTACACCATCATCTATATAACCCTCAATAAAGAATGAGAGAATGCTAATTAGGCCCTGTCAGGGTTGACATTGAGACTGTGTGACCAATTACTAAAAGAGTGTGCTCACAGAAATCATTGGTAAGAGCTAGTACGTGTGTGATGGTTTCTGTATATGCATAAGGATTCTAAAAGTACAGCACACTTTGTTATTTACTCTGGGTGCCAACTTTGTGAACTAAGTTTTTCAGTTCTCTATATTCTTGTCATATATATTTTTTGCCTTCTCTGCATTGAGGAAGAGGAAGAAAAGAGAAAACCTACAGTCAAATCATATTCTTGAATTTAATTTAGATAGGATTGTTTCATCAAGAACACCTTCCTTGAAAGATCTTTAGCCTCCCACCAACTTTCTAGAGGCTAAGTCCTGTGCTGACAGTAGAGAAAAGAGGTCAAGAGTCCTATCTTGTCCACATTATCCCTGACCTGAGGCAACCTAGTTATATCAGGTTGGTTTTGGAATTTTCCCTGATGTTATTTGAATTTCTCTGGTGACAGTTAGCCCACTGGTTGGTCTCAAAATGAGGTCATGCTTCAAAAGTCAGGGTTTTCTATGGTAACAACCTCAGAATCTCAATCACCTCAATCTCAATCACCTACCCCACTTATTTCTCACAGTTCTGCAAGTCAGCTATAGCTCTGATGGCTTAACTGGGCTCAGCTAGAATTGCCTCTAGGCTACAAGCTGGGTTCCCATCTGCTCCATGTATCTTCTCATCCCACTAGCTATGGCATATTGTCCTTATGATGTAGGGCGGAGGATCAGGAGGGGTAAAAGAAAACACCCCTATTTGAAGCCTTGGCTCTGAACTTGCACAACAATACTTCCACTCATATTCCATTGGCCAAAGCTGTTGATTCACAAGGCCCATTCCAAAGTCGATGGTATGATGTTATATACTCTGTCTACTAGGAAGTATGGAAAAGTCACATGTAAAATGGGTATTATCTTAGTACAAGGACAGAACAGAAAGTTGAAAACAGTAATCCTGTTTTATCCCTAAAACCATATAGTGACCTGAAAAGGAGAGTCACTATAATTCACTCCTAACTTTACTAGATGTCCTCAGTTCATCTAATGTAATAACAGTAGACTATGTATGTCTCCTAGAGAGCTAGAACAGCGTTCTTCCACTCCTCCTCACCTCCAGCCTCTCCATGTATGCACACTAGAGGACATGCTCGTTAGGTTCGACAAGATTTATTGTCTCTTCTCTTCAGTGGAGTGTGTAGTAGAAATAGCTTGGGATCTGTTTTCACCTAGATGTTTGTTTCACTTCAGCTAAGGAATTAAATAACTGAGAGTCATCTTGGGAAATTTATGAAGCTTCCCCAGTGTTCATTTCTTCCATCCAGCATAGGGGACAAAGAACCTTCTTCGCTGAGTTACTCTGTAGATTAAATGAGATGACTTGTATAAGCTACTTACTATGTCCCTCATAAAGATTCATTTCCTTTCCTTTCTCCTAAATCTCATCAGCCATCCAAAGTAAATTTTAGATCTTAATCCCTTCCCTAACCCATATTTAACTTCCCTTTGAATTCACTGAGCTTCTCCTCTGAACTTCAGTAATTCTTAGGGGAGGGATCCATAAACTGCTCCTGCATTCGTGAGTGGATTTCAGGAATTTCATGGACCATCCCTCTCTTCTTTGGAATCCATGTGAAATTTTATGTGTATAAACCATATGGTTATTCTAGGGAGAGACTACAGAGCCTTCTTCTGAACTACCAAGTGCCTCTGGACCCAGAAGAGGTTCTGAACCATTGATATTAGATGAACTGGATAACCTGACCTCCATGATACACCACTGTGTATGCTGGGTGTTGCTTCACGCTTTTAGCCCTCTTTCCCCATCTTAATTATGAGCTTACTGAAAGGAACCAAAATATCTTGCGTGGCTTACATATCTTCTCCAACCTGTAGCACAGGCTGAACACTTGGTGAAAATTCAAGAATTATTTGTTGAATAATTATCTCCAGAAAAAAGGCTTAAGAAGTTTTATTACCACACCCCTTCCCACCAGGGTGAACCTAAAGAGTCAAACATTTAATGACAGTGCTGAAAGCATGTAGAGAGAAAAAAAAAATCACTTAAAAGAAAGCCCCCCAAAACTCTGGTAGTAGCTGAGTTTGTCAGTCACGTGAAACATTGCATCAGATGTGACAGAGGCACATCTCACTACTGATCAAAACTCATCTCCTTCCTTCATTTCGTAAAAGAAGTATGGAATATTTTAGTGATTACATGTCTGGTTTTAGGTTAGAGCTAGGAGGGGGAGGTTGTCAGAGAGTGACATTTTGACAGTGTGTTGGAATGTAACACAGTCCCACTAGAGAATTCTCAGATCTTTTTGCAAAAAGGGCCTCTCTTAATCCATAGGTTGATATTTGGGTCCAAATATAATGTTTAAGAAAAAGGAAGAAAAGAAAAAATAAAGGTAAATGAACTTTTTTTGGTGTCTTTTATTTCTGTGAAGCAAAATAAATGTAGGGTTGAGATCATTAATCAGAACCATAAACAACATCCAAAGATATCTTCAGAAAGTATATTTCTAGACATGTTTTAACCCATTGAAAGTACCAGGTAGGCTTGAAAGAGAAAGAATGGTCAGGAAATGTTTCATGGAAGATGGAAGCATATTGTCAAAATTCAGGGAGCTCTTACTGGTTCTGTGGCCCCTTTATTGGTTATGACTTCCAGGATTCAAGTCTTTGATTCCCCAAGATTTGCAAAATGAGTTGTGGGGACACCATGGTCAAGTGCAGCATGGCCATAGAATTCACAAGACACGTTCTCTACATAAAAATTCACAAGCATACATTTTCTTTTCAAATCAATCCTCCAACACTTTCTGACGGCCAGATTGTGTACGCCTAGCAACAATTCTATTTTTTTGTGTGTTTTATCCTTTTTCTCAACTTCCTTGCTAGGCTTTAGGGAATTAGCAGGACTTACCACCAATTGGATTGCAGGGCTTTTTGGCCCACAGCAAGACTTGCTATCATCAGGTATGTAAAATCTTGCCCAATGTAGTCAGAAGTTAAAACCAAACCATCGTAAACCTGCAGGACTTATGACCCTGAAAGCCTTGGGGGAGGTTGCTGGACCAGACCTCAGTGGAACTTTGCCCATAGCCCCAAATGGGAAATATATATGAACTGGTTCCGTGCAGTGTGAAGGCTGAGGCAGCAGCAGAATGCTTTTATAGACAGATACAATGATAGATTAGTACACATTTAATCTTAGGCTGGGGGTTTAGAGGACCCAGTCTTCCTTAGCTCCTCCTCCCTCTCTGCTGTTAATGGTCCAGAGTGCAGATTTAATGATAATGGGCATTTTTCTTTTGTGACACAATTATTTTATACTTAAGCCAATTAGAAAGTCATTCCATAAGGAAAAGAAGTGCAAATGGGACACCAGTGTATCACATGACTGAGATTTGCTATAGGATTGCAGAGTTCTAGTTTAATTGGGATTGGGGGGATAAAAAGAGGTCATAGGTAGTTTTATAGTAGTTTGGTGACAAAAAAATAATGTCACATTTTAAAGTATGTAGATATAGTTGACTTAAAGAAAGTCTGCTTACATACAAACATAGAACCAATGAATTAGGGGCGTTGTTTACACTACAAAATTTCTTTGCTTTTTGCTAGGGTTTTTATGAAGACTAAGTTTTCTGGTTATCTTTAAAATACATTTGATTTGCAAACTTTCAGGGGGTATACTGCTTTCAGGAGCCAACTTATTGAGAAAAGGAAGATACTTTGCAAAAGTATTAGAGTTAGAAGATGTCATGTTGGGAAACACTTCAGATATAAGCACAGAGACCTTCACCACAGTTTATGAGGGAGATAGGAATTATAGGCTGTCTTGAGAAAAGCTGGAGAAACAGAATCTTGTAGATCTGTTAATCTCATGTCTGGTGTGTACAGGTAATTATGTATTTTGATCATGGAAATGATTAAGCACACATCCTGAACAGAAAAATCAAAGCTGTTGGGTTTAGCGCTTTGTTAGAGTCCATATTACATTCTATATTCTATCAGAGCTTAAATAAAAAACAAATGCAAAAATTAAAAAATTACAAGTTCCTGAAGAAGTATCAGAAGCCTTCTTCAGATAAAGAATTAATTTCTAGAAGTGTTAGAGTTCTTCACAACTAGATATCTCTAAGACATCCAACACGTCCTCACCCTGGGTTCATTTTTAAGTTATCTGACTTCTCAGAGGCTCTAAACATCGGCGGTGGCTGGGGAAGATTTCTGCATCCTATTCCCATGTGAATGGGAGATGGGAAGTAATTATATAACAGTGATTCTGCCAGAAGAACCAGGAGCAACGAACATCTTTCCTCAAGGCATCAAGGAGTTGCCCAGGGATCTCTCTAATAGAGGAAGGTTTACTGGCTCCAGGACTGTGATCTACTCAATCTTTTCTTCTGGGACTTTTCTTCGCATCTCTGAGAAATGCTCCATCAGGCATTAAGTGAAAAGGAGTGAAAACAGGACAAAATCAGGAGTTGTGTTGCTCTCAGTGACAGAGTTCAGGGTGCTCTGTTTAGAGTGTAGACTCAGATTTCAGCTGTGTGCACCATGTCCCAGATCTCCACTTGTTCTGGCTCCTTTGCCCTTTAATATTTAGATACAATTGGTTTGAAGCCCATGAAATATACAGTGACATATCTGGTGTTTTATTACATATCAGAAATTCTCAATGGAGATGGTGGTGATGAGTAGGAGTATATGTGGGGCAGGGGGATGGTGATGATCAGGATAATGAGGCTTTCTCTTAGAATTCTTACCTGTAGTGAGTTCTCTGGGCTATGTTGGATTTGTCATGTTCCTTTCCAGCACTGTACGGTTCTTGGGTACAATCCTAATCCTTTTTCATCCAGAGAACCCTGACTCAGGACTGTGTATGATAGTCTTCACTCAAGACTTAGGACTAAGGTTGCACAATATAAAAATCTCAATGGAAACTCGGCATCTTTCTTCTTAAAGTTTTGTGGTGATTCCCCAAACCAGGAATTTCCTCCCGCTCTGTCTCTAACTCATTTATCATTCCTCCCTGCAGCCCATTTACCCCTTCATTCCCCTCCTCTCAAATTCCTATTCTTTTGTGTATAGAGATCTGTTTAGTTAACTCTGTATTTTAAACTCATCTTAGTTTTTCCCTAACCTCATTCCCAAATAAACCCAGTAAACAAAGATGGTTCTTTCTATCACTCAGCAAGAGTTAACAATTATGTTCAATGAATTTTCACTTCATTTCAGTTCTTTAGTGCACACCTATCACTCACTCAATAAAGTGCCTTTTGAGCACTTTAAACATACTTTCACTTCCTCAGTGGGCATGTGAGAACAGTGGCCCTTTTTCATGGAACCCTACTGGTCTTGGAGGTAGAATCACGGAGGTCATGGGATTTCACCTTTGCCAACTCATTCCCCTATTTTGCTAAAGGGTAGACTTGGGAAGAATACATGAACTCTTTTAAATTCTTTTCCTGAAATTTCTAGTGGTTCTGAGACTCCTTCTCTGCTGCCCTTATAACTCCCTGTTCCCTCTGCCTTTCCACATTCAAAACTGAGTGTCAAATTCTTTGCTGAGAACTGCCACCATCCTTGTCTTCACTGGCATGGATGTCTCTGCAGTGGACCAGCCCCAGTGATGACACCTCAATCAGAGCTCCGCAAGATAGTATTGTCCACCCCAAACCTCTGCTTGCACAAAGATTGGGTTTAAAGGGCTATTTGTATGGCCTTTTGTTCCTAAGTCCTTCATGATTAAGGGTTTAAACTTTAAAAGTAGTCATCATGTTTTATTTTATACTGACCTGTATTCTACGGGGGCATTTTTTGGAAAAGTAAACCAGTGTCAACCATATCAAACTTCTGTTGTGGCAGGATCGCTTCCATTTATAGGTCATTTTAGATCAGATCACCTACACTTAAGGTGGCCAAACTCCTTATCCCAGAGTTCCTACCTTACCTGATCCCATGGCATTGGCAAGTGATGTCAGAAATATCTCAGCCGTGACAGTATTCATGATGATAGCCCAACCAACTCCCATTCTGATTCACAGACTCATAAGAGCCTCTAAACAATGAAACCATAGGAACTATTGAGACAAAAAGGTTCCTTTTATAGTTAAGTTCTCCAGTACCCTCCTGGACTTCTCCTGAATTAATATTAGGTTAACAGTCTTTTGATATTAACACTATTCCATTTCATCAATCACTTTCCCTTGTCTCTTGCTGATTACTGTCCTTTGCTTAGACCAGAGGTTTTCACTTTTCATGGTTTGCTCTTTGTCCTTCAGAGTTGTTCCTACTGAGAGATGACTCATCTCACAAATCTGTGGACTTCTGTAACCTTCTTGCCACTTTTCATTTTTTAAAAAGGCTTGAACTTTATTTCGATTATCATCATAACCTTTTATTAATGGCACTTTCAAAGTTCTCCATGTTTCTGTACTCATCAAAAATTAAGCACATACCAAAACTCAGGAAAACAGAAGCAATCAGGGTGTGAACTCACAAACCAAAGGATGGTTGAACCCTAAATGACCAACATGACCAATGACAGCATCTGTAGTAGTGGTAGTTTATAGTCTTGTGCTTTGGGGTCAGTTTGTTTATAATTTTAAATGTACATAAGGTGAAAGTTTATAAGTAGATGATGTCTATATGTCTCTCTTGCTATTGAAGAGATCATGTTAGGCTCCCCAGAGTCAGAATCATAGTGCAACATCAGCCTGTGAAACACACCATTCCTCACTGAATCTCTGTTCTGAGATGGGCTCAATAATCTTATGTCTCAGCACAACTAGCCTGTTTCAAGGCCTCCCTCCCAGGGGCTGGCGGCAGAGATTTGTTCTGCCTTTCTTTGTTGAAGAGTCATCTTCTCCTGTGGGAAATGTCTTCGCTGCTCTTTGTTCAAGGTGGAGAATAGAGTGAGAAAGTGAAATGAGCATGATTAATATTTCTGCTGAGGTGTCCTTCACTTTTCTTCCAAGAGATCAAGATGCTCTCCTGCACACGGTTTTCCTGGTGGCCAAACTCCTCATCCCAGAGTTCCTAAGAAAGATCTCCAGGTTAAGATCTTCACCATGCTCCTTGCTAAAGTGCTACGAATTAATATAAAGAGCAGCAAACAACGTTTCCCCCTGTTGCTCCTTATATTAGCCTGTCCCGAATGGTAAAATAATTCTGAAGATTTGGTGAAACCCGTTCCCCTGCTTTTCCATCCCAGTGCACAGAGGGTGGGAGTGGAGGAGCAAGAGGTGGTCCCTGAGCCAAACCTTGGCCTGGGCTGCCTGATACACTCGAGGACCTCAAAGGAGCTCTACTCCACTAATTTTACAGGACTTTGTCCTATAACTTAACCCAAAAGATGCCAAGACTTTACAATAAATGGTTACCCTGGAAACTCAGGGAAACCCAGGATAAATCCAAAGTATGAAATCATTATTTAGAATGTCCTGGCCTACTGTTTCCAATTCTTGGTTGACGCTTTTTGGACAGGCTGTCTGTTGCTGAGGAGGAGGCCTGAAACAGCCTCATGCTTCATAAACAGATGAGAAATTCGACTGTTTCAGAGGAAATCCAACCTAACCAGCTATGGGCTCTGCTTTGACCTTCACCTAGCTGCTCTTTTGGCTTGAATTCCACACCAAATGAAATGCAGAAAGCCTTCGCCTCTCCTGTGTGCTCTCTGGTACCTGCTAGCATTCTCCGCTCCTCAGTTTTGGAAGATGTCATGTGCATATTTGATGGACCCTTTTTTAACAAAAAAAAAAAATATATATTTTTTTATTGAAGGATAATTAATTTACAGAATTTTGCTGTTTTCTGTCAAACCTCAACATGAATCACCCATAAGCATACATATACCCCCTCCGGTTTGAACCTCCCTCCCATCTGCCTCCCCGTCCCACCCCTCTAGTTTGATACAGAGCCCCTGTGTGAGTTTCCTGAGCCATTCAGCAAATTCCCGTTGGCTATCTATTTTACAAACGTAATGTAAGTTTCCATGTTACTCTTTCTGTATATCTCACCCTCTCCTCCCCTCTCCCCATGTCCATAAGTCTATTCTCTATGCCTGTTTCTCCACTGTTGCCCTGTGAGTAAATTCTTCAGTACCATTTTTCTAGATTCCATATATATGCATTAGAATTAGGTATTTATCTTTCTTTTTCTGACTCACTTCACTTTGCATAATAGGTTGTAGATTCATCTGCCTCATTGGAACTGACTCAAATGTGCTCCTTTTTATCACTGAGTGATATTCCATTGTGTATATGTACCACAACTTCTTTATCCATTCATCTGTCAATGGACATATAGGTTGCTTCCATGTTCTAGCTATTGTAAATAGTGTTGCAATGAACAATGGGATACCTGTGTCTTTTTCAGTATTGTTTTCCTCAGGGTGTATGCCTAGGAGTGGGATTGCTGGGTCATATGGTGGTTTTCTTCCTAGTTTTTTAAGGAATCTCCATACCGTCTTCCATGGTGGCTGTATCAATTTACATTCCCACCAACAATGCAAGATCATTCCCTTTTCTCCACACCCTCTCCAGTATTTATTGTTTGTAGACTTTTTGATGATGGCCATTCTGACTGATGTGAAGTGATGTCTCATTGTAGTTTTGATTTACATTTCTCTAATAATGAGCGATGTTTGAGCATCTTTTCATGTGTTTGTTAGCCATCTATATGTCTTCTTTGGAGAAATGTCTGTTTAGGTCTTTTTCCCACTTTTTGATTGGGTTGTTTGTTTTTCTGGTATTGAGTTGTATGAGCTGCTTGTATATTTTGGAAATTAATCCTTTGTCAGTTGTTTCATTTGCTATTATTTTCTCCCATGCTGAGCATTGTCTTTTCACCTTGCTTATAGTTTCCTTTGCAGTGCAAAAACTTTTAAGTTTAATCAGGTCCCACTTGTGTACTTTTGTTTTTATTTCCATTACTCTAGGAGGTGACTCTTCATAGCAAATAGATGGGAAAACAGTGGAAACAGTGACTGACTTTATTTTTCTGGGCTTCAAAATTACTGCAGATGGTGATTGCACCCATGAAATTAAGACGCTTACTCCTTGGAAGGAAAGTTATGACCAACCTAGACAGCATATTAAAAAGCAGAGACATTACTTTGCCAACAAAGGTCCGTCTGGTCAAGGCTATGATTTTTCCAGTGGTCATGTATGGATGTGAGAGTTGGATTATAAAGAAAGCTGAGTGCCAAAGAATTGATGCTTTTGAATTGTGGTGTTGGAGAAGACTCTTGAGAGACCCTTGGACTGCAAGGAGATCCAACCAGTCCATCCTAAAGGAGATCAGTCCTGGGTGTTCATTGGAAGGACTGATGTTGAAGCTGAAACTCCAATCCTTTGGCCATCTCATGCGAAGAGCTGACTCATTTGAAAAGACCATGATGCTGGGAAAGATTGAGAGCAGGAAGAGAAGAGGATGACAGAGGATGAGATGGTTTCATGGCATCACTGACTTGATGGCCATGGGTTTGTGTAGGCTCCGGGAATTGGTGATGGACAGGGAGGCCTGGTGTGCTGCGGTTCATGGGGTCGCAAAGAGTCGGACGCAACTGAGCGACTGAACTGAGCTGAACTGAGGAGGTCATAGAGGATCTTGCTTTGATTTATGTCATTGAGAGTTCTGCCTATGTTTTCCTCTAAGAGTTTTATTGTTTCTGGTCTTACATTTAGGTCTTTAATCCATTTTGAGTTTATCTTTGGGTATTGTGTTAAGAGGTGTTCTGATTTCATTCTTTTATGTGTACCTATCCAGTTTTCCTGTTGAAGAGTCTGTCTTTGCCCAGTTGTGTATTCTTGCCTCCTTTGTCAAAAATAAGATACCCATAGGTGCGTGGGTTTATTTCTGGGCTTTCTATCTTGTTCCATTGGTCTATATTTCTGTTTTTGTGCCAGTACCATACTGTCTTGATGACTGTAGCTTTGTAGTATAACCTGAAGTCAGGAAGCTTGATTCCTCTAGTTCCATTCTTCTTTCTCAAGAATGTTTTGGGTATTCAGGGTCTTTTGTGTTTCCATATGAATTGTGAAAATTTTTGTTCTAGTTCTGTGAAAAATGCTGTTGGTAATTTGATAGGGATCACATTGAATCTATAGATTGTGTTTGGTAGTATAGTCATTTCCACAATATTGATTATTCCTACCCAGGAGCATGGACTATCTGTCCATCTGTTTATGTCAGATAGACCCTTTTTGTTCTAGGAATTATTGCACAGCATCATCTCACATGAAAAACAAGAAAGTGTAATAAGCTGTTTGCTGACATAACCATGATTAGTGTTTCTATGGCTTATTTTTCCCCTCCTTTTACATTTTACATTTTTCTCCTCCTTTTACATTTTTGTAGACAACACATGGTTTCTTTCGCCTTTTTATCCATTACAAAACTGTCTGCTTTTGTTGTAGTATATATCCTTCACATTTAAGGTGATTATTGATCTATTTGGGTTTAATCAACCATCTTGCTGTTTGCTTTTGTATTTATCCTATCTGTTCTTAGTTCCTTGTTTTCCCTTTTTTCTTTCCTTCTTTTGGATTGGGAATTTTTCATGATTTCATTTTATGGCCATTACTGGCTTAAAAGCTTGTCAGTTAGACCTTGCTGATTTAGTTTTCTGTGGTTGCTGTATGTTCACAGTATTCCTCATTAACTTAAAAGAATTTAATATTATTTCATGGAAAAATGAAAGAAACTTACAATAGTCTATTTTCATTTCTCCCATCCCATCCTTTCACTACTGTGTTCATACCATATTATAAACCCACAATACATTGCTGCTGCTGCTGCTAAGTCGCTTCAGTCGTGTCCGACTCTGTGCGACTCCATAGATGGCAGCCCACCAGGTTCCCCCATCCCTGGGATTCTCCAGGCAAGAACACTGGAGTGGGTTGCCATTTCCTTCTCCAATGCATGAAAGTGAAAAGTGAAAGTGAAGTTGCTCAGTCGTGTCCGACTCTTAGCGACCCCATGGACTGCAGCCCACCAGGCTTCTCTGTCCATGGGATTTTCCAGGCAAGAGTACTGGAGTGGGGTGCCATTGCCTTCTCCAACAATACATTGCTATTATTTTCTTAAACATACTTATGTTATAAACCCTATAATATATTGTTGCTAGTTTTGCTTGATCTCTTAAGTGAAACACAAAATGGAAAACTTTTAAATATTTATCTGTCTACTTCCCATTGCTGGTGCCCTTCTTTCCTTTGTGAAGATCTGAGTTTATGTCTGGTATTGTTTCACTTGTTCGAGGAACTTCCTTTAACAAGTTGTGTCATTCAGATCATCTAGAAATGAATTCTCTCTGAATTTTTGTTTCTCTGGGAAAAAATCTAGATTTTTTTTTTTCTTCATTTTTGAAAGACATTTTTGCTGGATTTAGAATTAGGTTGATAAGGGTCCCCTTCAAGTCCAGCTCCTCTCAGTACTTTAAAAGATATTGTTCCATTTCCTTCTGGCTCACATAGTTAATGACAAGAAATCTATTTTATTTCTTACCCTAGTTCAACTTATGTAATTTGTCTTGAGGTTTCTTAGTTTTCTTTTTCAAAAACCCTTTTCTGAATTAATTGAGCTTTGTGTATCATCAAATTCTGTAACATCAAAAGCAACAGTTTTTCCAGAAGTCATGTGTGGATGTGAGTTGGACCATAAGGAAGGTTGAGTGATGAAGAATTGATTTTTTCAAACCGTGGTGCTGGAGAAGACTCTGAAGAGTCCCTTGGACTGCAAGGAGATCAAACCAGTCAATCCTAAAGGAAATCAACCCTGAATATTCATTGGCAGGACTGATGCTGAGGCTGAAGTTCCATTACTTTGACCATTTGATTCTAAGAGCCTAATCATTAGAAAAGACCCTGATGCTGGGAAAGCCTGAAGGCAGGAGGAGAAAGGGGCGCCAGAGGCTGAGATGTTTGGATAGCATCACTGACTCAGTGGACATGAGTTTGAGCAGACTCCAGGAGATAGTGAAGGACAGGGAAGCTTGGCATGCTGCAGTTCATGGAGTTCAAAAAGTTGGACATGACTGAGTGACTGAACAACAAATCACCCAATTCAGAAAATGTTCAGCCTTTATTTAAACAGAACATATTTAACATATTAACACATATGTTAAACCACTTGCTGTTGTCTCACAGATCACTAACATGCATTCAGTCTTTTTCCTTTTTCTGCTTCATTTGGATAATTTTTATTGCTATGTCTTCACTAATCTTTCCCTTTGGAATGTCTAACCCTTGTAGCGTTCTTCTAGTTTTCTGTTTGGGGAAAGTAAATGAAATCTTTGCAATTTCTTCATGGCCAGAAGTAGGCCTTCTCAAAAAAGTCTTTTTACATTTAGTTTGTTTGAATGTAAAGGTCATATGTTACATTCAAAGGTTTTGCCTCTATTATCTCTTTTTCTTAACTCATTCTTTTTTTCTTATGCCATTGATTTCTTAGTTACATTGTGGAGTTGCATTTTGAGATTCTGGATTTGGCTGATTTCTTCTTTGTGTTGTCATTTAATTTGTCTCTCTGATCCTGGACAACTGTGGTTAGATATGGAGTTTCAATAACTTAGGCGAAATTGTTTAGACAGTCTTTCATAGGTGCTGTGTACACTCCTAATGCATTACATCATGAGACAATTTCTGGCTTTCCGACTTACAGAATTGTTAAAACTGGCCATTTTGTTCAGGTCTGATTATTCCAGTTCCCATTATCAATTCCACCAACTAAAAAACTCTCTTTTATTCTATAGTTTGGGGATTTATTCACAATATTTGACATTTCCATTGGGATTCATAAATCATAATTTTCTAATTCTATCATTTTTTTTCCTGCATTTAATTAGAATTCTACTTTATAATAGGTGTTTCTCAATAAAATTTCTAAACCATTTTTCTTCCATTTTTAAGGACATCAAATTGGAATTTGGGAAGGGGACATTTATAGAAAAAGATAAACAAATGGAACCTAATTAAACTTAAAAGTGACTGCACAACGAAGGAAACTATAAGCAAGGTGAAAAGACAGCCCTCAGAATGGGAGAAAATAATAGCAAATGAAGCAACTGACAAAGAATTAATCTCAAAAATATACAAGCCACTCCAGCAGCTCAATTCCAGAAAAATAAGTGACCCAATAAAACACTGGGCTGAAGAACTGAACAGACAATTCTCCAAAGAAGACATACAGATGGTTAACACACACATGAAAAGATGCTCAACATCACTCATTATCAGAGAAATGCAAAACAAAACCACAATGAGGTACCATCTCACGCTGGTCAGAATGACTGCTATCAAAAAGTCTACAAACAGTAAATGTTGGAGAGAGTGCAGAGAAAAAGGAACCCTCTTACACTGTTGGTGGGAATGCAAATTAGTACAGCCACTATGGAGAACAGTGTGGAGATTCCTTAAAAAACTGGAAATAGAACTGCCATACATCCCAGCAATCCCGCTGCTGGGCATACACACCAAGGAAACCAGAATGGAAAGAGACACGTGTACCCCAGTGTTCATTGCAGCACTGTTTACAATAGCTAGGACATGGAAGCATCTGTCCATCGGCAGATGAATGGATAAGAAAGTTATGGTACATATATACAATGGAATATTACTCAGCTATTAAAAGAATGCTTTTGAATCAGTTATAATGAGGTGGATGAAACTGGAGCCTATTATACAGAGTGAAGTAGGTCAGAAAGAAAAACACCACTACAGCATATTAACACATATATATGGAATTTAGAAAGATGGTAATGATGACCCTATATGCAAGACAGCAAAAGAGACACAGATGTAAAGAACAGACTTTTGGACTCTGCAAGAGAAGGCGAGGGTGGGATGTTTTGAGAGAATAGCTTTAAAACATGTATATTATCATATGTGAAATAGATCATCAGTCCAGGTTCGATGTATGAGACAGGGTGCTCAGGGCTGGTGCATTGGGATGACCCTAAGGGATGGGATGGGGAGGGAGGTGGGGAGAGAGGGTCAGGATGGGGAACACATGTACACCCATGGCTTATTCATGTGAATGTATGGCAACAATCACCACAATATTGTAAAGTAATTAGCCTCCAATTAAAGTAAAAAAATGTTTTCAAAAAAATGAAATAAAATAAAAAACATTTTCCTATTAAAAAAGATGTATATGGTTTATATAAATCAGGTCATTCTTTTTCAATTTCAATAGCAATTTAGTGTTTAGAAAGGACTTAGAGCAGGTATATTAGAAGGAAATCATATAACTGCTTCATTTCTGCTTGCCATTAAAATTGATAACTTCAGCAACTCAGAGGATGATCCTGGACGTAATAACAACCCACAGTTTCATACTTTAAAAGCCTATTTAAATGCAGAAAAAAATAATGGTTCATTAAACTGGCAGGAACTTCAAAGGTCACCTGCTATACTTTCTATTTTTACTGATGAAGAAAATGAAGCTCAGAGAGATTGAACGAAGCAAAATAATGTTGTGGCCAAAGCAAAGGCTCTGAGATCATTACAGACCTGTGTTTGTTTCTTAACTCCCAGCTGACTACCTGCATGACCTTAGTCAAATTATTTAACCTCTAAAGTCTTTGGCTTCCTTATTTGGGTTAGATGACAGCTAAATAGGTAAGGCATGAGATACATCTAAGCAGTCTTGAAATAGCATAGCCACCTATAACAACTCAGTTCTTATAATGCCTTTCACAGACACTTACTGAGTGTGCTACGTCAGGCATGTTCTACATCCCAGAGATGCCATTTTTGTGGGAGGCAGAATAATGCCCAACCCCATAGATATGCCCAGAACCGGTGACCGTGTTACCATACGTGGCGAAAGAGAACCTGCAGCTTGAGTTCTGGCTCAAGATAGGGAGTATCTCCTGGATTAGCCATTGGACCCAACGTAAACACAGGTGTCCTTACAAGTGAAAGAGGGAGGAAGGAGAGCAAGAGTCAGAGAGGGAGAGGCGATGGTGGGAGCAGGGGTTGGAGTGGTGAAACTGTAAGCAAAAGAATGCGGGCCTTCTCTAGAAGCTGAAAGAGACAAGGAACAGATTCTCCCCAGAACCTTAGGAAGGAACGCAGCTTTACTGACTGCGGTTGTAGCCCTGTAAGATCCATTCCTGACTTCTGATTTCTACAACTGTTAAGATGATAGGAGATGGGTTTGACCCCTGTGTTGGGAAGATCCCCTGGAGAAGGGAATGGCAACCCACTCCAATATTCTTGCCTGGAGAATTTCATGGACAGAGGAGCCTGGCAGACTACAGTCCTTGGGGTTGCAAAGAGTCAGACATGACAGCGACTACCACTTTCACTTTTTTTCAGGCCACTGAGTTTGTGGTTATTCGGAACAGCAGCAATAGCAAACGTATGTAATCTTAATGAAAACACAGTTCCTAACTTCAAGAACACTGTATTACTGTTTAACTATTTTCAATTGGCCTATGTTACCTATTCTCAATTCAGTGCTTTTTGTGCCACAATATGTCCCTGTTACCAGCACTGATACATCATCACTGTAACATTATGAAAAAATTAATTGGAGGATACTTGTTTTACAGTATTGTGTTGGTTTCTTCCATCTTTCGACATGAATCAGCCGTGGGTATACATTGTTCCCCTCCCTCCTGAGCCTCCCTCCCACCTCCCATCCCATCCCACCCATCTAGGTTATCACAGAGAACCAGGTTGAGTTCCCTGTGTTATACAGCCATTTCCCACTGGCTATCTATTTTACATACGGTAATATATATGTTTCAATGCTACTCTCTCAATTCATCCCACCCTCTCCTTCCCCCACTCGGCTGTGTCATCTTTTCTCTGTGTCTACATCTCTATGCCTGCCCTGCAAATAGGTTTGTCAGTACCATTTTTCTAGATTCCATAGATATGTGTTAATATATGATATTTATTTTTCTCTTTCTGACTTACTTCATTCTGTGTAACAGACTCTAGGTTCAGCCACCTCACTAGCATTACTTTTTACTGTAACTTCTTATCGCCTGATACCATAGCTACAATTCTGAGGCTTAGCATCAGGTGAATTACCTGATATTGCTACTGGCTTCAACCTCTCCTTATATGCAAATATATTTATAAAAATCACAAGTCTGATGTATACTAACTGTATTCTTTTTGAATATGCATTAAGATATGTCCATACCCATTAAAATTATTGTTTCACATAGTCCCTCCCCCAAATTACTTTATAAACAGTCATGTATTTTGGGATACCTAGCTGTACTCTATCTAGCATTTAGCAGGATTTTCCTATCTTAGTGCTTCATGTTGGGGAATGTAGTTAGCTTCTATGTGGAATGGGTTAACCAGCATGACTACTAACTAGCAAAGCAGCAATGCTGGAAAGATGCCAGGAACTCAATTCATTGTTGATCTGTGATGTTATTAGGCATCCGTCTCTAATCAACTCCAGTGAGAGCTTGTAGATCTGTGTAATCTGGAAAAGAAACACAGTGCCTTGAAATGTTTAGTGTTTGCACCATCACATGGGCACCCCCCATGTGCCATCACATGGGGCATCCCCCCCTTCACCATCAATACTTGCTAATACTTCTCTTCAAAGGAAAACAACCAGAAAATTCCTTAAAAAAAAAGAGAGAGAGAGATTTTCTGTCAGTATTCACACTCTGGCATTTAACTATTGATTTAGGTAAACTTGCCAAATTCTTGCATGTCCCCTATAAAATGACCAGCTAGAGATGGGGGAAGACAACCCCCCCCACCATTGACCATACTATGCAAATCCTCTCCAGTTTTCCAGCAGCCACAGGAGCGAGTTGAAACGGCACCTAGAAGGCTGTAGATTTGTCCCACCCTCTTCTTCCCCCGCTGCGTGCACAATTCTGTTCTCTACATCTGCGTCTCTATTCCTGCCTGCAAATAGGTTCATCTGTATCATTTTTCTAGATTTCATATATATGTTTCATTATACGATATTTGTTTTTCTCTTTCTAACTTACTTCACTCTGTATAACAGACTGTAGGTTCATCCGCTTCAGTTCAACTGATTGCTGTGTGAAAACCTGAAGGAGTGGGATGGGTGGGGGTCTCAAGAGGAAGGGATACATAGGTACATATACTAAAGAGCTAGTTTGAGTTGTTGTATATCAGAAACCAATACAATATTGTAGAGCAAATATCCTCCAATTAAAAAAAAAAAGAAGAGAAAACTATAGATTGTAGCTTCAGCAGTGACATAGCTGGATCAGACCAGACCTAACTGAATTTGGCATGGCTTTGAGGACCGTGTTTTTTTTTTATTTTTTTGCCTTCCATTTGGGGTAAAACATTCTCAGATCATCTCTCCACTGTATATGCCATGCTTGTTTTTTCACCCCAGGAACACAAGCCTCTCTTCTCCCTCAGCCTCATGTCTTCCACTGAGACCAGTGAGGGAGATTTCACGCATCCCCATCCTGTCCCTCTTGGTCTAGTTCAGCAGAGAGAAGACAAAAGCCGTAAGACCTGGACTGCATGCCTCACTTGTCACCATATCACCATGTCATCCTCACCATGTCCCCTCAAGCCAGATTCCAAACTTCTGTGAGTCTCTTTTTCCTTCTTTATAAAACGGCAGTAGTGAGTTAACTACCTTAAAACAGTAGTTCAAATAAAATTATACCGTGAACAAAGGGCAAATACACATAAAAGCTTTTGGTCAGCTGTAAAGTGCCTCTCTTTGCCCCATTTTCACCTTGACACATGTTGTTATAATACCTAGCATCTCTTTAGAAAAATATGCTAATTAGCTATTCATTTACTCCCACAAATATAGAAAAGAGTGGAGAAATGTCACCAGATTCTGTGATTCTTGGAGTTCCCAGGTGGTGTTAGTGGTAAAGAACCTGCCTGCCAATGCAGGAGACACAAGAGACATGGGTTCGATTCCTGGGTCGAGAAGATCCGCTGAAGGAGGGCATCGCAACCCGCTCCAGTATTCTTGCCTGGAGAATCCCATGGACAGAGGAGCCTGGTGGGCTACAGTCACGGGGTCACAGAGTCCGACATGACTGAAATGACTTAACATGCACACACCTGTGGTCCTTGTCTTAAAACCCTTAAGGAGTTTAAGTAGTTTCACATTTTCACTTTGAAGCAGTATCTGGCCACTGCTTACCTCTGTAAATTTATGTCCTCTTGGATTATACATTCTTAACCACACTGGTTTCTGATATGTCCCCAACCACATCAAGGTCATTTCCATCTTGCAGGCTTACATCTTCCACTTGCTCTGACTAGAACGCTCTTCCTCCTGTGCATTTGGATCCTAGCTCCTCCACAGAACTGATCTGTCACCTGCTCAGAGACCCTTTCCTCATCTGCTTTTTCAGAAGGAATCTTTCTGACTCATAATTCCTTATCTTAGTAGCCTCTATATCTTTTACATAAAGCTGATCATAAGCTGTAATTAATCTGCATATCAACTGCCAACAAACCTAGACAGCACCTTAAAAGGCAAAGACATCACTTTGCTGACAAAGGTCCATCTAGTCAAAGCTGTGGTTTCTCCAGTAGTTATGTATGGATGTGAGAGTTGGACCATAAAGAAGGCTAAGCACTGATGAACTGATGCTTTTGAAATGTGGTGCTGGAGAAGACTCTTGAGTGCCCTTTGGACGGCAGGGAGATCAAACCAGTCAATCCTAAAGGAAATAAACTCTGAATGTTCATTGGGAGGACTGATGCTGAAGCTCCAATACTTTGACCATCTGATGCAAAGAACAGACTCATTGGAAAAGACCCTGATGCTGGGAAAGATTGATGGTCAAAGGAGAAGGGGACGACAGAGGATGAGATGGTTGGATGGCATCACTGACTCAATGGACATGAATCTGAGCAGTCTCCAGGAGATAGTGAAAGACAGGCAAGCCTGGCATGCTGCAGTCCATGGGTTCACAAAGAGTTGGACATGACTTAGTGACTAAACAACACAGCAATAATCAATTGCTGGCCAGTTTATTGTCTGCTGCCAGTACAATGTGAGCTCTGTGAAGTAAGTAAATAAGTGTTAGTCGCTCAGTTGTGCCCGACTCTGCGACCCCATGGACTGCAGCCCACCAGGCTTCTCTGTCCGTGAGATTTCCCAGGCAAGGATACTGGAGTGTGTTGCCATTTCCTTCTCCAGGGGATCTTCCCAACCCAGGGATTGAACCCAGGTCTCCTGCACTGCAGGCAGATTCTTTACTGACTGAGCTACAAGGGAAGCCCTAAGATTCATGAAGGCCATTTCTTCTCTAGACTTAACAAATCTCAGTCAAGTTGGCATTCATTTTTATAGAAGCATGTTGATCCTTTTGGCCATGGTGGGGTCAGTTGAGCAAGAGATTTGAATCTACTTCTGGGCTTCTGTTTAGGAAGATACTCTCCTCTAGGAAATATAGTTAATCTTTTATTCTTCCTCAACACCCTTAGCATCTATCATAGAGCCTGACACACAGCTAGGCCGTACTATGTTTGGGTTAGTACAGAATCAAACCTGCCTCTCTTTTTCTGAAATGGACTAACAGATTAAGACATAGCTGGTCCTTGTCCACAGAGAGCCGGCATCTCATGACCTCTCCAAGCATCTCAGCAACTCAACCTTTGGTGAAGTAACAAACCTGGTAAGGCATTCCTCTTCCCCTTGCCTGCTGGCTTGCACTCAATCTCCTGAGTCTGCTGAAACACAGTAAGGGTTTTCTAACTTCTGTACTAGTTGTTGAAGGGAATACTTATGAGAACTTGTTAAAAATGAAAATAATTGATAACACTCATAAGGAATTAAAACGTGACATAATATGTGCCAGCCACTATTCCAACCAAGAGTTTTGCACATTAGCTTTTGCATACTAACTCACTTGATCCTAACAATAACTCTATGAGTAGATTATAATTATCCCATTTTATAGCTAAGGAAACTGAGGCACTGAGGGGCTGAGGAACTTGTCAGTGACAGGGCTGGATCAGCCTAGCTCGAGGGACCCTGTGCTTAGCAATTCAGCTATTGTTGTTGTTCAGTCACTAAGTCACGTCCCATTCCTTGCAACTCTATGGACTGTAGCCTGCCAGGCTCCTCTGTCCCTGGGGTTCTCCAGTCAGGAATACTGGGCCCTGTGCTTAGCAACTCAGCAATAGATACTGCAATTTCTAAGGACAGATCTTTTGGGCCTATGATTAGTCCTCACTAAGCCAGATGGCATATTTTTCCTCTAATTAATTGTTCAATGTTTTTTACATAAGTAATGCATGATGCAGATTCTTCTGTAAAGCAGTAAGCACTGTCAAGTGAAGTAAGAGTTCCCCTTTGACCTCCTTTGAGCTCCAAACTGCTTCTCCCTTCTCCACCATGGGCCACTGTATTCAGTTCTGGGTCTGTCCTCCCTAACCATTCCCCATGCACTTGCATGCACCTGTGTGGCAATAGAAAATGCAAACTATTCCTGTGGATTTATGTTTTCTTTTTCAATTTTACATAGAGAGCAACATGTGTAAATAACTAAATCATTCAACTGTCTATATTAAGCCCTTTCTCTGAAAACACACATTTAGGTGGTCTTTTGCCTGCTGCAAAGCTGATACTCAGCTGGGACACAGCAGTAGGGCTACACCTGGAGCTGACATTCTGAAACATTTCTGGATTGTTTGGTAAATAATCCCTGCTGCCCTTCCCAGACCAGGACCAAAGGTACATGCATAGATCCACAAAAATGTTTTAATTTTACTTTCTTTGAAAATCAGAAGAGAAAAATGAATATAATAAGAATGACTTAAAAATGAATCTAACCAAGTTTATGTTTCTCTTTATATCAAGAGAGTCTTAAAATATAATTTTGATGTTTTATGTAAGACAGAGCCTATGGAAGACAAAAATACCTTGAACAAACACCTAGGGCCCTGCATGGATTCTGTCCCATGATGCAGTAAGTCCAGGGTCAATGTCTGGCAAAGAAGGGGCCTCTTGGGACCCATTCTTATGTGTCGACTGGTGTTGGTTAGGGCTGGTCGAGGTCATTCTCTCTCTATGGGTGAATGTTTGCAAATATGACTCATATCCATATTATTCTGAAATGAACAGTGTGCTGCCTAACACAGGGATATTTCTGATATAAGCGATGGAAAATGAGGTAAATGAGCTTAAGAAAAACCAAGCATTTGGGGTGGAGAGGATCTACAGCAGAAGCATAGTCAGGTCACACGGAGGTCTGAAAAAGCATCAGAAAACTTACCTGAGACCCAAGTGGCCAGCCTTCTCTTCTTTAAGCCATGGCCTCTCTTCTGCTTCCTTCAGCTGATCTGCTTCCATCCTCTCTCTCTTTGAACCACTTCTCTTTTAGAGCTCTGCCATTCACAAGATTCATCTCCCACAGAACAGTCTCTGTGCTTCTCATTTCAAATTCCTACATGAGAGAGAATCTATGGGGCCTCACTTAGATTGGCTGCTGATCACTCATCCAGTAAGCTAGGGCCAGAGGCCAGGGAAATGGCCGTAGAGGTGGGATCTCGGTGGTATTTGCACACACACCCCAAGATGTTAGTGTCATCTCAGCCCTTGATTTTCCAAGGGCTGATTTTCCTCCTGCCCCCATATACAATGTCCACAATGTCACTGATGCCCTGCTTAATGAGCTAGCATTCTCACACACAACTATGCATATAGTCTCTCCATTTCCATGGGGAGGAACCCATAATCCCTTCCAAGTAATGAATGCAGAGATCTTGTCACAGGGTCAGGGCTCTTGGCATCTATCTTCTGATGGTGTTTATTCCCAGCCCAAAATAACTACTCAACAAATGAGTATCTAAATGAAAATTTTAACCACCATATAGAGAAACAAAAGAATGAAGTAGATATCATAAGTGTATCATCATCTTTGCACACTTTAGCAGCAAACATATAAGTATGGGTGGGGGTTATACACTAAAAGAACACTCTCACACTGAATCATACAAAGGCAGTCTTTAGAAATGGCTCAGATTTGTCACAAAAATATTAAAGAATCAATTGCTTTCTCATAAAAGTTGACTTTTTTTTTCAAAGTAACTTTCCTTCTCTCCTTGAAATGAACTTGCTCAGCCTCTTGGGAGGTACTATAATTTAGATTCTAAAGCCATCATTTTATCTGGGATAATAGCTTGAAACGTCACTCATTTCTTTACTATCTTATGACCAAATCAATGAGACTTCAGTGATTGCTGTAGGGAATCACTTTATTCTATGCTTCCACCCAGAAAAAGAAGAGGACTGAGGCTGACATCCTAGGCTTTACCTCCCCTGATGTGTGGTTAGACTATGAACTTGACCTTCATGTTTAGAAGGCTAACAAAACAAAGGCAGGAACAGAATGAGCATTTAATAATGACAGAACACACAAGTTTGGAGGACTTTGTTTTTGACCATAAGTTTCAACCTAGGAGAATGACTCAAGTTGGCTGTTATATATACAGAAGAATGAAATTGTTTTATTAGTTATCCATCAATATTTGAATATGATGTACAATATTGAATAAGGAAGCAGTGTTTGACTTAAAACCTTGTTCTTAAAAACATTTGTAACCCAATAGTCTATGGAATCTGCAGCCTTACCAAAAAGATGAAGATAGAACTTGAATATAATTTTTAAACATTTACTCAGATCATTTTCCACTCTGATCATGAGATGTTTATATATGCAATATGTAACAGTGACCAAAAAAAAAAATTTCCAGAGTGTCCCCACAACCCAGATGGTGCCACATAGCTTTGTAGTGAAGGGTCATATTGTAGGATAAAATCTTGGTGGAAGTATTTTTGTGTGTTTCCCCAGGAGGCTGGAATAAATATGGGAATGTGTGTAACATTACTGTAAGATCCCATATACTGCACTAAATTGGCACAAGGCGGCTGGGTTACAGGTGCTCTGGCAAGTTGCTCCGGGAAGGCTTCTTTTCTTTTCTATTTCTAACATCATGAGCATGAAATGATTTTAAGGTGTGTGTGTGTGTGTGTGTGTGTGTGTGCTGGGGTAGCTACTGCAGGCATTCCCTTTGGGCTGAGAAGTTGGACTTTGAATGTGGTTTCTGGAAACAGGTGACAGTCCTATTTTCTTTCTTAAGAGGATCCTTTGTTGTGGGTCATGCGGGGATTAGTAGCTGGAGTAGCTATCTTTGCCTTTCCATCAAAACTGAGGAGAAGAAACTTAAAATGAACCACAAGACTATCTTTGTAAAGCTTTACAATGCAGCTCTGGTAATATTATTCAGGCCAAGGCAAATAGGTCACAAAGGATTAGCCAAAAAATTTATAAACAAAGAGACAATTATGCACACACTTAATAGACTTTAATACAGAAGTGGGCCAATGTTTAGTTGTGATTCTGGCGTACACCGTTTTTGCTGGTGGAATGCAGTCAGCTTGCAGCAGAGGAGATGGTCCTGTAACCACAGAGCTCACTGTGAACAACTGAGGATGGAGGAGAAGGCATTTGCTTCACCTAGATGCCTAGCTGCTCTGTTGGGAATGAAGCTGCTTGAAACATGGCCATCTAAGGGCTGCTTTTCTAGATCGTGAAATAAAGAGAAGAAAGAGAAAAAAATAGCCACCCGTACAACTGTGCTGAAATAAAACTGTTCTTCGTTAGATTCTGACCATTCCCCGTTGTGCATTCTCGTTCGATGATGTAAAGTCGTTCGGGTGTGGGAAGCCATACCATGAAGCACAGGAAATAGCTTAAATCTTTGGAAATGTTTCTAACATTAAATAAATGGGGAAATAACTCTAGTTAAAGTTGCCAACCACTTCAGAGTAATTTTTACTGGCAGATATTTGTTAATTGTCAGTGTTCCTCTGAAAGCAGATACAATCAAGGTATATTGAGTATAGCCTTCACTCTGGGTGCAGGCTATGTGTTTTAAAGAAACTGTCATCACTTCATTGATTTCTCTCAGACTCAATTCAGATTTAGACAGCCTTCTGGGAATAAATCAGTGAACTAAGTATATCTGATAGATCAGACAGCATTACTAGGATTTCTAGATGGATGATAATAATGTGGCAAGACTTTAGAGGGTTTTGCTAAACATCAGTTGATGCCTTCAATAAAATCAATAGACACATGTTCGAATTGGTTTGATGGAAATGTTCCGCCTGTTCTGTCAACTATCCTTGTATGATAAATGCAGGGAAGTCATGGGATGTTGATTTTGGTGACAAAAGATGAATTCAAATAAAGTTAGAAAGTGAAGCTTATTGGCTATAAATGCTTAAAAAGCTGTACTATTTTATAAAGCAGAAGTAGTTAACCTAGTTATTTGATATACAAACAGCAGTTTGTATGCGGTCCTCATGATCAACAGCTGTTGATGCTATAGATCTAGGAAAACCAGACTTTTTGGTGTCTTTTTTCTCTTCTATCTCTTCAGTTTCCTGACATTTGTCTCCTTGATCTCTAGAGAGCAAAACAGGGAAGGCTTTCATTTTAAGATCCTGTTTTGTTACAGGTCAGAATCTTAGCCAGCACTCTGTACATGTCATTATTATGATTTATGGAACTGATTATATGTTGCTGTAACTATATGATAATGTTTCTATTAGCTCTACTGGTCTATTCGTTCCTTAAGGGCATAGGATTATGTTTAATACTCTATTCTTCATACTTAGGAGATTGTCTATAAATAGTACATGCTTAATTAGGGATTATTGAATAATTAAATGAGTAATGAAAGGTCAGGATAAAGTTTAAAATATGGACAAGTAATCGTGTCAACCCATTACTATGTCTAAGTATGCTTAAGAAACAGCTTTATTGATATATAATTCAAATATCATAAGGTTTACATTTTTTAAATGTGATTTTTAATATATTCCCAATGTTATGCAGGGCTTCTCAGGTGGAGCTAGTGGTAAAGAATCCGCCTGCCAATGCAGCACACACAAGAGATGAGGGTTGGGAAGAAACCTTGGAGAAGGAAATGGCAACCCACTCCAGTTTTCTTGCCTGGGAAATCCCATGGAGCCTGGTGGGCTACAGTCCATGGGGTTGCAAAGAGTGGCACCTGACTGAAGTGACTGAGCATGCAGTGCTGTGCAACTATCACCACTCTTTTAATTTTAGAACATATTCATCATTGCAAACAAGCAAACAAAACCTGCTGCCCATTAGCATTCACTTTCCATACCTTACTCTTCCCAGATGCTAGCAACTAGTAGTTTACTTTTTGTCCCTGTGGATGTGTCTATTCTGGATATTTCATATAATTAGAATCCTAAGATACGCTTTCTTTTGGGTCCAGTTCTTTTCAGTTAGTATAGTGTTTTCAAGGTTTATCCATTTAGTGCCATGAAACAATACTTCATTCCTTTTTATGGCTGAATAATATACCATGTAATATAATATGTGCATAGCATAGTATGTAGAATCTGTTTGTCAGTTCATGGAAGTTTCATTGGTTTCTACTCTGTGACCATTAAGAAAAATGCTTCTATAAACATTCATGTGCAAGTGTTTGTGTGGACATATGTTTTCAGTTCTCTTGGGTATATAGCAAGGAGTGAAGTTACTGGGTCAAATTGTAACTCTATTTTTAACTTTTTGAGGAACTTCCAAACTGCTTTCTAAAGAAGCTGCACCATTTTATAATCCCAGAATTCATTAAGGTTCACATTTTTCCACATCTTCACCAACACTTGTTATGTGTCTTTTTGTTTTAGCCATTCTAATGTGTGTGAAGTGGTATCACAGTGTGGTTTTGACTTGCATTTCCCTGGTGGCCAATGATGCTGCGCATCTTCCCATGCACTTATTGACCATTTGATTATCTTCCTTGAAGAACTATCTTGCCCATTAAAAGAAAGTGGATTATTTGTTCTTTTATTGTTTAGCTATACGAATTCTTTATATATTCTGGATACAAATTCCTTATCAAATGTATGATTTTAAAATATTTTCTCCTAAATTTTGGGTTTCCATTTCACTTTCTTGATGGCATCCTTTGAAGCACAAAAGTTTTTCACTGACAAAGTCCAGTGTATCTAGTCTTTTCTTTGGTTGATTATGCTTTAGTTGTCATGTCTAAGAAATTATTCACTAAATCAACATCACAAAGGTTTAGAGCTACATTTTGTTCTAACACTCAAGTAGTTTTATCTCTTAGATTTAGATCTTTAATTCGTTTTGAGTTAATTTTTGTATTTGGTGTGAGTTAGGGGTCTAACTTCATTCTTTTTTATGTGGTTATCCAGTTGTCCAGGTAAGCTTTTAACATCTAGTGAATGTATCAGCAGAAGTTGACTGGTGTTTGAAAACATAATAAACAGTCAATAATTCATACTATACCACAGTAAAAATGAATGACAATTTGGCAATTGACTTTTTGTGTTAGTTATAAAGAAAGGCTTTACCAGGAAATTATCAATAAATATGATATCACCGAGGAATGCTGGTATACTTAGAAAATTCTTCTGAAAACCATTAATTACATTCATTTACTCATCAATGTTATTCATAATATTTAAATTCATTCATTTGAAATATTTTGAACATTGTGGTTTAGTTGGGTTCTTTGAATTGCAAAGGACAAAGATGTTCATCATTAGCTTTAATATAAAAGGATTTTACTGAAATGAGTCTGTGAAACCATTAGAATCTGAGTCAGGTGTCCACATCCTTAAGAGGGCTCTTTGTTACTCAGTTCAAGGTACAGAAAAAAGGGAAACCTTTTGGTACAATAATGTAGAAAAGCTACAGAGGAAGGAAATTAACTTTCCATGGAGGAATATCTTCTTTTTCTTTAGATAACTCATTCTGAAACCAGAGTACCTTAATGGTTGTCCTCTTCTCTCCATCTTCAGGAATAAAAGCATTTCAATTCTTGCAATGGAAGTGGAGCTCAGAGGGTAAGCAGGACTCATAACATAGAAAATTATGGGAAAGATAGGTAGTGAAAGACCAAGGGCTGTGGAGAGAGTCCAAGGGAAGTCCTCTCTGTTCTGCTTAGGGAGTGGCCGTGTGCAACACCCTTAAAGCTGCAACTAGGATGTAGAAAGGATGGGAGCACCAGACATGACTTATTCCCACCTTCTAATTCTGCGTGGGTTCAGTCTTATAATTTAATGTTAGAGTAAGAAACCACTGTCAGATTTCAGGGGTTTGTATGTGTCCGCCTGACATTTTTTTATTTATACAGAGACATGGGAGGGGCCAATAATGTGGGAGGTGATGTACCTGCTCTTTCTTGATCAGACTGGATGCTTCACTTCCATCAGTGGGCTATGCAAGGAGAGTTATTAGCCAATCAGTTAGTCAGGCTTCCCCCTCTTTACCCTGCCCCAGACTGTTCCCCCTGCCTTCCATACTCCTTGTCTCTGAGTAAAGAGGCTTCCCATGTGGCACTGATGCTGCTGCTGATGCTGCTAAGTCGCTTCAGTCGTGTCTGACTCTGTGCGACCCCATAGATGGTAGCCCACCATGCTCCCCCGTCCCTGGGATTCTCCAGACAAGAGCACTGGAGTGGGTTGCCATTTCCTTCTCCAATGCATGAAAGTGAAAAGTGAAAGGGAAGTTGCTCAATTGTGTCTGACTCTTAGCAACCCCATGGATTGCAGCCTACCAGGCTCCTCCGTCCATGGGATTTTCCAGGCAAGTGTACTGGAGTGGGGTGCCATTGCCTTCTCCGCCCATGTGGCACTAGTGGTAAAGAACCTGCCTGCCAGTGCAGGAGACATAAGAGTCATGGGTTCAATCTCTGGGTCAGGAAGAACCCCTGGAGGAGAACACGGCAAGCCACTCCAGTATTCTTGCCTGGAAAATCCAGTGGACAGAGGAGCCAGCAGGCTACAGTCCATGGGGTCACAAAGAGTCAGATGTTACTGAAGCAGCCAGCAGGCTACAGTCCATGGGGTCACAAAGAGTCAGATGTTACTGAAGCAACCTTAGCACAGTACACACATGACCGAGTTACATCAAGACATCTGGAAAACTGACTACCTTCCTTGTGACTTGCATAAATAACTTGCATCATTGCTATTAATATTATTACTAGTAATATTATTACTATTTATTACTAAACTGCTTCATTTTCTTCTTCCATCTGACTTGACCTCCTCACCCTCTCCTCAATGAAATTTCTTTAATTCAGATTCAGCATGCTTTTTTTTCTTTAAAACAGCTTGGCATACCACCTGTCTTCAACTCTGCTTCCTAGTCCCTAGTCCCTTTCTTTCAACTCCAATTCCCACGGCTCATTTCCAATTCTTGCAAAAAAAGAATCAGGTTGGTCCAGCTCAGCTTTTCACCAGCTAATCTCATGTGTGTCTCACCAGCTTTTAGACTATTGGTCTTGGGCTCTTGACTTTACACTGCTATGGCTAAGTCTTAGGCTCATGTGACTTATAGCTGACTACCTAAAGGCCAAGGGAAAGGATTAACTGTCTAGAAGAATCTATGTATATGGGAAGTACTATGATTTTCACATATAGGAATTACCTACTCTGGGATAGAAAATAAATATGTCTAACTTATGAGTGAGTATATATAAATGAATATAGATGGTTTCTGTTCTTTTACAAAAATAAAACTCAGTAACTTTCTCTTTTAAATTCACTAATTGAAACATTTCACAACTCTCCAATGAGTACCAATTAGTAATATTTGTATATCATTAGGAGCTCAGTTGTTTTAACCAGTCATATTCTTCAATATGGGACTCCAGTATTTTGCTGCTTTTCTCTAATGTTTCTATATAAAGGCTCACTTTTTCTTTTCTTACCTGTGTCAAGAAGTTCTTTTAGGGGGTTGAAGAATATTATGGGCTGAAACATGTACCCCCTTCTCTAGATTCATATGTTGAAGCCCCAACCCCCAATTTGATATTTGGAGATGGGGCCTTTAGGCAGGTAATTAGATTAAATGAGGTCTTATGGAACTCTGATAGATTGGTGTCCTTATTAGAATAGGAACAAACACCAGTGCCCTCTTTCTTTCCTCATGCACACACAGCAGAGAAACCCAATGAAGACAGAGCAAGAAGAGAGTTATCCACAAGTAAGCGAGGTCTCACCAGAAACCAACCCCGGTGGCAACTTGATCATGGACTTCGTCTCCAGAACTGTGAGAAAACAAATATCTGTTGTTTAAGTCACCTAGTGTGTGATTTTGTTGTGACAGCCCTAGCAGACTAATACACAAAGTGAAGCAAATGTTTATGTGTTTGATCCTACTTGCCTCTAACACTGAACTCAGTTTTATTTCTGTCCTAGCACTATGAGCTGAGCTTGTTTAAGCATTTATTTACACACTTACTGACCATTTCTTTTCCCCCTCTACCATGCAAACTCCATGAGGAGAGCACGTGCCTATCTTGGTCACTGCTCTGCTCCTAGACACACAGCAAACAGATGGGTATTTACTGAGAGAATGCATGAATGATGAGATCATTTCGGTACACTTTCATGAATGAGAACATGGGAGATTTTTTCTTTTAAACTTTTTATTTTGTATTGGGGTATAGCTGATTAACAATGTGATGGTTTTAGGTGAACAGCGAAGGGACTCAGCCATACATATACATGTATCCATTCTCCCTTCCCATCTAGGCTGCCACATAACGTTGAGCAGAGTTCCCTGTGGTATAAAGTGGGTAGGTCCTTGTTGGTTATGTTTTAAATATAGCAGTGTGTATGTGTCTATCCCAGATTCCCTAACTATCCCACCGGCAACCATAAATTCAGAGAAAGTGGGAGATTTTTTTCTCCAAATATTAATATTTGGCCCAATTGATCATTCGTTTCCTTGTAATGCTGTCTACATTTGGTTCTTAGGAAACCATATGCTCCTGATTTTCTATTTTACCTGAAGCTCCATCCCTTTTTCTTTTACTAACTCCTCTTATTTCTGGATGTAAAGATTGGTACTTCAGGTCTCAGTCCTTTTACCCATCTCTTCTGATGGAAGATGCCATACTGAAAAGTGATTAAAGCTCAGATTTTTGAACCAGATTGCCTGGGTTCAGATTCTGTCTCTATACCTAAAACAGAAGAAGCATAAGTTTAGGCAAGTGAATTTACTTCTCTGGACTTCATTATCCTTATTTGTGAAATGTGGATTGTAGGTAGCTCAAAGTATTGTGGCAAGAGTTAAATGTTGTAAGACTCTTTAGATAGTGCCTGGCATATAGAATGCATTTAACAAACATTAGATATAATTATTTTAATATTAATCATTTTTTGTCATTTACAATCTCGAGGTGATTTTATCTAATCCCATGACTGTAATAGCCCTGAATAATGTCTGAGCTCCAGGCTCATATAACCTCATAATCCAACCATGGAGGCAGGATTCTAAGGTGGCCCTAGGATTCCAGTCCCCTGGTGTCTCCTCCTGTGAATATAATGTGATATCACTCCTATTGAGATACTAATCAGTCAACTTTGAGATCATCAAATGGTAGATCACCTTAAGTGGGCCTGACCTAATCAGGAGAGGTTTTAAGGAAGGGGAAGCATCAGAGAGGTACACTCCCACTGATCTGGAAGAAAGCAGCCATTGATGGTGCGGACCACCCACAGGAGCCATGCCGTGAGGACTGAGAACAGCCGTGGTGGGCTGAGAGCCAGCAAGAAAACCGGCCCTCGGTCCTACAGCTGCAAGAAAACAGATTCAGCCAACAACCAGTGAGCTTGGAAGAGGCTCCCGAGCATCAGATGAGAATCACAGCCCTGGCCGCCACCTTGACTTCATCCTGCTGAGCCCCTGAGCAAGTGACCCTGCTCAGTCGGCCCCAGAATTCTGATGTACAGAAACTGAGAGATAATAAATGGATGTTCTAAGCTGCTAAATATGTGGTACTCTGTTACGCTCAACAGGAAATGCATATACCAACTGCCAAGTGTACTTCTCTACATCAGCGTGGAGGAAGAATCTCACACTTTACACATCCAAAAGGAGCTCTGGATTTCTTTCCACCCTCCTACACTTTCCTCTTTGCTGTAAGCTGCTCAGGCCTAAAATCTAGCAGGAGCCTTGAAGCCACTTCTTCCCTCAGAACCCACCTATAATTCATTAGCATGTTGTGTATGGATGTGAGAGTTGGACCATAAAGAAGGCTGAGTGCTGAAGAATCGATGCTTTTAAACTGTGGTGCTGCAAAACTCTCTTGAGAGTCCCTTGGACAGCAAGGAGATCAAACCAGTCAATCTTAAGGGCAATCAACCCTGAACACTCATTGCAAGGACTGATGCTAAAGCTAAAGCTCTAGTATTTTGGTCATCTGATGCAAACAGCTGACTCATTGGAAAAGTCCCTCATGCTGGGAAAGATTGAGGGCAGAAGGAGAAGGGGGCATCAGAGGATGAGATGGCTGGATGGCATCACCAATGCAAAGGACGTGAACTTGAGCAAACTTGGGGAGATGGTAAAGGACGAAGAGGCCTGGTGTGCTGCAGTCCATGGGGGTCACAAAGAGTCAGATGCAAGTGGGCAACTGAACAACAACAGCATCATCTCCAGGTCAGGAAGCTGTTCAGAAACAGGACCTACACATATTTAATAAGGGAAAAAATAGTTTCATAAAAATTTTAAAATATTGGAACAAAGAAAGTGAGCAACAGTGAAAAGATAAGCTACCTATTAGAAGATATTTTCAACATATATAACAAGCCAAGGACTAGAATCCAGGCTACAAAAGAATTCCCATACGTATGGGGCATGACTAAGTGACTGAACAACAATAGGATCACTCATCAAAACGAACCCTGCATCTGACAGCTTCTCTTCACCTCCCTTACAGTCATCTCATCCCACTCACCTCCACCTCCTGCCTGGATCCCTGCAACAGCATCTGACTCCTTTCCCCATTCATGCGTAGCTCCATCACTGCAGTCATAGTGAGTGACTGAATGTACATCAGGCCATGTTACTCTGTGCAGGATACACCAATGGCTTTTCACGACGCTCAAAATAAAATCCAGACTCCTTATTATGACCTCGAGGCCCTGCAGGATTTGGTCCCTGGCTACTTCTCAGATCTCACTTCCTGGCACTAGTTCCCTCATTGTGCTCCAGCTGCATTGGCCTTTCTGCTTTTCCTTCATGATGCCAAGTGAAGTTGTATTCTACAACCTGTAGAATTGGTTTTCCCTTTCCCTGGAACATTCTGCCTCTTGTTTTGCATGACTCCTTCCCTTGCTTCATGAAGGTTTCTAACCAAATGTTACCTCTTTCAGCAGCCTTCCCTGATTGTCCATTCTAAAGAGCTGAGCCCTCCACCTCTCCCATTGCCTGTTTGTCTTTATCTCACTTCACACTCCTGGCATGGGCACACAGGCCATGGTTCCTATTTGTTAGCTTACTTATTTATCGCCTATTTCCACTCTTAGAGTATAAGTTCTATTAGGGCAAGGACTTTAACTTATCACTCAACCCTTAGGCCTTGTAACAGTGTCTGGCATTTAAATCACCTTTATTGAATTAAGAATGTAGAGAAATATTCAAAAAGTTTATGTTCAAAGCAGAATTGAAACTTCTGTCTTTTCTAAGAAAATCCTCATCATGATACCTGTTAAAAATAGGAATTGAGAAAACACACATTTTTGTATTAAGAAATATTTGTGGTATCAAATTTTATGGTATTTTAGAGAAGTTTAAAAAACCCTGATGATATTATCAGTGCCATTTTTGCTGATGTAAGGTTATGGGGCTTGAACTCTAAGACATAACATTATTCTTAAGATATTCTCTTCCTTTCTCTCTCTCTCTCTCTTTTTTTTTTCTTTTTTGGCAGGCAATAAGTGATTTTGGTTATCCAAATGCTGAAATCTAAATTCTAGCCCTGATCAAGGAAGACATGAAAATGGGGCTGTAATGAGACCATGTCCTAGGTCAAATACAAACCTCCTTAGTAATCAATGGCAAACAGAGTTAGGAAATATCCAAAATATATGTGACATGGAAAATAGGGTTGTTTAGAGCTCATCTCATATTTTAGATATCTAGAGGGATCAGAAGTTCAAAGTTTCAGCACAACAAATAGATGCCATTACAATGAAGTTTAAGATGTTGGAAAGTTCTTCCCAGTATAAAAAGAGCTTAAGTGATCCAAGATGTATCAGTTTTTAAGGCCAGATTTCCAGGTTTACAATTATCATTTCACATGTAGAGGCATATTCATCCCCTTTCTTTCTTTTCAAAAGGAAACATTTTAAAAGCATTGGTCAATAGTCTCCATGAGGCTAATAATGAGTTAGCTTCCCTGTAATGTAGAAAGTGGCATATTGATTGTGAAGAAAGTCAAAGCAATGTGGATGCTCTTTTCCAACTGACATTTTAGGTTTCTACTGATTCAAAATGTTCATATCTCTCAAATAATGCACTCATTTATTTTCTCCCAGCAGGGCATCTTGTCAACTGAGGCTCTGTAAACAACATAAATATCTTTGAATTTATAAAGGAAATGTTTACTGTAATTTAGCATGGCTTAATCAAGCAAGTCAAATTCAAATGCCTTCCAAATTATCTTCCAAAGAAAATAAAATGCAATGTAAAATTGTTTTCAAGTTTTAACATAGATATGAAAACATTTACTGTTTACTAAAAAGGGCCTTTTTTTGAACCCTAGTCAAGTATGGAAGTATGCTGTGAATTAAAAATCTGATCTGATAAAATGACACATAAATATTTTAGCAGGAATTTTGGTCCTAATGCCCAGGAGATGGTTGTAAATCTGCCTGTAATACAAAGCTCTCTCTCTCTTTTGACAACTTCAGAGAGCCAACTATTTGGGTATTAAAATCTCCTGCCCAGATTACTGTTAATGCTAATCCTGATGGAATTACTGAATAAGTATGATTTTATCCCTTTTATAATATCCTAGCTCTATGACTGTTACATTGCATGTCTTCACTCTGACTGGATTCTGGCTTCTTCCATTGTGCACATGGATAGAAATTATGGTCTGTTTCTCATGAAGGTGGGTTTAGTTCCAGTTGAGTGAATGTTATAAAAGAATTATTTCTTTTTATTGAATGTCAGTGTTATGCCCATGGCCTAAAAAAAGAGAGAGAAAGAGAAAAAGAAAGAAATCAAATCCTTAATTTTATTTAGACACAGAGACTGGCTGATATTTTTAAGATTAAAAAAAAGAAATTCACATTGACCAGAAATAGACTTGTTTCAAATAGTCAAAGCTTCATCAACAGAGTGGTTAAAGGACCAGGAGTGTCTGAGAACTTTCTAAATTGCACTAATCTCGTACAACAACAGTTGCTCTAGGGAGGTGAAAGTGATATAGACTTCTAGGAACTAACAGGCTGGGATGAAATGTTCATAAATAGATCAATAGAAGATTACCAGCAATTTCCCCCTCATCACATTCCCACCCCACACATTTCATGGAAGAATAAAGGGCTATTCGTTGCTCTATCTTGCTTTTTGTAACAAAATCTGCCCAAATTAGATTACAGTTTACTCTGTAGGTCTATAATGACAGTAAAGTATGTTCAGATATGAGATGCAGCACCACTAGCCCATGGTGTTCAAATGGACTCACTGGATTAAAATGCTTCAGAACTCAGCACTGTTTTCTCATTCATCTTCATACCGCTTCCTGTCGGTGGAAGCTGTGATCACTATTTGACAAATATAGACACTGATGCAAGAGGAGAGCCAGACTTTCAAAATGTCACCAAAGAGATCCAGGTAGGAAAATGGAAGCAGAATTCAGATTCATAGACTCCTTGAATATTGCTAGGTCCACAGTGGCACAAGCCATTGAACTTCAACAGTTAAAGGAAAATATCTTCTAAAGTACAAACTAGAGGTTACCAGTGGAGAGAGGAAAAAGGGGAAGGGCAAGATAGTGGTAGAGGACTAAAGTACAAACTATTATGTATAGAATAAGTAAACTACAAGGCTATTCAGGACAGTAAAGTAATATAGCCAATATTGTATATAACTACAAATGAGCTCAACCTTAAAAAATTGTGAATCACCATGTTGTATACCTAAAACACGCAATATGGTACATCAATTTTACCTCAATTTAAAAAATTATCATAGATGACTCCTTAGGACCTACTTTTCTCCACTAAGCTTTCAGTATGAGTTCAACAACAGAAGAAAAGAAAAAGGAAAGTATCTTTATTTACTGGACTAAAGAGCAGGCACCTTGAGCTTATGTCGGCCTCTTTCAAGAGAAGGAATTTTTTTCTATTTTTTTTTTTTTATAGGAGAGGACCTTGAAAGTCTTTATGGAATTTATTTTTTAATTATGTAAAATGTTATTTTTAGAATTAAAATTTGCACAGTTGGGCAATTTAGGAAATTTATATTGTTGAAGCACCACTCTCTGCCCTGTGATTACCCAGGCCCTCATCATACCTGGTGACCAATTTCACTGAACTCAGCACACACAACATACTCAAAGCTTCTCCAATAATTCCTCTTAAATCATTTCTGAGCTCAAGACATTTTGATGATGCTTTATTGCAAAATGCCACATCTTAACTAACAAACTTGGCCATCAGGACACTCCACTAACTCTCCTCCTTCACCCATATCTCTCATTCATTCATTCAATGAATATTCATTGGGTATCTATGCATATGAGGCACTGTTTTACACTCTGGTTATCCAGTCATGTAATCCATGTCTTTCATCCAACTGTAGAGGAACTCACACTTTTGAAAATCATTAAACAATGATTTAATAATGAAATAAATGAAATTAGTGAGAGAGCTGTGTCTATATAAATATAGTAGATGACTACCTTGAAGAAAATTTATAATATTAAAGGTAAGAAGGATTTGGAAAAAAAAAGATTTAGGCTTGTTTGTCATAGGAAAGTATCAAAGTATTGCTGAAGCTGAACTTCCAATACTTTGGCCACCTGATGCAAAGAGCTGACTCTTTGGAAAAGACCCTGATGCTGGGAAAGATTAAAGGCAGGAAGAGATGGGGATGACACAGCATGAGATGGTTGGTTTTTATCACTGATTCAATGGGCATGTGTTTGAGCAAACTCAGGGAGATAGTGACAGACAGGGAAACCTGGTGTCCTGCAGTCCATGGGGTCGCAAAGAGTGGGACATGACTGAGCGGCTAAAGAACAAATTGTAAGCAACTCTACTAGAATGGGAAATGGGTTAAATAATTATAGTACTTTCGTAGATTAGAATACTAGGCAATTTGAAATATTCTGCTCCTGTCTCTGTAGGAGTAAAATGGAATCTTCCTCCACCCCTGCCACCAGTTTCTCCACCACATGCACTACACGGAGTGTCTGATGGTGCATTTCTATGGGACTTCTTCCTGGTGTGGTAAAGCCTTTCAAAAAGTAGCCTGCACCTACTTTGTGTTTCTTGCCCATGAGCTTTCTGGGAGTTGTAGTCTTTGGTTGAGCTTAAGGGAAACCATTCTCCCTTCCACAAAAAATAATAATCACTTGAAATAAGGATGGTTTCTCAGTTTTGTGTTTGAATTGGCTGAAAAACAGAGAAAGGGTTCTCTTGTGGACTCCTAAGTAGGCATGATCATTCTTCTATCCAGCTCCATCAATTTTCTTTTAAGTGGAAATTCTTTTCAAATTCTGGCAATAACTAATAGTACTGTTTTTCACTATAGTTGTTGGTTTTCATCTTTCTTTTCCCTTCCTTCTGAATCATCATATGTATTTTAGAGGGAAGTTTAGAAAAGCTTTTTCAGGGACCTATGCCAGCACTATTTAGAAACCATTGTTTTATTTGGCTTGTACAATTTTTAAAAATTCCTTCAGGCTGGACATCAATTCTCCATTTTGCCACAGTTTTTACTGCTTCCTACCATCTCAATTTGATTTACTCGCTTATTTAAATTACTTTCCTGGGTACTGAAGCTGTCAGTGTTTGCTCTGTTTCATAGGCATAACAAAAATTGGGGGGGGGGGGGGGGGCGGAAATCACCTGGACAGGTGTTAAGCTGGTAGAAGGGATTTCTAACATTTCCAACTTAGAAATCAGTAGGAACCAACAACAGTAAATTCATACCGGGGAATTCTTAATGGACCCTAGTATTTTCCATTCATTCCTAGATACAGGGAGAGAACTTCTTTAGTACCTATAAAGACTGTCTTTAGTCTTTCAATGGAGGAAAGGAATGTGAAGCCTAACAAAATTGATCTATGAAAGAACTAGGAAATGCAAGCTATAAGGAGTGACATGTAGTGGGAATCTTGCCAAGTAATAAAACATTTGCCTTTCAAGCCAGGCACTGCGCCCAAATCAACTAGCTGAATCCTTCATGGTTCAGATCCTCTTCATTTTCTCTCTAGCTCTCCATCTTGCTAGTCAACTCTGATGTTTTCCAAACATTTAGAAACTGGAATGTAATCCCAGAAAGTGAGGGATTTCCTCTGGGCAGCCACCCTGATCTTGGAAAGAAACAAGATTTCAGATTCCACACCCTCTTCCTGGAAAGCCCATTTCAGATTCCTTTCTGATAGCCTAGGGGAATGCAGATGACATTAGGGAAGACCTCAACCTTTAGTGGAATCCTAAACAGTGAACCCTTCTGGTCTCATTTGGGAGAACTCATTAGATTGGAATATTTGGGGGGATATCAAAAAATCTATTATCTATGTTGACTAGATAATCCATTTTTATCCAAATCATGCATACCCTTTGTTTCAGAAATATTAAAACAGAGAAGGGAGATTATGAGACACTGCTAAAAAACACAAAGATTGGGACTTGTAGGTGTTAAAGTAGGACCTGGGAATATGAACTTTTAACAAGCAGAAAGTCCATAAACCACACCTTGAGGAGCACTAAGACCTCACTCAATCTGAAATGTATCTTTAAATTTCCACTGTGAACTTTTTTTGCCATATATTTTTTTAAAACTGAAGTACAGTTGACTTAGAATATTGTGTTAGTTTTAGTTGCACAGCAGAGTGATTCTGTTACACATGTTGTTGTCATTCAGTCTTCAGCTGCTTAGTCCTGTGCCATTCTTTTGACCTCAGGTACTATAGCCTGCCAGTCTCCTCTGTCCTCCACTATCTCCCAGACTTTGCTCCGATTCATGCCCACTGAGTTGGTGATGCTATCTAACCATCTCATCCTCTCATGCCCCCTGCTCCTTTTGTCTTCAATCTTTCCCGGCATCAAGGTCTTTTCCAGTGAGTCGGCTCTTTGTATCACGTGGCCAAAGTATTAGCGCTTCAGCTTCAGTAATGGTTCTTCCAATGAATATTCAGGGTTGATTTCCTTTAGGACTGACTATATATATTCTTTTTCAGATACTTTTCCCTTATAGGTTACTGTAAAATACTGAGTACAGTTCCCTGTGCTATACAGTAGGTCCTTGATGGTTATCTATTTTATATATAAAATCTTCTTTATTCATTTGTCTAAGGACATTTAGGTTGCTTACATCCACTGTGAACTTTCAGTTATTCTTGACTAGGATGAAACTGGGTAACATAAACCTTCTAATAATTCCTAACTAATTTTAGCCATTGCTTCCAACATGTTTCCAAATCTCCAAACCCTGACAGAGTTCTTCACTTGAAAAAGAAGAGAAGCAAATGTCGTTGATCATCCATTCAACTGGCTACTCAGTTCAAGTTCACTATGGAGATCATTAGAGTTCTTTTGATGTTAAGGTTTCAAGGGCACACAGTATCACAGAAGGGAAAAATCAGTTTATTGAAATGTAACTTAATCAAGGATTTCATGAATGGAAAAAGAACACAAAGTAAATTGAGAATGTGAGCTTATTTGTTACAAAATTAGAAAAATAACAGCAAGAAATATATGACCTCTAATGAAATTAAAGGGATACAGTGGATATATAAAATCACTTAAAGAAATATAAACATACAGTTGCCAAATTGACAATAGTACTTTAGGATCATGCACTTACATTTTGGTGAAACCTGTATACTAGTCCACGCTAAATAAAACTGCATCCTAAATGTATTATTAAGATAATATAAACATTATCAAGGTCAATAAGGGCTGGAGTTTTGAATATATGCAAAGTTAATATGGAGTGGGTTATAAACAACAGGAATTTCTTTGGAGATTTTGTTCAGTTTGTGTATTAATTTTGTTCTAGGTCTTAAGAACTGAATTCAAGAAGAAAATGAACCCCTGTAAAAATATATGTGGACATATTTAGGAAAATGCCAATGTTACATAAATGAACAAATTCCTGAAATAATTCACAACTTTTACTCTTTTATAAGTATCCCTATAAGCCTCATTTTCTCAAATAAGTCTAGAATTCACTTAAGATGACTTGCTAGTAAGGAGCTTTATAATCTCTGATAAGACTGTTGCAGACTTTGAAAAGATTCCAAACATGGTTCCATCAATGAGTAAAGTAAAGTGCCCTTGTTTGCACAGCCAACACCATAGTTTGCTCATGTACCTGGATGAATACATTCAGGTACTCTAAGGAATAGCATCCAAGGCACAGGAATTTCAGAAGGTGCTGTTTGCTCTTTATATTTGCCCACAAATTTCTTTCTTTCTTTTTTTTTTTTAATGCTTTTGAAAAGATGGAATCAAGTACAAATAGCACTTACTCCCAAAGTAAAGTTTTTACATATTATAGTTAAATAAATTAAGATGGGCACTTTACTTCTAATGTGTTCCTTCCCTAGATGTTGATGTTATTTTCACCTAATAGTACAGAAGAGAAAGGCTCAAAAGCAAAAATGAAATGTAGTCTGTCCTTCCACCCCCTTCTCCCAGGCATAAAGGCACTTAAAGATTTAGATTCATCACATTTCTGTGATTTACTTTCTAATTCATTTACTTTCTTATACAACTATAAAGGATTGCAGCTCGACTTTATCTTCTAAAGTTTAGCAGCTTTCTGAGTTCATGTGCCTCTCTCTCTACTTCTCCATCCCTCCATCTCTTGCTTCAGTGGATACAAATAAGCACTAGGACATGCCAGTACTCTTCGGGGCACTGGCTGGGGATGCCAGGTGAGAAGATACAGTTCTTGCTCTCTTGGAGGCGAACAGCCTAGTTAGGGGTCAGAGAAGTAAACAACCATTACAATAATGTGTGGGATCGGCCCAAGACAGGGGCAGTGTAGGAGGAGAGTGAGTTGAGTGGAAACACCTGGCGAGATGCCTAACCTCATCCTGGGAGAAGGAAGGTCAATTAAATTTTCTTGGAGACTCTCCTTAGGTCGTTGTCAATTTTGGACCACTTCTGACTTTCAGCTCCAAATAGAATCAGTATTCCTTGCTTTTTATGACAATATATTTTTTTTTTTAACATTCCCTTGACTTTCTGAAGGGATTTTTCATATATTTCAGTCACCATTCAATTGGCCAATTTTAACCTATTCACCTTTAACAGCTATAGTGTTGTATACCATTGAGATGTGAGGCTTTCTCTGTTACCACAGTTACTATTATCCATCCTGTGATCCTGATTCATGACAGCTGTGGGATTCCCAAGTATACCTCTGAGGCTGAATGCCGTGAGAAGCCCAGAGGAGGCCTGGGAAGAGGCCTACACCTTCCCTCCATTACCTGCCATGGATCAAGGTAACAACTTGCATTTCTTACTTACCTTACCTTCTCCAAACTTCGTTCTAAATTTCTTACTGTGTCCCATATTTACGTCTTGTCTTGAAAAATTTAAATATGCAATTTAAAGAGAAAAAAACATGGTCAAGAAATTTTGCTACAGGAAGTAGACACCATGAATCCCAACAATAATTTCCTCTATCAAGCATATTCGTGTATCATGTTCTACTAAGAGCTCTGTGCTGAAAAGCCCAGGGGCATATGTGATAAAATTAGACAAGGCAGGATAAAAAAGGACGCTGAATCGTTTCTGAATTTTGTCAAGGCCTGTAGTACCTTGTCTATGTAGCTAGTTTGATTTCTTTCCTTTTTTCCCCATATGGGTGCTGTAATTTATCAGGTTTCATGACTGCTTGCAAGTTGAGAGCCAAAACTGTGGCTATAGCTCTTTACGGAATGTGCATTTGTATTAACTTCATCCTTGGTTCCATTTTAAAGCCATATCCTTGTTTTTCTTTCTCATATATTTTTTTTCCAAGTGGAAATATCTTTATTATTTTATTTAATTATGAAGTTAATTCACGCTCTAAGTAACAGTACTCAAACAGTGTTGAAAAACGGAGTAGAACCTGAACTATGCCAATAATCCCACCCTGACCCTCATCCCCTGAGAATGTGAATGTTCTCACCTACCTTTAATTAGATATCTTGACATATTTTTTAAACATGTATCTTTACAAGCTGGCTTAAATTCTTCTGGAACATAGCAGTGTACCACTAAATAATGATTTAAAGTGTTTTTAATAGTGCTTCACAATTTACAAAGCACTTTCACAAGCTTTAGCTCATTTAATCTTATAAGCAAAGATCAGTATCTTCTAAAACATGTTCATTTTATCGTTGCCAAAAATCTCTTTGATTTGGCTGAATTTCATTTTCCTGCCAATGCCTTTCTTTTGCCAGTGTATTCAGTTCAGAAAAAACTATAAGCCATACTTCAATTTTTATGTTCACATTCTTCCCAGTGGATACTGAGATCCTTGTTAGTTGCATCTTAGAATAGGAAGAGCAACAAGTAAGACTGTTGGAGCAGTTAGAACAGATAGAAATGTGTCTGTCAGTAATTATGGGGTCACAAAGAGTTAGACACGACTAAGTGAGTACACACACACAATTGGGAGTGAAAAGGAGCAGTTGCTTTTAAAGTTGTATCACCTTTTGGTTTATTCCAATTCTAAGAAAAATTATTTTACTAGAAGTTATTTTGCTAATTCATTAGTGAGAAGTGAACAAAATTCTTTGTTTTTGTGTATTCTCATCGTGAGATTTTTTTTTTTCAGAGCTATCCAGAGGCTATGTGTTGATTTTTCTGATTTTTTTTTTTAAAGCAAAACTCAAGGGGTTGTGTCCACATATACATTGGTATTTCTTTCCAAATGAACCAAATGGAGGTATAACTTACACACTGCCTTCTCTACATGCCTCTAGTTAAACTGAGGATAGCTTACTTCAAAAGAAAGAGGTCAATTTTCCTTCAGTTTAGACACAGATTTCAAGTTAAAAACAAAAGGTGATTATAATAAGCAGAAACTCTTAATACCGAGTCATAGGCAACAACTGAAAAGTGGAATGTTGTACATCAGTGACATTACTTTGCTTTTGTTGTGTTTGCTAAGGTGCTTTTGTAAGACAAAACCCCCCAGCACCTGGGACTTATTTTGGAGGTCTTGTGACACCATCAAGGAACTTCAGCTGCTGGGTTTGAAATAAGTACTCTCTTTCATTTACCAACTTTCTCATATGCCCGGTGTGCATGGAAGCAGAGAGAACGTGGACAGATACCGGGCTGGATGATGTTGCAGTTAAGCAAAATGTACCAAAACACACAGACGGCTTGACTTTTTAAAAAGACATTCTTTTATATATAGGGCAAACTCCTATAACAAAATGTTGAGTTAGTTGACTTGACAAGTACCTACTAAACCACTAGGGGTTTTCCAGTTGTCTCAGATTGCTAAGGATCTGCCTGCAGTGCGGGAGACCCAGGTTCAATCTCTGGGTCAGGAAGATCCCCGGGAGAAGGGAATGGTAATCCAGTATTCTTGCCTGGAGAATTCCATGGACAGACAAACCTGGCAGGTTATAGTTCATGCGGTTGCAAAGAGATGGACACGACTGAGCGACTAACACAGCGCTTACTAACCACTGGTACTTTCTGTATGGTAGTGGAAGTTGCATCTCAAAGCCCGCTGTGTCAGGACTTCAGAGAAATAAGGATTCTTCTCATTGACATACTCTGAAAAGGGCTTTGGGAAACTAGTCATAAATGCAGAATCAGGGTTTGTCCTTGCATTTCCCACTGCTGGGGTTTGCATTAAAATAAGTGTTCAGTGCAGTTCATCAAACATTTATAGAGTACCTGCTGTGTGGTAGGAGTTAAGGATACAAAAATGACTGTGATAGGATATAATGCTTTCAAAGAGCTTTAAAAAAATGGAGAATAGATATTTGGGGGATGGAAGTTTCTTTCATAAATGTATTTTGCAAACTTTAATTATGAATTTTGACAGAACAAGGATCACATATTTTACTTCTTTTACATATTTTCATAATAGCTGGTACAAAACAGAAACTGAATATCATTGTTGACAGACTAGCGGACTTACGGAAAAATTGTTGCCAAGTTCAGGTAAGCAGTATCTGAATTCTCCAGAGAAGATGAATGGAATGAAAATGTGTGTTCCTAAATGCAACTTCTTGATTTCTTTATAATCTCTGTTGTCCTTTGCTGTATTATTTGGACAAATCCTTCAACACTGAGAAAGAATGACAATTTTGTGAAAAGGCTATTATTATATAAGATTTTCTGTGTGATAAAACCACACCCAAATGGGCCTCACCCAGAGGAGCTTATATATGTTATTAGACACAGGAATGTTAAGTGTGTTAGATTCAGTCCCTGTTGGGCAGTCATATGACGCAAACGGTGACTCTGAAATGAAGCCATAATATATGGTTTAACCTCTTAACAGTTTGTGATGTCATTTTTTATGTGGTAAGAAAAACAAATGCTGTCACATTTTATATTTGAGACTCCTGCAAGCCAACATCAAGAGATTAAGTATGAGCATTACCAACACAGTATCGTGAATGCAGTCATATGGATGCCAGAAAATTGCTGGGACCACAAACACTCCCCAGTAACTCAGTGTTATAGAATGGAAAGATAAGTCTGCTGATAAGTTATAACCCTCACGAGACACTGCGTTTTTCCCTTAGAAGGAAGCAGAAGTAATCTTAAATATGTCGATTTGAATGTTAATTCATGTTACTCTAGTTCCAGCTAATCTTTATGCCTATAATTTAAAAACACAGAAAGAGAGTAGCCAAAATTTAAAGAAAAAAAATCTGTGTGTTCATATAAAAGACAAAATTAGAACAGAGATGAAATTGGGGCAGAGTCAGTAAAACCGCTGGTTTCCAGTGTTTACTTTCTTGAAATATAGTTTTGAGTCATTTCTGTGAGATATAAACATACTACTTTATGTTTCCTATCATTTTTTTATTATGCACATAATTTAACAGTTTGTAATAGTTGAAGCCACATGTCTCTATGGACTGGAATATTGTTGAAACAGCTTCACTCAAGTGAGAAGACTTCTAACTGTATAATTCAGGTATGTATATTTTCCTTGAACCAAGTGTGTGACATTCAACTTGTCAAAAATGAACATTTTGCTTGACTGAACAGCTTTGCTCTGTGTTTTGCTTGTCTGCCGAGGCAAATAAAGTCTGACAAGAAGAGCATTTCCAGCTAGTTAAAGACCAAGAGGGGAATGAATCAGGATTTGAGCCAGTTATCAGAAAATTCCTTTCTTGCTGAATATTTTATAATGTACATGATACACTAACAAGAAATAATTTAGATAAATCTTAACTGCAGGTGACAGAATGTGTGCCTCTTGATTCCTCCTGCTTCTAAGTATTTAGTGAATTTCTTTTTATCACATGCTTTCTATGATAAGAAAGTATATAATTTTTGTATTGTGGTGGGCGTTCTATATCTATTGTTCATGTTATTTTATTTCTGTTTCCTCCTTATTGGGGAAACTTCAAGGTGATGATGAGGAGCACAACTGGCTTGGTACCAAACTTCATTTTATTTTTTAAAAGCAGGAAGTGTTGTTGGACTGTTTTATTATCTCTTCAAGAATTATATGGCCTGTGGATCTTTATTTGGAGTTTGCCTAATAATTTATGTAAAGGGGCAGTCCCTTCCATTATTGGATTATGCCCATTCACTTAGTCAACCAGTCTTTTTTTTCTGAGTACCTGCTATGTGTTTAGGACTTACATTGGTTCTAGGATAAAGGTGAATAGCATATACAGCTTGTCCTCAAGTACTTTCGGTTTGTGTCTCACTTGATAGCTAAGTTTCCAGGACAGCTGAAACTTAAATAATAAATAAGCTGAAAGAGTTTATTCATTTATTAATTAAGTCAACAAATTTCAATTTTTGTCAGACATGATGTATTAGGAGCATTTGAACTGGATAAGCACTGGAATCAGTGATGAACTTAGAATTTACCACCTAATCGGCGAGGGAAAGACACATTTTGGTCAACTGATCACATTAGTAAAAGTACAATTATAAATCAGAATAAATTATATGAAGAAAAATAATGCTGATACACGAGTGCATATAATTAAGGAATCCAACCTAGGTATGGGAGGGACTTGCAATGAAGTATACTGGAGAAGGAGATTGGGAGGGAAGGGTACAGAACAAACAAAAGATGTATTCCTAGGAGCAGCACACCAATGTCTGAGGAACAGCCAAGAATGAAGGAATGACCCACCATTCCTTTGGTTTTACAGGGACAAGTAGGATAGAGGACCAATCAATGTTCATTGGACATGACGGCATGAAGGTAACTGGTGACTGGAGCAGGTTCCATGTTTCTAGAGTGAGGGTGGCAAGTTCTGACTGGAATGGATTGATGATTAAATAGGGAGAAAACAAGAAAGGGCATAAATGAAACCCTCAAGAAGTATGGTTATGAAGCAAAGATCTCAGGTGGTTGAAGGAGAGTAATTCGTTTCTTTGTTTGTTTATATATGGCAGAGGCTGGACCAGGTTTGAGTACTGAAAAGCTGGAGAGAGTTACAGGGTGTTGCTGACCATACAGTAAAAAAGAGGGAATATTTGTAGTGAGTTTCCTCACTCGTTGAAGGGAAGGAGAGATTAGACCCAGAGCCCTGTGGAGGAACTGCATTAAGAGAAGAAACGAGAGGACCTTGTAGGTATAAGTAGATTTGGCAGGAAAAGCTAAAAGTAGAAGTTGTTCCCATTCAACTGATGCAGTTTTCTCTGTAAAGTTGGAGCTCTGCATTATCTGTAGAAAGGGAGGTGATGAAGGAGGAACTGAAGGTTTGGGGAACATTTGAAATAGTCATCGTAGGCAATGAAATAGAAAAAGAAGTGAATGGACCAGGAGGATTGATGGGCAATGTTGAGGGTCCATTTGAGGTGGGTGAAGATGGTGCTACGGTAACTAACATTTTTCTGTTGTATTCTGTGGCTTTCCCCTGCAGTGCTGGGCTCCTGGAGGGCAGGCACTGAGATAATAGATAACTGAGTTTGTTTTGAGTTAAGATATGAAGAAAAGACCAAGAAGCAAGGGTGTGTAGGGTATTGAAAGAGCATCATTTAAATGATGGACCCCAGGGGTGGGGTGGGGGGAAGTATGCTGGATAAAAAGGGACAGAAGAAAAGAGAGGGCTGAAGGAAGGATTGGGACATAGTGAGGAGCCAGTGGAATAGAAGTGCCCTGACATCAACAGGCAGGCTCGGAGTCAAGCTCAGAATCAAGTATTCTAATACTCCAATAATGTTCCAATAAAATGATTCTTTAAAAGCTCTGACTTGTGATGCCAAAACACATCTGCTGCAAGCCTCCGATGAAAGGGCTTGTAGTCCAGAGCAGACGCTCTGGAAAGACTGGGACTGGAGTGAGATGAAGAACTATTAATGGTGGCTAGGGTCTTCTAATACTCCATGTGTATTCTAGTACCTGAAGAATGTGACATTTTTAGGTCCTGTGTTACACTGAGGTCATTAAGTTGTTAAGGAAAAACATCTGTTTTAAAGCATCCTCCCTATATTTTAGGCAGTATCAAGGAAACTTGATCTTCAGTGGATACTTAGAATACTTTGTTCCATTTCATTCAGTTATTTCTTAAACTATGGATGTATATTGATTGGAAAATAATCTAAGGACCTACAGATTTTTTAAAAACTATTTTGTTTTGGGGTATAGCCGACTAACAGACACTTGTGATAGTTTAAGTTGAACAGGGAAAGGATTTAGCCATACACGTACATATATCCATCTCCCCCCAACTCCCCTCCCATCCAGTGCCACAGAGCTCTGAGCAGAGTCCCATGTGCCGTACAGTAGGTCCCTGTTGGTTATCCATTTCAAATATAGCAGTGTGTACATGTCCGTCCCAAACTCCCTATCCCTTCCCCCTGTGAGATTTTGGAGCAGTGAACAGTCAACAGAATCAGCCTATCCGTTGACATTTGAGTCTGGTCTCAAGGATCGGGACTTGGACCTCTGGTATGGAGGTGCTCTAAGTGTATATATCATCTTCTCAGGTTATATAGAACAAACAATGCTTCCCTTCTCTATCTGGCTTTCTGAACACACTTTGTTCTCCAGGAGCTGGAATGCATCTCCAGTGATGGAAGCCGTCATCATCTCATAGCTGGTTTAAGGCAGCATCTTGTTAGCTGGTCTCCCTCCTTTTGGACTTTCTACCACCTTTTTACCCTGTTCTTTACTGCCTTATTATTTAACTTTAGATCCCTGATCCTTCTGTTACCTCCTTGTTCAAGGAATAGAGGCTCACTCCTCCCTCACCACATTAAGATAGGAATAAATTCAGCTGCCTCTTAAGTGACTTGTACAAAGCCTCATTCTTTCTAAAAGGGGAGAAAGACAATAACCAAGCAAACTAACAGAGGATGCGCTGCATGTAACCACTTTAGTCTCTTTACCCATTTAAAAATAAAAATGTGGCTATTGAAATAGATGGCCAAGCTCTTTGGGGTTTAGGTATGTAGTTGGCTAGTTCAGTTCAGTCGCTCAGTCGTGTCCGACTCTGCAACCCCATGGACTGTAGCATGCCAGGCCTCCCTGTCCATCACCAACTCCTGGAGTTTATTCAAATTCATGTCCATTGAGTCGGTGATACCATCTCATCCTCTGTTGTCCCCTTCTCCTGCCTTCAATCTTTCCCAGCATCAGGGTCTTTTCCAATGAGTCATTTCTTTGTATCAGGTGGCCAAAGCATTGGAGGTTCAACTTCAGCATTAGTCCTTCCAATGAACATTCAGGACTGATTTCCTTTAGGATGGACTGGTTGGATCTCCTTGCTGTCCAAGGGATTCTCAAGAGTCTTCTCCAACATCACAGTTCAAAAGCATCAGTTCTTCGGTGCTCAGCTTTCTTCACAGTCCAACTCTCACATCCATACATGACTACTGGAAAAACCATAGCTTTGACTAGATGGACCTTTGTTGGCAAAGTAATGTTTCTGCCTTTTAATATGCTGTCTAGGTTGGTCATACCTGTTCTTCCAAGGACCAAGAATTTCTATTTGGCTAGAAATTAAATTTTAATTTTAATTCTAGTTGGCTAGAATTCCCTTTTAATCCTGAAGTTCAATAGAACTATATTACCTTCCAGGGTCTGCTTCTAATCCTGGTAGCACTGCCACTGTGTTTCAGATTCTCAATGTCAAGTTGGGATAATCTGTACCTATCTGATGGCTATTTGAAGATTTAATTCAGTTATTGTTGCCTACTGCTGCCATTTGGCGCACCAGTGTGAGTTCCCTTTATTTTCTAGCCTGTTACCTTAGATCCACTACCTCTACATTTTACGACCACCACCCCACGAAGCACCACCTTGACTTTTACTGTTCAGCCATGTGACTCAAAAAGCCTAGCAAGTCCAGTTATTTGCAATACCTCATGGGAACACTTTCCTATTTCCAGTTTCTGTGGTCTTTGTTCTTTTATATATATATAATATTAATACATTAATATTAATTATATAATTATCATTATATAAGATATATAATATTATTATATATTATACATTTTATAGAATATAAATTATTATATAATCTAATGGTTAATTATATAATTTTTATATTATTATATAATATTTATATAATTACATATATATATACATATAAAATCTTCCCTCTTTATCAACTCAAGTTGAAAACCTGGCCCCAAATTCCTTTTAAAAAATTTCTAAAGATTTGGGCCTTCCAGCTCTGACTTTCTGGGATTCTAAACTCAAATGAAAATATTTTTTTCTACTTCTGATTTTTTAATTTTGCACCTTGGGAACTCAAATATACACATAGCTAGCTCCTTTACCATATACAAGAACAAAATCCCCCTATTCTGGGCACAAATACTCCGGCTGACACATGTAACATTCACCTCTTATGGGCACTTCTGCCTGGAGGACTGTGCGTCTTCTTGTCTGCAGTCTGTGTCTGGTCAGTGTAGGCAATTAACATGGGCGAGATCTGAATCTTCCAAATCACTGAAGAGCTACAATGTTTAAGCACAGTGCTTGGCTTTTGGAATATATGGACTGAATGAATAGTTGCTGAGGAGTATGGCCCCATCGTCATCTTATGCCGGGTTCATCCCAATGGGCACACGTGGGAACTTCAGAAAAGTTATTTCACCAGAAATGGGCTGAATCCTCTTATCGTACGGAGTTCACTGAAGTGGGGCCAGCCCTCCGCCTCTGCTTGCTTCACTGCCAAGGTTCGAGAGGGGTGGAGTGGCCTGGAAGATGGTTAGAAGGGTGGGGGACTTTCTTTCTTATAAAGATGCTTTGGGAGGCTGGCCCTGGAGCGTCAGGTTTTCAGGAACAGATGAGCCTGGGTCTCAGTGGCAAAGAACTTCAAAAGGGCAAGACGTTTGTTTTTTGTTGTAAGAAAGCTTGGAAGACTTGAGTCTAATTAAGAATGCCGCCCACATTATTTAGAGAAGGGGGCGTCCTGGCTTGCCCCCCAGAAATCCATGCACACAAGAAGATAGCAAGCAAATTCATTCTCACTCAACCCGTTTCTTGGGCTCCCTATGTGTAATGTCGGCTCCTGGGTCTCTGTGTCCCTACCTACCTAGGTATTGGGGATCCCAGACCCAGGATGCAAAACAAATTAACTCCACGGGAGAATCTCTCTGCGCGCCCAAAGTCTGGTTCCCCAAACCATTGTGTGGGGTCTTGAGATTAAGAAACTCACCCCCGCCACCCCCCACACAAACTCTCCCCCACTCCGTGAAGGTCTTGCGTGCTTCCCAGGGCGGCTGAAGCGCGCGGAGCTCCAGGGAAGACGTACTGGCTCTCCGGACTCGTTCCCGGGAAAGCGCCAGCATCCGGGGAGAGTCTTCGCTTCTCATCCTGCACGCTCCCAGGACAGGCAGGGAGGCATTCCCAACATGGGCAAGGTGTGCCACGCAAGACTACTCACCCCCGCCTTTAAAAAGAATAAATAAATAGAACCAGCGCCTAGCTCCGCTCGGGTTTCCCGAAGCGCGCACACGGTCGCTGCCGGGGCGGCTGGGTGTCTGCGCTCCCCGCCTTCGTTGGGCTGACACAGGAGGGGAGGAGCAGGAGCCGGAGGGGGTGCTGGGGGGGGGGGAGGGGGAGCGCGAACCATCCGGAGCCAAGACAAGCAGCACATTCACAAATAACGCCCCCACCCCCAGCGCACGCGCTCCCATTCAAAGCCGCCGGCTCCACGGCCGCAGGGAGGCTCGGAGCACGCGCGGCCGCTCCGGCTCAGCCCTGCCCGGCAGGCTCACATCCCGCGTCAGCCCGCAGACGCGGAGCCCCGCAGCCACCGCTTGCAGGGTGGGGTCTCGTCTAGGACTCCCCGCCCTCCACGCTGGGGGACCATGGCCCGGCTGGCTGCGCCCCAGCGCTCGGGGCTCCTGGCCCGCATCCTCGGAGGCACCTGGTGCCTGCTCTGCGTCGCCGGACAGGTAGGGCAGTTTGCGCGTCTCGTGTCCCCTCGCCCTCCTGGTAACTTTCTCTTAGGCTGCGCTATTGCGGGAAGTGCTAAATAGCTTGGGGCGCGCGCGCTCTGGCCAGGGACTGTCCTAGGGTTGCGCTGCCACCCGAGCTGGGACAGGTGGCGCGGGGTTGGGGCTCAGGCGGCCCCTCGCGGCAATCCCGGAGCTGGCGGCGTCAGCCCCTGCGCTGTCTCTGCCCAGCCTCCTGGGGCCGCGTCCCGGCTTCCCGCCACGCCCTGGTCCTGCCTCCAGCTGGGCAGAGTCGAGGCGAAGAGGTGGCGCCTGAGCCTGGGTGCGGCCCTGTCCCAGGGAGCCCGCGACCCCGCAACCCTTCTGGACAGTCAGTCCTTCAAAAGCCCTTCTCTCTCGGCGGAGGCTGAGGCGGCTCTGGGAAGGCTCGGACGCTGGGACACTCCTCATTTCTGTTCTTCCTCGGGCCCAGTAAACTTCTGACATTGTCACCTTAGGGCCACCCGCGTCCGGTAGAGTCGGGGGCGGTTGTAAGGTGTGCAGATGGCAGACCAGGTGGGCTCATGATGCTCTGCAGTGGAGAATAGGTGGTCGTGGTGGCTGGTGCAGGGGTGCTCGCCCTCACCACGCCCCCTTCACATACTCCTAGAGTTTTCTCCCAAGCCAGATGGGTTGTAGGAACTGAGTTCTCTTGACTGGGTAGGCTCCGGCCCCGAGGCACAGCAGAAGAGCCCTGGAAGGGTTGTCTAATTCACAGTTGGCTTGGCTCTGGTTTATTACAGCAAAGACCCTGGAGAGAGCTGCTTTGGGGAAGGGGGCGGGGGTCATTCATACCCCCTGATGCGTGTGGTGTCCTTGGCTTTCACAATTTCCAGAGTCAGGTAACTTTTGATTAAAACTCATGATTTAGGTAGTTTGTACATAATTTAGCCTACATAGATTTGCTTTTCACAGGATTACTTGGGTAATTCTGGGAAAATGCCCAAGTACTCTTGGCCGGAATTATCGCCAGATAGCCTCCCTTTCCTCTGTTTTGCTTATGGAGACTTGTCCAAATCGGGGGATTTCCTTCCTTTGCTTTTAGTTAACAGTTTCTGAAACTTGTTTTCAGATTTCTATTTTAATGATCATTTTGATTGCATTGGTGAACTTTTAGAGGATGAGCAAGGACCAAGAATGAGGGCTAAGAAGGGCCCAGAGCCCAATGGAACCTGGCAGGCAGACACTAGGCTAAGAAGTGATAGAAATTTTCAACAGGGAACACCTGCTTAGATTGGAGCCCTGAAAAACCCTTGCAAAACCTTGCCTTAATTATGAGCCAGTTTATTCCCAAAGTGCCTTGCTCCACTGGCAGGCCTTCTCAGAGGTGGTTGCATGTTAGGATTGCCTATGAGAGCTCTAGATACTCCTGGGACCAGGCTCCCACCCCAGCTGAATTGCATCAGCATCCTTGAGGTGGAACGCTGGGGCTTATAAAGCTCCCAGGTGATTATATTATGCAGCTGGGTTGAAAACCATGGTGTCAAAATGACTTGCCTTACAGTGACCTGTTCTAACACAGTTAGCAGCCCAAAAGGAAACTCAAGGGAGAACTGTAAAGAGGGCCTAATAGACATGCTAGGGGAGAGAGGGTTAACATGTAGCTTCCAGTCTTGGCTCTGTCCCTAACTAGCTGTGTCATTTTAGTCAAGGCCCTTAATCTTCTATTTCTTTATCTGTAAAATGAGGGTGTTGGCCTGTGTTCTAGAAGGAACTAACAACACCAGGCAGGTTGGCATCTAACCCAATTCAACACTGAACACCTTGTGTCTTGCTTTAAAATAATCATAAAGGTAGAAATCCTGCCTTATCCTTGATATTTTGGTAAACTATCTGGTAATATTTGAAACCAGCCAAGATGCTAAAGAATATGCAAAGATGCATGAAGTAGTTTCTTAGACTTGTGTATTTGTTGGTGGTGGTTTTTAAAAATATACTTCAACAGGCTGCCTATTTATATATATCTATTCACACACACATATATATACATGTATTTTAAACACTGGACTTGTTTAGACCTATTTCAAGTCATTTGGTGCCCTCTTGACATTCAGGACAAACTGATTTTCCCAGTGTTACACACCTGTTCCTCCTTACTTTTCTTCTCAACCAACTTTCTTCTGGGTGAAGATGACAAAAGCAGCTTTGAGCTGTGTGTGTGTGTGTGAAGTGGTTTATTGTTTAATTTCAAATGACTTTTTCTTGTTCCACTTGGCAGGGCTGCTATCCACATGTGAGAAGCTTGACTAAACTTGTCAGGGAAGGGATAGCAGAGGGTTTCAAGTGGTAGATGGGTTCTGTATTCTTGTTGAATGCAGTACACTTTAGATATGTTAATACTTAGGTGTTGGTCAGAAGCAGCTGATCTTGCAACACAATTTAACACTTTTTTTTAAAACTACATGACTTTTATACCTTATCAGTGAATTTAACAGACTGGAAACTTGAGGATACTTAGTATCAACTCAAGAAGAAATCAAATTAATAGCCAATGCCAAAGGACTGGAACACTGTTTGGAATTTATATTATACATTCTTTAAATGTTTTTTTCTTCAGAGCACTCAGTGCATGAAGGCATGACTATTAGACTTATCAAAACTCTCGTATATATTGCACCTATAGTTAAAGGAGGCTCTTTGCTTAAGAGGTTCTGGCTCCCTAAACCGAATTACACCTAAGTTATATTATCAAAGTCCAAAGAACAATTTTAATGCAAATAAAAATTATTCAGAAATTTCAGCATTTCTCCTGTTTTCTCACTGAATTTCTGCTTTCAGGGGTTATTCCTCTTTGGTCCTGATTGAATTACCCTCCTAACCCAATTCTTTTCCTGTGCAACTGGAAGGTAGCTCACTCTTTGGGTTCTTAAGAAACTGATTATTTTACTGATATCAATTTCACTTCATCAGCTGAACTCAAATTCATCCCATTGCCCAAATTGCTCCCAGGTAAGGAAGTACATAATTAACTGTTTTAACCACTAGAGGTTACCAACTACTTAATGATTTCTACAAGCCATCTGCAGCAATCCACTGTAAAAATAAACAAGGTTGTTGGAGAGGATTGTGGCTAGATCAGCATAAATCCATTACTATTGCTAAAAAATGTCACTTAGTGGCAATTCATGTTCTTATGGTGGCATGCCAGTGATAGTTTATTCAAATACTAACGTTGAATATTTTGACTTTCTGTGGTATTCTAAATCCTACCCTTGTTAGGAATTTGGTAATGAGGTTAGAAACAGGATGGTTGGAAAGAATTTGTGTTTGCCGGCACCTGACTTTCAACTAAAGACCTTGAAGGAAACATTTTCTTGTTTCTTTTATTGTTCTCTTATATGTTCTTGCTCTTGTTTTGTTTTTTATTTTTACTGTGATAATAATTTTGCATGGTTAGGAAATATTAATAAGGGCTTATAAAGAAATAAAGCAGCTTCTTGCCCTGTTTCTTCCCTAGCCTTTCTCCTAACGTTAGGTCCCGTGTAACAAAGACAACATTTTTTCCTTTTATTTGTTTTATAGTATTTTGAGTTATATTTGACATACAGTAAGTTGCACATATTTTAAGTATACAGTTTACTAAGTTTGATATATATATACATACACCTGTGACACCGCAAAGTTTCCTCATTACCCTTTTTTTTTCTTTTTTCTTTTTCTTTTTAATTGGAGGCTAATTACTTTACAATACTGTAGTGGTTTTTTGCCATACTTTGACATGAATCAGCCATGGTTATACATGTGTGCCCCATCCTGAACCCCCCTCCCACCTCCCTCCCCATCCCATCCCTCAGGGTCATCCCAGTGCACCAGCCCTGAGCACTTGTCTCATGCATCGAACTTGGACAGGTGATCTGTTTCCCATATGATAATATACATGTTTCTATGCCATTCTCTCAAATCATTCTACCCTACCTGTGGGAGACCACAGAGTCCAAAAGACTGTTCTATACTTATCTGTGTCTCTTTTGCTGCCTCGCATATAGGGTCATCATATAGGGTCATTGTTACCATCTTTCTAAATGGTGATCCCTTCCTGTCACCCTTCCTCACACCTTAAATCACCATGCAAATGGTGCTGTATTTTCTGTAACTATAGTTTGCATTTTCTCAAATTTTATGTAAATGAAATCAGAGTAGATTACCTCTCCCCCCACCTTTTTTATGATCTGGTCTCTGGTCTTTTTTTTTCCTACCACTCTGCATAGTTTTTTTTTTTTTTTTTTTGAGTTGATCCATGCTGTAGCATGTTCCCAATAATTTGTTTCTTTCTCTTTCTAGTAGTGTTACATTGTGTGGAAATATTATACCTTGTTGTCCAGCAGCATTCACCTATTTATGCACTGTGTGTTTCCAGTTTGGGGCTTTACAAAGAAAGTTGCTATAAAGATATGTTTATATGTCTTTCCATGGACCTGTAGTTTTGCTTCCAAAGTGGGATGACTGAATCATTGGTAGGTATATGTTTAACTCTTTAAGAGATTGCCAGTTTTTCACAAGGTTGCAGAATACCATCCCTCTGCATCTTTGCCAGCACCTGCTGAGGTCGGGCTTTGAATTTAGCCATGCAAGTTGGTGTACTAGTAGCTCGTTCTGAGTTCTGATGAGCAGTTCCCTAATGATTGATGATGGAGATCATTTTTTTTTCATGGTTTTATTTAGAATATTTGTAACGTTTTTGGCAAAATGTATATTCAGATATTTTATCTATTTCTCATTGGATTTTTTCCTCCTGTTATGAGAATTCTTTATGTATTCTGACTGTAACTCCTTTACCAGATGTATCATTTGCAAATGTTTTCTCCCAGGCTGTGACTTGTCTTTTCATTTTCTTGATATGGTATATTGATGGGTGGAAGTTTATAATTTTTATGAAGTTAAATTTATTGTTTATTGGTAAATTGTGGTTTTGCTTTTATTCTTAAGAAATAATATCATAAGATCACACAGGTTTTTTTCCTTAAGTTTTTATGTCTCACATTCAGTTTATGTGCAATTTTGAGTTAATTTTGTATGTGGTGCAAGATATGGGTCAAAGTTCATTTTTTCATCCATGGATTTTCAGTTGTTTTAAGCAAGATTTTTTAAATAGACTATCCTTTCTCCACTGAATTGCCTTTGCACCTTTGTTAAAAATCAGTTGTCTGTCTACATGGGACTATTTTTTAGATTCTTTATTCTGTTCTGGTGAACTGTATTTCTGTTGCTACCCTAGTATCCCATGATCTTGAGTACTGTAGCTTCACAATAAATTTTGAACTGAGGAAGTGTGATTTATCTGACTTTGTCCTGCATTTTCAAGGATGTTGATTTAAATATAATATATATTATAAATTTTAGAGCGAGTTTATGAACTTTTTTTTAAATGCATTCAAGGATTTGATTGGGAGTATTTTAATCTATAGATCTATTTCGAATGACATAGTCTGTTAACAATGTTGAGTTTCATGATTCTTGAGCATGATAAACCTCTATCTATTTAGGTCTCTATTTCTCTAAGCAATATGTGGTCATTTTTAGTGTAAAAATCTGACATATTTCTGTATGATTTATTCTAAATATTTCATATTTTTGAGGTGCTTTTAAATGCCACTTTCAAAACATTTTCATTTATGATTTTTCCTTGTTAATTTATAAAAACAATTGATTTTTGTGTATTGTCTTTATCTTCTGCAACTTCACATAGTGGTTGTAGCAGTTTTTTGGTATATTCTATCAGATTTTCTACACATATGATCATGTCATATGCATATAGAAACAGTTATTCTCTCCTGGTTTGAATGTCTTTCATTTTGTTTTCCTGTTTAATAACATTGGCTAGCACCTCCAGTTCACAATTGACTAGAAGTGGTATGAACAGATATCCTTGATTACTCCCAATCTTAAGGAACAGTAATTCAATATTTCACCATTAAGTGTGATGTTACATGTAGGCTTTTTAGAAAATGTCTTTTATCAGAATTCATCTTGTTCTTTGTTTACTGAGAGTTTTCTTTTTTTAATCAGAGATGAATGTTGGATTTCTGTCAAGTGCTTTTTCTGCAAATATTTTATATGACTTTTCCTTTTTAGTTTATTAATATAGTGAATATATCAATTGATTTTTGAATGTTAAACCCATTTTGCACTCCTGGGATAAGCTTGATGTGGTGACAATATATTATCCTTTTTCTATATTGTTGGGTTTGATTTACCAAATTTTGATTATAACTTTTGTGTTTATGTCCATGTAGAATGTTGTTCAGTAGTTTTATTTTCTTGCAATGTTATTGTCTGTTTTAGTATCAGGGTTAAAATAGTCTTTTCTTTTTATATTCTGGAAGAAATTGTGTGTGGTTTCTTCCTTAATTGTTCTGTAGAATTCACTGGAGAAACTATCTGGACTTGGAGTTGGCTTAGTGTGAAGATTTTTAACTTCAAATTTAAATTCTTAATTAGATATAGAGTCATTCATGTTATCTATTAATATTCCATCTTGAGTTAGGTTTGGTAGTTTGTATCGTTCATGAATTTGTCTATTTCATTTCAGGTGTTGAATTTATTAGCATAAAGTAGTTCATGATGCTCCTTTATTATGTTTTTAATATTAGCACATGGAGTTGTGTCACCTCTTTCATTTCTGATACTGTTTATATATTTATTCTTTACCTGTTTGCTTGTAAGTGGAGATGGTTTAGTTAATAATTTGTGTCTGACTCTTTTTGACCCCATGGACTGTAGCCTGCCAGGCTCTTCTGCCTATGGGATTTCTCAGGCAAGAATACTCGAGTATCAATCTGCTTAGTGACTTAAAAAATTTTATAGGTCTTGAACAACCAGCTTTGATTTCCTAGATTTCCTTCATTGTTCTGTTTTCTTAATAGAAAACAGAAATATGTAAGATTTTTACACTAAAAATGACACATTTTCTGCCTTCTGCTATTTTGCATTTCATAAGTTCTTGTTTTTCTAGTTTCTTATGGTATCAAGGTAATGCTGAGGTCATTAATATAAGGCCTTTTTTGTTGTTGTTTTCCAACAAAGATTTCTAGTAATAAAATTTTTTCTTCAGTGCTATTTTAGTGGAATATCATAAATGTGTTTTCATTTTTCTTCACTTGAAAATACTTTATTTCCCTTTGATTTCCTCTTTGACCCATGGGTATTTTGAAATGGATTGTTTAGTTTCTAAATATTTGGAGATTTTTCAGATATACTTGGATTATTTACTTTTAATTTAATTCCAGTATTTCAGAGAATATACTTTATATAACTTGAATCTTTTTAAGTTAATTGATGTTTGTTTTATGGCCCAGAATATAATCTGTCTTGGTAAATATTCTATGTGTATTTGAAAAAAAAATTAAACTTCCTACAAATATGTTTCTTCTAAATTTTCCCAGTTGGTCTAGTTGTTGGGTAGAATACTCTATAAATGTCATTTAGGTCAAGTTGGTTGAGAGTATTATTAAAATATTCTACATCTTTACTGATATAGTATCAATTATGAGTGAGATATATCACAGTCTCCATCTACCATTGTGGATTTGTCTGTTTATATCTCCTTGTGGTTCTATCAGTTTTTGCTTTATTTGTCCTGAATCTCTGTTATATAAGCATTTAGAATTACTGTCTTTTTGGCAAATTTGACCCTTCCGTCATTATTAAAAATGACCTTATCTATCCATGGTAATAGTCTGTGTCCTGAAATCAACTTTGCATTTGGTTATATTAATATTAGATAGCCATTTTAATTCCTTGTGTTTTTAATATAGTGCCTTTGTTGTTATTTCAGCATTCCTTAATGTGATTTATTATATTTTATTAAATTTTCATTATGGTGTGATTTCCTAATTCTCTTTTTCATTCTCCTTTTATTATTCTTTCATAATATTTTATCACATTTTAAAGATCCAGTGGTCAGTATTACTATTTTGTAATAACTACAGTGTGCCAAATAGTATATTATTATTCTATTTTTCGTATATATTTCCCTTAAAATAGCTTCGAGATATATATATATCATACAATTCACCCCTTTAAACTGTTTAATTCAGTAATTTTTATTATGTTCACAGATAAGTGTACCATCACAGTCAATTTTGGAAATTTTGGTCACCTAAAAAACCCCAATAAACTTTGTACAAGAGCTTACCCTTACTCTCCACCACTCACCAATCCCAAACAACCATAATATATTTTCTTTCTTTGTAGATTTCCCTACTCTGGATTTTTGTGTGAATGCAGTTATATGATGGAATCATGTAATACATGAATTTAGAGGACTGGCTTCTTTCACTTAGCATGTTTGCAAGGTTCTTCCAAGTTATAGCATGTATCAGTATTTCTGATAATAATATTTCACTGTATGAATATATAATATTTAGTTTACCCATTTGTCTCCAGATGGACATTTGGGTTGTTCCACCTTTGGGCTGTTACAAATATCGCTACCGTAAACATCCATGTGCAAGATTTTGTGCAAACATAATTAATTGCCCTTGGGAAGATATTTTAGGCTTTGTATACTATACTGTCTCTGCTACAACCACTAAACTCTGCCCATTACAGCAGGAAAGCATGTGTATGTGCTAAGTCGATTCAGCTGTGTCTGACTCTTTGTGATCCTGTGGACTGTAGTCTGCCAGGCTCCTCTGTCCATGGGGTTCTCCAAGCAAGAATACTGGGGGTAGGTTGCCATACCCTCCTCCAGGGGATCTTTCCAACCCAGGGTTTAAACCTGGTTCTCTCTTGTCTCCTGCACTGAGGGGTAGATTCTTTACCACTAGTGGCGCCTGGGAAGCCCCATCAGGAAAGCTGTGATAGACAGTACAGAAATGAGTGAACCTGGTTGTTCCAAGTAAATAATTGCGATAAACTATTTACAAAAATGGGGGTTAGCCTGATTTGGACCCCAGGTCATTATATGCCAACCTCTGAACCACAGTTTCAAGATGCTGTGCCTTGGTGTAGATTATTTGAATTCAGTGCGCTAGGGTCTTCATGGACCTTCAGTAGATCTAAATCCTTCAGATTGGGATACATTTATTTTCATATGTCTTTGATAAGTTTCTTGCCAGCCTTGTATGTGTTTGCCTTTTTTTTTTTTTTAATTCCTTTCAGTTATTAAGCCTCTTGGATCGACCATACATTTCTTAAAATCTACTGTCTTTATTGTTATCTTTTTGTTATACTTTCTAAAAGATTTTCTCAGTTTTACTATTCAGCAGTCTTTGTTTGATAACATTAAACACACTCTTTCTAGTTGTAGCCAAAACTTCAGTTCCATCTTTGGCAGCATCAGGTGCCTCCATGTCTGAAGCCTTTCTGAGCTTTTACAGGCCAAATGGTCTTGCTTCCCATCATTATATCCTGTTGCAGGCACAGTTCTGTTAAGTCAGTTACAATTCCTCCACCAGCTTTCCATATTACAAAAATTTATTGGCATCTTTTGTCTGCTATTGTGTCCTTTCCAGTTCTCTTGTCATTTTTATTTATTTACTGTTATTTTAGCAGACATTTGGGAGAGAATGGGGAAAAAAAAAGTGTTCAACCTGCCATGTTTAACTGGAAGTTAGCACTATTTATTCTCTTTCATTATTTCTATTTTCCTGTCTTGATCCATTTCCAAATCCCATTAAAGATCGTTCTGGTTATTATGCTCACTTTTCAGTGACTCATATGTTTTGTTTCCCAGTGTAAGTAAAACTTTGGTCAGTATTAGAGAAAAGACACTTAGGTTTGAGTTCCTAAGACTGAGCTTCTACTTCTGGGTTTACTGACCGTCTCTGCAACTAGAGAGTCAGACTTCTTCCAGGGAAGAGAATCCATGCTAACTGCCTCTTAGTTGCCAAACACAGTAATAGGTACTCTCTCCATCCTCGTTTTTATATTTTAGTTTTCAGCCTTTCAATAACTGTATTTCACATTCTTCACTTAAAAAAATAGTCTAACCTATTTGCTCAGATACAGCACAGAAATATTTTATTGTTTTACAAATTTTGATGTTCATGTTTGGAAACAGTTTTATGAGAGAACATGGAGTTAACATGATGTAAAGATCTGGCCTTAAAATATCATATGTGGTATTAAAATTTATTCTCTAAGGTGTGATTGAGGCTCAGGCCTTTTTGTGGTGAGGAAGGGAGACGAGGCAAAATGAATGGGAAAGTAGTTTTGAATGGCTAGTATGTAATACCATATCAGTTTTAATATTTTATTTTGTACCAGGATGATCTCTATGTAGAGAATTAAGCATGTTTTCTTTCTTTATTTTTATTTTTTGGAGGGGATAAATGGGTGGTGCAGGAGATACATATTTCTTTTCATTTCTACTCATGTCTATAGCATTATAAAACCAGAAGGGCCCTTAGAGATTCTTTAGTCTCTTGGTTGAGAAACGTCATTGTGCATAAGTCAGTTTGGTCTTCTACACAGTTCCAAAGATCACCCAAAGATTTAAACTGTGCAACTAGAAGCTGAGAAACTTTACCAAAAAATTGAAGTAAAACTGCTTCACAACGTTGTTAGTTTCAGATATACAGCAAAGTTATTCATTTATAAACACACACACACACACACACATATGTGTGTGTGTGTGTAGAGTCTGCCTACAATGCAGGAGCTGCAGGAGACACAAGTTTGATCCCTGGGTTGGGAAGATTCCCTGGAGGGTGGATATAACAACCCACTCCAGTATCTTTGCCTAGAGAATCCCATAAACAGAGGAACCTGGCGGGCTATAGTCCGTAGGGTTGCAAAAAGTCACTGAAACTATTGAACACACACCTGGGATTAGAAACTGAGAAATTTTGAAAAACCAATTCCTGGGTCTCACTCTTGGAGATTTGGATTCCATAGAAAAAGATGTGTCTGAGGAATGTGTCTTTGGTACAGATAACCCCTTTCCCCTCACCCAAAGAGCAGCAGTCCCCAACCTTTTCGGCATCAGGGACCAGTTTTGTGGAAGACAATGTTTTCAGGGGCCATGGGGGAGGGGTGGGATAGTTTCTAGATGATTGAAGCACATTGCATCTGTTGTGCACTTTATTTCTATTATTTTTACATCAACTCCACCTCAGATCATCAGGCTTTTAGTCCCAGAGGTTGGGGACCCCTGCCATAGAGGATTCCCAGATACAGTCTGACCAAAGACCACATTTCAGGAAACACTGGTCTGGTCTATCTTATTTATGGAGGGGAGAAGTAAGGTCTGAGAAAGTTGAGCGACATGTCCCAGTCTGTTAGTGAGAGAGATAGGAGTGGACCGTGCGTTTCAGAACTCAGTTCAGTGATTTTTTTTTTTCCCACCAGAGCATACACTATTATTTTAGTGTCTAGTTACATCATGAACTAAAGATATGAACCACCAGCTTAAAGTGTCTTTATTTGTTGTAACCTCTGTTTTTTTATAAATGGTTTTCAGATGTTTGGGAATAGCCTCAGCTCGCAGTCACTTAGCCTGCCGCTGAAGAATGACTGGGGGATGAGGGGAAGGGAAAACCCTCTGCCCTTCCACATATTCCCCCCACCCCCCCACCCCCACACATAACCTTCTGGAAACTGGCTTCTGTGTATTTTCTCCTCGAGTCACATGCCCCTGGAAGATTAACAGATACTTATTTAGAAAACTGTCCAAAGCATTCAGGAACTTGACACTTGTTGAAAGGGGGAGGACGTGCCGCGGAACACCTTCCCTCCCCAAGTGTGATGTAGCAACCGTTGCTACGTTCTTGGAGGGGAGGAAGGATCTATGTCATGTGCCTATTCTTTGGGATGTCCCCCGCATCTCTATCACATTCCGGCCAAACAAAACAGGCACGTGCTCTCCGCTGAGTCATGCACAGTCTGTGATGGTGTCCTACACATGGAGGAAAGATGTTTCCTTTCCTGCTAATATCTGGTGTGCTTAATGAAGAACGATCATTGTGAATTTTCTTTCAGAAATCAGTTGCAGTGAAATAAAAGATTTTTACCATTAAGGAGTATCTATTGGTTAAACTGAAATTCACAGTCCCATATTCCTTTTTTAGTTTTTGAACTCTACATTAGTCAGGATGGGTTAGATGAGGCTGTGGTAACAAACAACCCCCAAATCCTAGTGGCTTAACACATCTAAGCCATGCGTCTCATGCAGGTTGTCAGGAGGGCATGGCCCGTTGTGTGTGCTGAGGAATCCATGCTGACTGCAATCCGTCCTGCCTTTCCATAGCTGTCAGGGCAGGGAAGGGCGAGTTTAGCTCTGCCTTTGCTCTGACAATTAAATACTTCCACTCAGTGAGAGATGATTGTGTCTGCTCACGTTTTATTGGCCAAATCGAATTCAAGACAGTTGACTGTATCATCTAATGTTATCATGAATCCAGAATATTCTTTTTCTTGCTTTTGTTTCAACCTCATGAGTCTTGCTAAACTTTCGGACTTCCAAGATGGGACCTAGATCTTTTAAGTTTTCTGCTTGTGTGTGTATATGTGAACAGACGGTCTTTGCCATTACTGTAAAACCACTTAGAATTAACTTTGGCTTCTCAAATTAAAAAATTATAACTGTAAAATATAATAAAATTTACCATCTTAATGGTTAAATGTGAAGTATAGTTGTATTAAGTACATTTGCATCATTATGTAACCACTGTACAGAACTCTCTTATCTTGCAAAACTGAAACTCGGTACCTGTTAAATAATGACTTCCCATTTCTGTCCCCCATCTCAGCAGTATCATTCTATATTCTGTCTCTATGGATTTAGCCATTCTAGTTACCGCATATAAGTGGGATTATATGGTATTTATCTTTCTGTGGTTTATTTCTCTTAGCATAATGTCCACAAGTTTCATCCCTGTTGTACCCTGTGGCAGGCTTGCTTTCATTTTTATGGCTGGGTAATACTCCATTGTGTGTCTTGACCATATTTTGTCTTTCTATACACCTGTCGATGAACACTTGGGTTGCTTCCACCTTTTGGCCATTGTGAATAATATTGCTGGGAACATTGGTATTTTATCTTGCTTTATCTGTGCTGCTTTTGCTATACAAAAGACAGGCAACCTCTTCCTCTTCAGACTTCTAGTTTACCATTCACAAGGGACAGGAAACAGTTATTTAAATGTTGAACTAACAGGCTGACTTTGGGGATCTTCTGCCATTGGTTACAACAAAAGCTGAGCGACACTCCCCTCTCCTGCAAGTTCAACTGAATCGACAGAGCCAATGGATTCTGGTATTTTGTCTTGCATGTAACCTGCAGATCTTAACATTTTTCTCATACAGGTGATAGTATATGCCTAGCACATTATTTTTCCTCTAAAGGTCATGGCAAACAGATCTGTTTATATGTGCTGCGGCTCTTTGAAGAAACTCAGTCCATTTTATTATCTAAGTCCTTTCCTCCCCCACTCCCAGGAACCAATTTTTTATCCCCTCATGGGGCATTATCACCTTTGGTTGAGAGTGTATGCTTTAGACTAAGATCGCTGATTCTTACTGGTCTTCAAGCCTGGCATGATCTATCTCCTCCTGAACTCCTCTTTTCTCTCCCGTCCCCCTTCCTGCCCCACCTGCCCTGGTTCACTCCTGTCTAGCCCCACAGGCTTCCTTTCTGTTCTTCAAGGGCATCAAACTTGTTCCTACTTTAGAGTCCTTTGCACAAGTTGTTCTCTTTGCTGAAGGGCTATTTTTTTACTTTTTATTAATTAGTTTCTACTCACACATCTGTTCTCCACCTTAGATATCACTGCTCTAGAAGAACCTGTCCTCCAATTCCCCTGCTCCAGTCTATATTAGATCTTCGCTGTTGTTCTCTCACAGTGCTGTAAAGATACATTTATTTGTATTTTTTTTATATATGTTTGCCATCCCAATGTATTGTAAACTTGAGGTCAGAGACTGACTGGCTTTCCTCTGTATATATCACATTTAGCTCATAGAATTGTTGAAAGAGATTGCTCAACAATCAAAATTGTCAGTGCATAGAATTGTTGAAAAAAGGGTTGATGAAGTGTTTTATGAAAATACACAGTGAAACAAAACTACTCTGAACTTGGTATTGCTTTTTTAAATATATGTTTGCATTTATGTTGTGTTCTGATGAAAATAAAAAAAATATTAAAATGAATTATACATTGCTCATCACAACAGCTTTATATATGTATACATATAGGAGGTATAGGAAATGCTAGCTGCTATAACATACATTAGGTAAGGAAACTTTTGTTCCTATAACAATGAAATCCTGAAATACCAGTGTTTTTATAAAATAGTTTGTTTCTTATTCATATATGAGTCCAGTTGGCAGGGCTGAAGTGGAAGCAGAGGTTCTGTTCTAAGCAGCCATTCAGGGACTCAGTTGATGGGGACTTGCTGTCCATAATGCATGGCTTCCAAGGTCACCTTGGTGTCTGTGTCTGGATGGAAGGCGTGGAGGAGAATGTTGAGAATTGCATGGGAGGTTTTCTTGGGGTAATCTTGGGAGTGGAATGCATCACTCCTGCCCACATCCATTTTTTGCATTCCTGACCAGACTCAGATCTCTAGTAGGGTTGCAATGCCTTTTATCCCCTGACATGAACCCAGCCACATGACTGCACGTCCTAGGCAGGGAGGCTGGGAAGACAGCTCTGAACTCAGGAGTTAAACTGGTCTCCTCCATCATATCCTTGGAAAGTCATACATATGTGTAAAGTATGTAGTTGATATTTGGGTGTACGTGGATTTATAAATCCCTTTCAGAAACTTGGGGGCCCTTGCCAAATCCAAGATGCCGAGAATGGGGATCACTAAAAATAGGAATATGTGAGCTTTATTTTAAGAGAGGGTTTTGTCTGCTTCATAATTTTCAAAATTAAAAGATAGAAGCTGGACTGAAATCAGGGGAAATGGGCTCAGGTTAGAGGGGGGCTATATACACCTAACTGAACAAAGCAATTTAAATAAGAACTAATCTTCCCAGGCTCCCCTGGTGTATCTGTGTTCAGGAGAGTGCAGACTGGCAACTTGTCAGCTGAATGAAAGCCCAGGTGGGGTTCTGGTTGGGCTGCTGGCAACATTGTAATTAATAAAATGGAGCCTTTATTTATTTTTTTTTAACCAAAGACCTGTTTTCAGTTCCCAGATCACCTGATAAGTCCTATTCTTTTGATGTCCTACAAATAAAAACTAGTTCTCCATCCCATGGGACTACTAATCAAATAGTGTCTGTTAAAAGACAAAAAAAAGACCTATTGCATGTCTGGTCCATAATACCACAAGGCAGTGGTAACTGATCTACAAAATCATGATACCGTGCTTTTATCTGGGCCAGGACTTACTTGGCCACCCCCCTGGTTTGCGTTCTTCCCTATGCCAGGGGGTGGGAGCAGAAATACGAGTCCGGGTGTATCTTTTATGCTGTTTGTGTTTGCTCTCTCAGCTCTTCTCCTTCACAGAAAGAGACTGAATTCAGAGCTCAGTGGCCTAGGTGGGTGGGTGTGTTAACTTCTGTTTCATTGTTATTGACCAGCTTTTGAGACTTGTGCTTTTTGCTTCCCCCCCCCACCCCACCATCCATCTAACTGTGTAACCTAGTGGTCCTTTTAGAAAAGCTGGAAGGTAAAAAACACAGCATTTGTGGACCACCTCTAACCTCCAAATAGACAAAGGTTGTACATTTTAAATCCTAAAATTTCAAACAGGTTGATTGGCCAATTTAATGCTTTGCAACAAATGTCAGCAGTTTCCACCTCCTGCCCCTTTCAGCTCTTTGGTTTTCCCTTTTGCATAAGATGCAGTTTCAAGTCAGCATTGTCCTGCTTTCTCTGCTTCTGCTGAAGCTGGAAAGGGTTTGACTGACATTATCAGAAAGTTCTGACAGCTGTGAACTTAACCCCCAAAGCGGGTTGGTGAGGTCCTGCTGGCATCCTTCTTGGTGCCATGGTACCATTAGAAAGGAGGTTTAATATATGTAAGATAGTTAATAAGAAGTAATGTTATCACACCAAGTTTTGTGATTAAGTATGAGTTTTCAGTTTTGGTTAATTTGTAATATGTTTTCTTATTCTAAATAAATACTTGGTTTTATACCTAAAAACAGGAAAGGTTTATGCTCAAATTCCAGCCAGCGCTGGACGGGAGACTCCCAAATCCCAGGATTTGTGGCTCAGCAGGACTGCACAGTGGTTGGGGGGCACAATCATCATCTACTCCTTTTACAAAAAGCCATATTACCAGGAGAAAAAAAAGAGGTCTTAATTACCAAAAAAAAAAAGAAAGAAAGAAAGAAAGGTCTTAATTGGAACAAGGCAGCATGTAGGAGCTGGGTAGAAATGGTTCTGCAGAACCTCTGCAGCAGCAACAGTACTTGAGTGTGTGTGTTTGTGTGTGTGTGAGAGAGAGAGAGTCACTTAGTCATGTCCAACTCTTTGTGACCCCATGGAATGTAACCCACCCAGGCTCCTCTGTCCATGGAATTTGCCAGGCAAGGCTGCTGGAGTGTGTTCCCATTTCCTTCTCTAGGAGATCTTCCAGATCCAGGGATGGAACCCAGGTCTCCTGAATTGCAGGCAGATTTTTTTTTTTTTTTTACCATCTGAGCCACCAGGGAAGCCTTTAACTTATACTTAATTGGAATCTGCATATGAAGAGCTGTAAATGTCTGTCTGTTTGGAGGGTACTGTTTTCAGCTGGATTATTGTCCTAGGTCTTCCCCAAGTAGAAAAGGGCTGTCAGAGGGATGCTTCCTGAGTGAGAGTTCAGGAGCCAGTCAGCCAACCGTGAGCTCAAGTCTGCCTTCCTTGCAGCTGCGCTCGATTGTGTGTTTAGCTGCCACTGGTAATGAGTCCAAAGCAGCAGCTGCTGAGAGCCAAGGCTGGCACCTCCAGGGCGGTCTGCCACCACCTCCCCATCAATTGCTCCAACGTGGGTCCAGGGTGTGGAACAGATAGAGCTGAATGTAGAATGTGTGGGTCTTTGAGGCTATTTTTCAAGGAACATGGGAAATGATTGAATTTGACATTGAGCAACTTGCCAGTTAGTTTCCACCTCTTACACATTCCACATCTAGTTGCTTTTGTTTCAGATAGAAGGCTGCTGAGGGGTGAATGCAGTTTGGATTGAAGGGACCATAGAGAGTTCTCTCTGAGTTGTAAAGGTTCCTCCTATAGAGTCATTAGTTTCCTGAGTGATTTCTGAAGTTGAGACTTAGAAACAGATGACAGGAAGCCCTTCTGCTAAATTTATTTCATTCATTTTCTTAGTCTGCTCTGTGTTGGGTGGGGATTAGTATATTCCCTTTTGTACAGGCTATCCCAGAAAATGTGTTCATTCTGAATACAGTGATCTAAGGAATCAGGTTATTACAACAGCTTAGTCTCCATGTTATATATATATTTTGAAACAAATATGAGTAAAGGGCAAGCTCCTTGGAATTTATTCAGGAATTCTTTATCTACAGGATAACTCCTCTTGTCAAATGGTATGGTCTCTTCCCCACATTTAAGGACACAGATCTAGAAGTGGCTTGACTTCTTATTTTCTGGACTTGATCGGTCACTTCTTTCAGAGCCATTAAACTAGACAGTCAAAATTTTTAAGGAAAAGAACTAAACTTTGTCTTGGGTCCTCCTAAAGTGCCTTGCCTAGCACCATGCTTAGTAGACACACTTTAGATTCAACTGTATGCATTTCCTTTGACTGCTTATAATAGATTATCATAAACTATGTGGCTTAAAATGAGAGAAATGTATTTTCTTGCAGTTATGGAGACCAGAAATCCAAAATGAGGGTATCAGCAAGGCTATGCTCCCTCCAGACACTTCGCGAGAGAATCAGTTCCTTGCCTCTCCTAACCACCAGAGTCTACTAGCCATGCCTCGGTCTTCCTTAGCTGTCGCTGCATCATTCTGGTCTTTGCTTTTGTCTTCCTATCATTTTTGTGTCTGTCAAACCTCTCTCTGCCTCTTTCTTGCCGTGGCTTGTAAGACTTAGTTGGATAACCTGGGATAATCTCCGCATCTCAAAATCCTTAATGTATTCACATCTGCCAAGGCCCCTTGTCCAGTCATTGTGAATGACAGAAACTTACATTTTGGAGCTATTATCAAGCTTACCTCACTTATGTACAGTTTTTGCATATTCTTGTGACCAGTCATTGGATCTTCACCAGACGCACTTCAAGGATATTTGCTTCTATTTCATTTTGGGGGGTTGTTTGCTTCAAGTCACTTCTGTTTTAATATCCTCTTATGTTTAAAGAATTTTTTTTATGTGGACCATTTTTAAAGTCTTCATTGAATTTGTTATAATATTGTTTATGTTTTATGTTTTGTTTTTTTTTTGGCCATGAGGCAGGTGGGATCTTAGCTCCCCCACCAGGGATCGAACGCACATCCCCTGCACTGGAAGACGAAGTCTTAACCACTAGATTGCCCAGGAAGTCCCTGTTTCAACATCCTCTTATCCTTTATTCTTTTGCTGTTAGGACACCAAATGATTTTCAGTGAAAATGGCTTTCTCAGCTGTGGGACTGGCTTTGGTCTTGGCAGTGTGTGCCTTTGACAGAGTTTTACATTCTGTTTGGGCCTGCTGACGAGGAATTATTGCTCTCACTACTGAACCTAAGGACAAGCTAGGTGTGGCATCTGGGTCAGGTTTATTGAGCCTGTATAGGTCAGAGGGTATCAGAGTCTTGTGTTTACAGTATTGTAATTCCCGCATAATCTCAGTTTTGAATATTTTACTCTCTAAAATTCATTCCTATTTTTCACAATTTATATCCTCCAGAGTCCCCAACTCCATAATTTTTCAAGTCTACTGGGACCTACAAGACCTAATTTCCACCACATTTTCCTTATGCCTCACTCACCTGCCTTCCTTAGCCAGCTGAATAAGGAATAGCCAGCCATGCCTTGGCTAGTCATGATAATCACTCCCTCAGTTTCTTTCTTCCTGTCTCTTTGGTGCACTCACTTGGCTAAGCCTTAACTCAAGTTAACCCCACCTGTGCAGGCGAATGTGATTGCTTTAAATTCAAGATCACCGTCCTCCAGTGGGCCCCTTGGACTGCTCAGGAATCCTCCTGCATTTCTCTCTACTCTCTCACTCCCGCAGATGAATATTTTATTTCTTTCCTCTGATCAAACCTCCCACAATTTCTTCCTTGTTTCCACTCACAGATTCCTATTTAATTAAGACAATAGAAACTATCAGAAGAAAATTTCCAATTTTTTCCTATTTACCTTCATCTAGTTCACACACTCTGACTGCTGTCCATTAATGATGGATAAATCATCCATCTGGTCCCCTAGCAAAGTCCAGTCTTGCCACTTGAGGTCCCATCCCCATTTTGCCTATTCGAAAATATTGCTCTGATAACTCCCCTCTTTTCTGCATCTCCTGCCTTCGTTTCTCCCTCCTTCTCTTCCTTTTATACTAGACTTTCCCCCTTCAGTCCACTAATATGCTGTTATTTCTTCCATCATAAAAGCTTTCTCTTGATTCTACATGTCCCTTCATTCCACTCCATTTTCCCACTGTGTTATGTCCAAACTCCTTAAAAGAGTTGCCTGTATTTGTTCTGTTTATCTCTTGAGATCATTGTCATCAAGTTTTATATCAGTTAGTCCTTTCAAACAGTTTCTACCAAGGCCATCAATAACCTTCATGGTACCAACATGCTATGGACCTTTCTCAGTTCTCATTTTTCTTGACTTAACCACCTTAACACAAATGATCATTCCCTTTTCTTGTAACATCTCTCATCACTTGGCCTCTAGAACACTATATTCTCCTTCTGTCCGTGCTCCACCCACATTAGCCTTCATACTGTTCAGTGAACCTGCCGCATATGCCTCTGCCTCAAGGCTTTCTATTTAGTATTTAGTGCTTTATAAAAATACTGTATTTATGCTCATTTATACTCCCCCAGTTTGGGGACAATCATGAGTGTGTGTGGTTTTTCTAAGCATAGTTTCCTTGCTATTTGCTATACAAAAACTTTCTATGTGAAATTTTGTACCTAAGATGCTTGTTCCTTATGTCATTTTGCAGACTTGTTATCTCTCCTTTTTGCAACTTTCCAAAATTGTTGACATCTTCATTGTCTCTTGAATTTTTTAACCACTGTGGTTCATTTTAAAATTATGATTCTAGTATCTCTAACTTTGGGGTGTACTCAGAAGTCACTGGGACCATAGACATAGAAGAAGATTGAAGATACCCTTAAGTAGAAGTTCACAGATTACAGAGGCCAGGGTCATGACCATGTCTTCTCTCCTTCTGGGTCTGTGAGGGAAAGAACATAGGCTGGGTACTGGCCTAGCCAAATAACTGACAGTGCAACCTCAGGCAAACCCCATAACCTCTGTGAGCCTTCCTCTCCCATCTGTAAAGGGTAAGGGCTTGAACCAGTTAATCTCTGAGGCCCTTTTGAGCTCTAACAATCTGTGAACGTGGGCAGGGGCACCACTCAGGCTGTAAATACCTGCTGGATTATACTGAGGTCTCTCCCTTTTCTTACCTGCTTCTTGCCAGCTTTCATGTTAAAATTTTCCACTCAACCAGGCGCAGCAGAGGCAGAGGGCCTCGAGCAGGTACCACCCCTGCTGACTGCCAAATCTCTCTCCAGCCTAGCCACTGCCTGCACGGAGGGGCTTTTGCGCGAAATTGGCCAGCTTTAGTCCCCTTCCACAAATAAACTTTCAAGTACTCCCTGGAAGAGTGAGAAGCTGCCAGTGGTACTGGCAGTGAGTTTTATAATGATTTTTTGATGCTTTCCATGTGACTTGGGGTCTGAGGGCGATGTGTTTGGTTGGGTTGTATTGACAGGTTTCCCAGGGACGTGTTTTACACCTGCCGGTCATGCAGGCGACAGTGTGGTGAAGAGCTCTTGTTCCTCTGGCCTCTGTAGCCTCTGTGCCAGGGCTGGCTATCTCTGCAGTCATGACCTTTGCCAGCCTGCCATGTGCCTCATGCATGGCTGCCACTGAAGAGAACCTTGGACTACTCAGCTTGGACTGGCCGAGTCAGTTCTCAGAAAGCGTGTTCCCTAAAATGATCTTGCAGGCAGTGATGAGGGATAATCATAAAAGCTGTGAACCAGGTCGTGGACTGGCCTTATCTTTAATCCTCACGCTAGCCCTCTCAGGGAAGGCTTTGTCTCCATGCTTGGGATGATGGAATGATGAAGGTGACCTGGATGTTAATTAACAACCGGTAAATAGCTGAGCTGAACTGGAACCCAGACCTTTCTGACTCCACAGTGCATATTTTCTGCACATCTCTGTGCTCCCATGAGATAAAGCCAGTGCTACACTTCGGTCCCTTATGGCTAATTACGCTTTCATGGGTTGGTCTCAAATGCAGCTTCTAATTCTGTAATATTGTTACACAGAAAAAAAAAAAACCAAACTGAATTCTGATTGTGAAAAAAGTAAACTTTGGTAATATTAACTCTTTGTAGGTTGTAGGGGGCGATGCTTGGTTTGTTGATTTCAGTTTCATTTTTGATCATTACTCAGGCACCTCTTCTCAAAAAAATTAACAGTTGAGGTTAGTTGAGAATTGGCCTATGATTGGCCATATTATGTTTCTTCATGTCCCTCTTGTTTAAAATAAAAAGCATCGCCACCACCAACATAATCACACACCTAGAAATCAGGCAAAAGGGATGACTCTAAAGCTTTCTTTTAAAACACATGGATCTTAAGGTTTGAATCAAAGTGATACTGTTTTACCATTCATATCTGTTTAATTGTGACACAGTACACCTGTTTACTTTAAAGAAGAAAAGTAATAGGAGTTTAAGGAGGGGGAAAGTGACGGGGACACCCCATAACTCTTCTCTAGTGATATCCTGAGGAGTTAAGCATAAATGAATCAGAAACAGATGGATTTTCTTTTCCTCTTGAAATACACATGGGTTTAAAAACTTGGAGAGAAAAAAAAAAAGTCCTTTGTTAGAGTCCAAATGTTTGAATTAGAATTTAAGATTTCCATGGGTTCCAGCAAGTAGTTGTGTGGACTCGTCTCTAATTTAGATGGGGTGTGTGCTTAAGCAGAGCATTTAAACTATTCTGCGGAGCTGCTGTCAGGGAGGCGTAACAGTTCTGTAAAATGACATAAGGCACAAGGGCCTTATGTGCAAACTTGTTTCACATGGGTTCTCGGGTATTGAGTAACATGAATTTCATGTAATTTGATTCTTGAAAATTTCATAAGGTTTACCTCAGTCTTTGTGTCTGAAAGTGGAAACAGTTTCAAAGGGATCGTCCAGGTGCTGTGCAGGGCATCTTCCCTCTCCCCCCTCTGCCAAGGGTGGCGTGTCATCTCCACCACATTGTGCTCCAAGAATTCTGCTTCAGTTTTCTGGTCATTGTTTCAGGCCCCATTGAAGCCAGGGTTCCCCATAATTTCTTCTACTAGCTGCAGGTGTTTCTAGAAACGTTGACTTAACTTTGACTTGACTGTTAACTGGAAAACTACAGAAAGGAGTCAGTTAGATATTAGGAAATCCTCCTGACCAAATGGAAACTCGGTACTAGAAGAGATCACCCAGTCACTGTCCCCAGATGAGGTCCTTTTGATATTGACTGGCTTCCCTTGCTGTAGGGTCTCTGAGGAAGTGTGGAAATGATGACAGTTTAAGAGTACAATTTTCCCCCCAAATTATGAAGCTAGAACATTCAGTGATATAACCTAAATCAAATCCCTTATGATTATACAGTGCAAGTGAGAAATAGATTTAAGGGACTAGGTCTGATAGAGTGCCTGATGAACTATGGATGGAGGTTCGTGACATTGTACAGGAGACAGGGATCAAGATCCTTCCCAAGAAAAAGAAATACAAAAAAGCAAAATGGCTGTCTGAGGAGGCCTTACAAATAGCTGTGAAAAGAAGAGAAGAGCAAAGTAAAAGAGAAAAGGAAAGATATACCCATTTGAATGCAGAGTTCCAAAGAATAGCCAGGAGAGATAAGAAACCCTACCTCAGTGATCAGTGCAAAGAAATAGAGGAAAACAATAGAATGGGGAAGACTAGAGATCTCTTCAAGAAAATTAGAGATACCAAGGGAACATTTCATGCAAAGATGGACTCAATATAAGGACAGAAATGGTATGGACTAAACAGAAGCAGAAGATATTAAGAAGAGGTGGCAAGAATACACAGGAGAACTATACAAAAAAGATCTTCATGACCCAGATAATCACGATGGTATGATCACTCACCTAGAGCCAGACATCCTGGGATGTGAAGTCAAGTGGGCCTTAGGAAGCATCACTATGAACAAAGCTAGTGGAGGTGATGGAATTCCAGTTGGGTTATTTAAAATTCTAAAAGATGATGCTGTGAAAGTGCTGCACTGAATATGCCAGCAAATTTGGAGAACACAGCCATGGCCACAGGACTGGAACAGTTCAGTTTTCATTCCAATCCCTAAGAAAGGCAATGCCAAAGAATGCTCAAACTATCACACAGTTGCACTCATCTCACACGCTGGCAAATAATGCTCAAAATTCTCCAAGCCAGGCTTCAACAATACATGAATCATGAACTTCCAGTTATGCAAGCTGGATTTTGAAAAGGCAGAGGCACCAGAGATCAAATTGCCAACATCTGCTGGATCATCACAAAAGCATGAGAGTTCCAGAAAAGCATCTACTTCTACTTTATTGACTATGTGAAAGCCTTTGACTGTGTGGATCACAATAAACTGTGGAAAATTCTGAAAGAGATGGGAATACCAGACCACCTGACCTGCCTCTTGAGAAATCTGTATGCAGATCAAGAAGCAAGAGTTAGAACTGGACATGGAACAACAGACTGGTTCCAAATAGGAAAAGGAGTCTGTCAAAGCTGTATACTGTCACCCTGCTTATTTAACTTATATGCAGAGTACATCATGAGAAACGCTGGACTGGAGGAAGCACAGTCAGGACTCAATGAAACACAAGCTGGAATCAAAGTTGCCGGGAGAAATATCAATCACCTCAGATATGCAGATGGCACCACCCTTATGGCAGAAAGTGAAGAAGAACTAAAGAGCCTCTTGATCAAAGTAAAAGAGGAGAGTGAAAAAGTTGGCTTGAAGCTCAACATTCAGAAACTTAAGATCATGGCATCCGGCCCCATCACTTCTTGGCAAATAGATGGGGAAACAGAGGAAACAGTGGCATACTTCATTTTTTTGGGCTCCAAAATCACTGCAGATGGTGACTGCAGCCATGAAATTAAAAGACGCTTACTTCTTGGAAGAAAAGTTATAACCAACATAGACAGCATATTAGAAAGCAGAGACATTACTTTGTCAACAAAGGTCCATCTAGTCAAAGCTAAGGTTTTTCCAGTAGTCATGTATGGATATGAGAGTTGGACTATAAAGAAATCTGAGCGCCAAAGAATTGATGCTTTTGAACTGTGGTGTTGGAGAAGACTCTTCAGAGAGCCTTGGACTGCAAGGAGCTCCAACCAGTCCATCCTAAAGGAAATGAGTCCTGAATATTCACTGGAAGGACTGATGCTGAAGCTGAAACTCCAATACTTTGGCCACCTGATGCGAAGAACTGACTCATTCGAAAAGACCCTGATGCTGGGAAAGATTGAAGGCAAGATAAGAAGGGGATGACAGAGGACGAGATGGCTGGATGGCATCACCGACTCAGTGAACATGAGTTAGAGTAAATTCTGGGAGTTGGTGATGGACAGGGAGACCTGGCGTGCTGCAGTCCATGGGGTCACAAAGAATTGGACTCAACTGAGCTACTGAACTGAACTGATGAAACTAGTAATCCCAAGCAGGCCCATTGCTCTTCCCTGATATTTCTGGCTGGGTATCTTGCCACCATGTTAACCTAGACGTGGAGTGGAGAAGACCACCCCCCCCCCCCTTTTTTTTAGGCTAATCATGAAACATTTCTCTACCTAGTGCCTCCATCCCTGTTAGCAGGGAAAATATTCTTCCTTATGCTTATGGTGTCCCCATATTAAACTCCTATTGAGTCTTTCTGTTTCTCAAAAATATCAATCATTTCCCACTCTTACTTCCATTTGTAGAGTCTGGTAGCTTATGTATAGTTTAGCCATCTGATTTCATGAGGACTGCCCTACTTTCCTTCAGTGTCTAGAAAATTCTGCAGTTTCAAGCCATTTTTATTACTTGGTCATTTTGAACTATTTCTTTTAGCATATATGTGATATTACTTTACCTTGCAGAGCCTTCCTTCATAAGACTTTTTAACTCTTACAGTTTTTAGTTGGTTTTGAAAGGTTGCTGTTGCGAGCTGTTTGTTACTCTGGGATTTGTGACCTCTGGAGGAGATGATATTGATCCAGGGTCAGAGACGAGGCTTGACTATTTGGAGCTTTTTGTATGGCAAAGTTTTATTAAAGTGTAATAGAGATAGGGAAAGCTTCTGAAATAGACATCAGAAGGGGACAGAAAGAGTGCCCCCTTGCTAAGTTTATAGCAAGCTGTTTTATGTCTATTAGAAAACTATTGATTAAATAAGAGAGACACCTCAAGGCTGAGAGAGTTTCACCAGGCCCTTCTCCCACAATATGCACTTTTGAGATAGGATGGCATGAGGTGTGTCATCCCCCGGCCATAAAACAATTGGCAGGAATACTGGTTTGTTGAGCTATTATCAGCCCAAGGTTTGAGAGAAGAAATAAGTTAGTCTTAGGCAGAACCATTTTGAAGAAAGGCAAATTCCAAAGCAAATACATAGTTTCATTAACATAAAAAAAAACCGCACTGGTCAGTTCAAAGCAGAACCAAGTGTTGTCATAACAGAATTAAAAGAAGCCTCTTTTAATTTTGTGTACAGAAGGAAAAAATGTCTGCCACTTGCAGTTTATTTCCTCCTGCAGCTTGGGAACTCTGGCTGTCACTCCTGTTACCCTCTCAGGTTCAAGTTGAGTTTCTTTTTTTTTTTTTTTTGTTCAGTTTTAATCAAACTCATCTCCTTTGGGGTCCCTTTCATTTCTTTCCTTAATCATGAATGCCATCTCTAACATCTAAAATACTGACTTTTTTCACCTGATCAGTATCTTTTTATCTTATTCAAAAATCTTTACGATTCTCTTTTAAAATAGTGTATACTTGGCTGATAAGAATGATGCATGACTGTTGATATATAAAATTCTGCCTCAAGGGAAACTTTAGCTCATTTAATGAAAGAGTGATTCTAAGATCATAATGAATGTTGCTGGGATTTCTATTTTTTCAGCTGGTATATGATGTTCTGCATCATTCATTCGTTTACTTACATATGTTGAACTTGTACCATATTCTTATACTGTGTTAAGCACTGAGGATAAAAATATGATTAACATGTTACCCCACCCTTGGAAAGTAATAATCAGAGGTAGATAGAATGTATAAGTTATATTACAGGAGACTATATCTACTGTGATGAATATTTTAAGAGTCCTGTGGGCACATGGAGGAGAGAGGAAGAGATCAAGAATGGGAGGGTGTCACCAAGAAAATGACACTGGACATACTTGAATCTTCTTGGCTGAGTGGAGGAATGGGGAGAACCAGGATATTGATGTAAGATGGCATTGCAGAGGCATAGAAACACGAAGAAGGGTGTGTTGGGGTGGGAGGAAGAATAAAACAGTAAGTCTAGTTAAAATGTTGAGTGTGGTAGGACCCGTAACAGGACATAAGACAGGGTGGTAGGTTAGACTAGATTTGTGAAAAGTGCAAACCTTGTTTGAAGTTTTATGTTAGCCCAGAGTTTTTAAGGTTGTTTCATATTTGTGTGGGTGTGTTTAGCATAATGAAATGATCTTTTGTGTTTAAGACTGTAACCCTTATGCCATTGTGGAGGATGGATTTAAGGAGAGAAAAGACTTCAAATGGGAAGATGAGTATTGGTGTAAGTATTCCTAGGATCTGCATGAGAGCTGGCGAGGGCTCTAAGAAATTCATAGCTCGTGTGTATGTCAGTGCAATTTACTGAGACAGGAATTCAGGAAGAAAAGTTAATTTGGGGTGGGTAGATAGAGTTTAGTTGTTTCCTTGTTGAGTTGGAATTGGCTGGCTGGCAGCCAAGAGATGCTGCCAAGTAGGCATTTGGAAATGCGAGATGGTTATACAAAAGAGTTTTCCTTAGAAATAGCAACATGTAATGTCCTCAGGTGTCCATGATCTGAACACTGCTACTTTTAATATACACTTAAAGTTCTTAAGGACAGTCCTGGTTATGCTTTTATTACTTTTTTTCCGCCTCTTAGTTATTCTCACATTTTCTTGATAAATTGTTCCATTAACATCTCTTCCATGGTTCCAGATTTTGCCTCTTTTTTGTTTTTTAATGAGAGTTGTTATTTTTGGCCTCAACTACAGACATTTTGAAGAGATAACAATTTCATTTCTCTATGCCATTTTGAAGTTGCAGTTTTTTGGCCAACCATGTTTTTGTCTATATCATAAAAAGGAGAAGTCAAGCATGTTTTTCCTGGTGTAAACATTTTGGGCAGGTGATTTCCCAGCTGTTGTCCTTGGAAATCTTCCCAGTCCTCTCTTTGTCTTATTGGGCAAAGTGGAAACTCTGAAGGTCTATAATTTTTAATTTGTAGTTACAGAAATTTATGGTTTGGTTGCTAACCAAAACAACCGATGTTGTTATTAGCATTGTTAAAAAGACTTCAACTATTAATCTAGTTTTTGAATACTTGTGACTTATTCCTAATTTGAGAAGACCATTTTTTATAGGATTTCAGCATAGAAACTATAAATTTTCTTAGTTGATACAATCTCAAAAATGTATACCATCAATGGGGAGAATATTTTGTATGCTATGTCCAGTATATGTCTGACCTTATTTTTCAAAGATCCTGAGCTTTGAATATAGTGTCAGGGGTGTGATATTAAAACTTAACAGCTAGTATGTTAATATTTGAATGTTTATTGATTTAAAAATATTGTATTGTTCTACTCACCTATATGCAGTGTATAATAGGCAAATTCATGGAGACAGAAAGTAGAACAGAGGTCAATAAAGGGCTAGGGGAAGGGAGAGTAAATCGGTACTGAGATTCTGTTTGGAGTGTTGAAAAAGTTCTGGAAATGAATAGTGATGATGGTTGCCCAAAATTGTGAATGTACTTAATGGCACTCAGTTTTACACTTAAGAATATTGCCTTGTATTCTGTAGATAAAGTATAAATACACACTATAAAATTGCCTAGGAAATAGTACAGCTCAAATTACTCATCAAGTTCTTATAATCATTTCCAAGTTATTAGTTGATGGTTAGAAATTATGGATATGACCCTTCTGATAAAGATCTTACTCTGAGTTGTGATGGGATGCAGAGAACTGGGTCAGACTCTTAGAGGTTCTCCATTAAATCGATGGTCAGTTAGGCTTTTGGCACTGGTGCTCTGTTGCAGCTGGGTGATGCTCACCTGAAAACCAGTCCTTCCCACATGGCCTGCTGACCCGCCGTTACAGCCCCTGCCACTCCCAGAACCATACCTGCCCTCCTGCTGCCTCCACCAGGTCATTTCAGCAGCCACTGGTAGCGACTCATGTCTGTGCCGGCACCGCTCTGAGGTCTAGCCCCTACTCCCAGGGAGCCGTGGGGGGACATAACTAAGTAGCTTATGGTCTCAGCAAATAGAAGTTTTCTTTTTATCAACTGCCATGCAAGTATTTCAGTATTCTTACTACCAGAACATGCAATCTGAATGTCAGTCTTCGTTACTTAATACTATGGGTTTTACTTACATGAGAGTCTACATGCATGATATTCATTAAGAGTAGATTATAATGAGTTATTCTTTAGAGTTTAGCATATTATACCTGGACTTGACCTAGATTGCCATATTATTCTTGGATTTTGAGTTGCTCAGAGGTATTGCTGTTGATTTTGAGATGGGGTAAAAAAATTCTTATATCATCACCATTAATGCAGATATATATATATATATATATATATACACATAATATAAATATATATTATGTATATTTATATGTAAATATAAATTCAAATATATATATTTTATATATGTATTTTTTTACTTCCTGCATAAACTTTCCCTGAACCTGATGAGTGGGTAGTGGCAGGATCCCTGTATAAATTATTTTGCTGTTTCCTCTGGGGTAGACATGATCACTTTGCCTCTTTTTTACATGGATTAAGAATAGCTTATAAATTCTGAATTTGAACCATTTTAGAAATGAGAAAATGTGAAAGCTCCTCAAGTCATTCACTAGGGACTATCATCATGTTCCATAAATATAGACTCTGTATTATATTGCATAAAACATTATTGTCACCCTTTAGAAAATTTGCCACAAATGAGTTGTGTGTTGATAATTCTTTGTCTTGATAAATAAGCTCATAGTGTGAGCATGAACAAGGAGAATGAATGAAGTAGCATTGTTCCTTTATAAACTGCTTATTTAAATCTGCTTTGCTGGCAGCCAGATTGATGTGAACCAGTTAATAATGGCTACTGTTTATTGAGAGAGGTATTCTGTTAGGCTTTTTACATAAATTATTACCAGAGTGGTCATAAAATTTAATGTTCTAAGAGGTGAACTTTTGTGAGTGAAAATGGACAGTAAAAATGAAAATGATAGACTTTTCTAAGAAGCATTAATCAACAGTTTGGTTTGGCTCCTCTGTCCATGGGCTTCTGCAGACAAGAATACTGGAGTGGGTTTCCATGTTTCTATGGCCTCCTCTAGGGGATCTTCCCAACCCAGGGATCGAACCCACATCACTTATGTTTCCTGCATTGGCAGACAGGTTCTTTACCACCAGCACCACCTGGGAAGCCTTTAGTATATATATATGTAGTATTATTTTAAATTTTCCTAAAAATCTAAGAAAACATTGCATATTAAATATAGAATTTATTTATACTAATTATCTGAGTATTAAAAGCAACAAAGACAGAAAAATTACTCTTGGAAAATATGTACATAAGTTAGTTACCTCAGCATTTCTATTTATAACAATGTATCTCTAGTATTTTTTAAAGGTTATACTTTAAGGTATGGTTTTATGTACATAAATAATTGCCAACAAACTTCTTTTAATTTATATTTTATGATTAACATTTTTGAAACTACATTCTTTTTCAGACATCTCTTCACTGTAGACTGTGATATTTTTGATATAAAAAATATCTTGTCAGTTGGTAATTGGGTACCTGGTAAGTCAGAAAATGTTTTGACAAATGGAAAATCTCCTCATATCCATATTTTCCCATAATTAAATATATAATTATTTTAGCCTCAAGAAGTTTACCATCTTTGGGTCTCCTTTTAATATTGTTTGAAAAATATTTTTACAGGATAAAATTCATCAAATAACTTGCCTCTATTTATGATCCTATTTAATATTTTGCTAAATTCCAATGTGAGATTTGAGGCCTTTGGAACTTTTTCCATTCTATTTAATGTAAGTTTTCTAATTTGCAAAGATAGGAATTCTGGAATTCCATCAAAAGTTTTTCCTACTAGTGGATCTAATGCAAAATATAGTTAGAGAATCTAAATTTTGCATGCTATTTGAGGTGCTCTCATTATTTGGTTATTTCAGTCGCTCCCATTGGTAGGGATCAATTTTAATGTCTTCCTGTTTGAGAGCTTTGAGTTTTTAAATTGAAATATGCTAAAAGCTTTAAAAATTTCAGTGTTGTGGCATTTCATTGATTGGCACTTTGATTGCTACATACAAATATTTCTAATGGATTTTAAACAGAATGCAATAAAATCGAAAGGATTATTTAATAAAAATAGATCAACACTGCTGTAGGATACTGGAGATTATTTGTAAAATAGTTCTACAAATTTTATAAAGTCCTGTTGATGGTTGAGAACAAAGAGAAAAACACATATTACATGAGCAAGGAGCATCAACTGGTTGCTGCTCCATGTGTGTGTATAAAACATAATGATATATATTTATAGCTATTTAACTATGCATATAGTTATGTATATATAATTTATATCTAGTTACATAAAACAACTGTAAATCAAAATCTGTGAAGCTATCTACATATGTATATGTGATATGAATGTACATGTATATCTGTAAATATATATATTTATATATACACTTTCAGTAAAATAACTAAAAATATAAGGTTTTGATCATAATACACACATACATGATCATTTTGTAAGCTGTAGTCTTTCAAATTTTCATTGGAATTTTGTTGCTTTAGAATGTGTTAGTTTCTGAAGTACAGCAAAATGAATCAGCCATATGTATACACGTATCCCTTCTTTTTGGACTTCTTTCCCATTTAGGTCACCACAGAGGGTGGAGTCGAGTTCCCTGTGCTATACAGTAGTAGTTCCTCATTCGTTATCCATTTTATACATAGTATCTATAGTGTATATGTCAATCTCATTTATTTTGATTGGTTGACTATCATGGTATGGGAGCATTTTCAAATTTTTTCAAGTATATTTCTGCCTCATGTATTTCTTAATTTTGTAAGAACATTGTTTTTTACCAGGATGCTGTGTTATACCAATTTGTGTTTGTACTTACAAACAAATACTTTTACCTTCAATGATGAACTTTTTAACTGAATTTGCAATAAACTTCGCAAAGCTTTGGTCTTACTCGCAGGAAGTGTGTGAGGAATCAAATGACTGTTGACATTCACTCAACTAACTTCTCTTTGAAATATCTGTAGACAGTAACCATTTAATTGTTTGCATATCTATGCTAATTAGCCAAGAATTCAGTTAATAGTATTCATTCTTTTTGCACAAGAAAACTTAGAATTGAAATAAGTGGAATTAGTTTAGAGGAACAACTAGTTTACTTGAATGAAAAGTCATGCTGCTGCTGCTAAGTCGCTTCAGTCGTGTCTGACTCTGTGCGACCCCGTAGACGGCAGCCCACCAGGCTCCCCCATCCGGGGCATTCTCCAGGCAAGAACACTGGAGTGGGTTGCCATTGCCTTCTCTGGGAAAAGTCATGCATCACAGAGTAATCCATAAACACACCTTCTGCAGCTGCATATGCTATACCGTCATCTTCAGGCACCATCTTCTGAAAATACCAATTTTTGAAATAGAAGTGGATGGTTTTTGGGCAGATTGATGTTTTCTGATGTTCATGTGGTCAGTGAGTCATCATGGCTCCCTTTGTGGGTGGTAAATGTTGACAAACATCCTGTTCAAGTTACATGTTCATTCTCAGTTTTCTTTTGAAATGGATACTCTGTACTTCGTTTTTCACTAAACATGCATTTTCACTTTTTTTTTTAGCTTGTTGCTGTCAGAAGCATTTATTGAAATATTACAAAGCATTACAAAAAAAAAATAGTTGCAGTCTTCCCTTACAATAAACGATGAAACCATTGTAATGAGAGTGTTCAAACTACATGCTGTATACTCCAGCAGGACAGCCCCTTCTTTATTTCCTACACACATTTCACAAATACCTGATTTTCTTGTTTTTCATCTTCCTAGATGACTGGTGAATTAGCAGCTTTGTGCCTCCAGCAAAGGCCTGGACCACAGTCACTGACTGGTATATCAAGTTGTTGGCTGAAATTAGAAGCTTAGAATGTTCCCACCACCATCTGATACCAGAAGTGACTATCTCAAGCTATTGGTATTAGAGTATCCTTTAATTTGTGGAGTGCAGTGTATACTGTCCTTGGAAATGGAATGCTAGTTGTTTCAACATGGGGAAGTATCATGGGAACTTCCAACATGGGAAAACAGTGTCAGTTGAATACTGGTTGTCTCTAGATTTGATCCTATGTTACAGTGAAAACTCTTGACCACACACACAACTGTCTCACCTTCTAATAGATAACACCATGGTGGAAACTGAAGGTGTAGAGTGGCTTATGGCAATATTAGAAGACACTAGTTAATTCATCCTGATTTAGTTGAATTCAAATGTTAATAAAAGTATTTTAAAAAATAAAACAGTAGCATCAAATCCTAGAACAAATGCTAAAGTTGGCTGGATGCAGGGATAATTATGTACACCATGACTATAATGTAATCTTCTTCACAAGATTACCCCCACTTTACCTGGGAGGAAACTGAGGCTCAGATAGTTGAAGCTGCTTATCCTAGATCACATGACTAGCTGAAAACATCTATATGATTCCAAACTCTTATCTCATTGCAAATCACTGCCATTTTAGTATCTAACTACCTTAGGTCTACAGTGACAGTATGGTGTTAAGTAATTGTGGGTCCTCAATACCAACTTGTGTCTAAAAATACATTTACATGTATTCCCTTATGGAACTTTAACATAGTGTGCAAGAGGGTTGAATGAGAAACTAAGTTATAACCACTTTCCCAGCAGGACTGTTTGGAGCTTAGAGGGGTGGTGCAAAAGTAAGAAAGGTGGTCTATCATCAGAAGAGTCAGCCTGTTGGAGCCAAGGCTGAGTGCATAAGAGCTGAGTGGGTGGATGCAGAGTTCTTCCCATAACAGTTTTCCCAGACGGTACTGAGAAGTCAGTTGGTCAAGGAAAAACTAATTAGGTTGTTCTACTATTGAGCAGGAGGAGAGAAAGTTTTGTGTTCATAATTCAATAAGAAATCATCCCAGGGCCTTCAAGAGAAAGCTGGCTGACGGGGGGGTTTGTTTTCCCCTTTCATTAATCAACACATTCTAGCTGTGTAAGACTTTTATTCATTTATTTGAAATCCTGGTCACTCCAAGCTGTAGCAGCCTTGTTGTCAACAATATGGACAAAATGGTGTTTTTCTGTCTCATTGCTCTTTGGCGGAGTAGTGGAAATCTGAGTTTCTTGCTTATCTCTCTTCTCTAGGACTGATGCGCCCAGCGCCGTAGTGTGTCTGTGGTTTCCACAGTAGTACGCTGGCCAGCGTGTGGCATCATTGTCTTTGCAGAGACGGCCACGTGCCTGTCAGGTCTCTGGTGTGGGTTACTGAATGCTGCTGGCATGTAACCACTCCTCATTTGACCCCAAAATATGGAAAACCAGCCTTCTCCCCCAATTTTGTTACATGCTGTTACCATGATGCTTCATGTTCTTGGTTTTTTTTTTAAATAGACAATTTGGAAATTATATAGAAAAAAACAATACAGATACTACTATAAAAATACTCATGAACCTACCACCTAGAAATAATGTGTATTATATTATCATATTTCTTATTACTTTATTTAAGAATTAAACATTATGGGCATCAGGGAGGTCCTCTTTGGACCATTTTCCTAATTCTCTCTTTTCTCCAGAAACAACTGGCCCTGTGAGTTTTATGAGTTTCCTTCTATTTCTCTTCTTTATATTTTTGACCACATAAATATAGTTGTATTTTAAAATTTTAAACATTTATATAAATTTTATATATTTTACTGCGTGAAATAATCTGTAGCTATTTTATGCCACACTGTGTTTGTGTGATCTCCTCATATTGATACATGAAGATCTAGTCATGAGTTTAATGGCTGTTTAATATTTTCATTACATGAATGTCAGAGTTTATGCATTTCTCTATTGATAAACATATAAGTTGATATTCACTGGAATCCTAACAGAGAGTAGATGGCACGCTCATGCAGTGTAATTGAGGAGAGCTTAATAAAGGGATTGTTAATGACTATGTGGGCCAGATTTCAGAATGAAACAAGGGAGGGGGCAGTATTCCACAGCAGAAAAAAACCCCAACAACAGCACACCTATTACCACCCCTAGGCCTGATATAGGGCCTGACATATATGTCACCCGTACATATAGACCACCCGACAGCCTGACATAGGGCTGTTGCTCCCAGAGAGAACTGTCTTGAGAGGCCTGATGTGAGCTGTGTCCTCCACAGAAATGAGACTCCTCCCCATGATACCTCAGAAAGAGAGGAGGGGAAGCACTTTGACTGCATTCTCTTCCCTCGCTCTGGCTTCCTGTTGGGACTTCCCATTGGATAATCTCAAATGGAAGACAGAGGGCAAGGGGGTCATTGCTCTAGTCCCTAAAGATGAGCTTCCCAGGTCACAGCATCATGGTGGACGGTGGACTGTGTGTCTGGAAGGGTAAACGGGAGAGGCAGCACAGCTTTGCTTCATAGGTTTTGCTCTTCCAGACACTGCTTCAAGAGCCCATCTTTGTCGTGCCTCCTTATCATCTGTCCAGAATCTTTTAAGGGTGTATGTATAGCACTGGAATTGCATACTCGTAAAAATATAGATTTTACATTTGTCTGCATATTGTCATCTGCATTGATCTCCAAAGTGGTTATATTTTTACCAACTCTGCACCTGAGTTACTTTTCCTGTGTCCTCACACCACTTGATGTTTTATTTTTGCCACAGTGGTAAATTTGAAATGGTATCATGACATGGATTTAGCATACCTTTCCTTGATTATCTGTGAATTGAATTACTTTTTTCATATTTACTAGATATTCTGTTTTTTTGTTTGTTTCCTGTGTTTTACAATGTCTAGCGGTTGCCCATTTTTCTATTGAGTTGTTTATTCTCATTGATTTTTAGGAATTTTTTTTTAATTGAGGTATAGTTGATTTACAATAATGTGTTAGTTTCAAGTGTATAGCAAGTGACTCAGTTATACACATACACATAAATATGTAAATATCTCTTTTTTTCTATTCTTTTCCATTATTATTTATCACAAGATAGTGAATATAGTTCCCTATGCTATATAGTAAATCCTTGCAGTTTATAGGATTTTTTAATGAAACCTGGATTCTAGTACTTTACTTGTTATATATGTTAAAAATATCTTCTAATATGTGGCTTATCTTTTAACTGTTCTTCACTTTCTTTGTTCCAGTATTTAAAATTTTTATGAAACTATTTTTTCCCTTATTAAATATGTGTAAGTTTTGTTTCTGAACAGCTTCCTGACCTGGAGATGATGTTGTTGTTGTTCAGTTGCCTAGTCGTGTCTGACTCTTTGTGACCCCCATGGACTGCAGCACACCAGGCTTTCCTGTCCCTCACCATCTCCCCAAGTTTGCCCAAGTTCATGTCCATTGCATTGGTGATGCCATACAGCCATCTCATCCTTTGATGCCCTCTTCCTCAATCTTTCCCAGCATCAGGGACTTTTCCAATGAGTTGGCTGTTAACATCAGGTGACCAAAATACTGGAGCTTCAGCTTCAGCATCAGTCCTTCCAATGAGTATTCAGGGTTGATTTCCCTTAAGATTGATTTTGATCTCCTTGTTGTCCAAGGGACTCTCAAGAGTCTTCTCCAGCACCACAGTTCGAAGGCATCAATTTTTTGGTGCTCTGCCTTCTTTACAGTCCAACTTTCACAACCGTATGTGACCACTGGGAAGACCATAGCCTTGACTATATGGATCTTTGTCAGCTGAGTAATGTCAACTTTTCAACACACTGTCTAGATTCGCCATAGTTTTCCTGCAAAGAAACAATTGTCTTCTGATTTTGTGGCTGCAGTCACCATCCACAGTGATTTTATAGCCCAAGAAGAGGAAATCTGTCACTACTTCTATCTTTTCCCCTTCTATTTGCCATGACATGAAGTCATAGGACCAAATGCCATGATCTTGGTGGTGGTTGTTTTTTTGTTTTTGTTTTTTTTTTTAGTATTTAGTTTTAAAACTGGTTCTTTCACTCTTCTCTTTCACCCTCATCAAGAGGCTCTTTGGTTCCTCTTCACTTTTCGCCATTAGAGTGGTATCATCCACATTTTTGAGGTTGTTGATGTTTCTCCTGCTTATCTTAATTCCGGCTTGTAACTCATCTAGCCCAGCATTTTTCATGATGTGCTCAGAATATAGGTTAAATAAACAGGGTGACAGATACAAGTATTCTTATGAAGTATTTTTCTAAAATTTTTAGTCTTAAAGTTTTACTTTTGACTTGTAGGGCTTTAATCCATTTGGACTTTTTGCTTGTTTACTGTGATACAGACATCTAATTTGTTTCTCATGGAAAATTCATTCAGATACAGTTTACATACTAGTCTGTCATCTCTCTCTTGTTTGCTATGCCTTCTGTCTTACACCCAAGTTCTCATTTAAGGATAGCCTTGCATCTGGGCTTTCCATTCTGCTTCATGGATCATTCTGAATGTTCCTTCACAGATACAAGCATGTTCTCTTTACTGTAGTTTAGTACAGTATTCAGGGTTGTGATGTTGTGAGTTTTGTTACCTGGAAATAACCTCCCTTCTCGCCACTCCACTTTCTCATCCCCCCTCATTCTTCAGAATGTCTTAGCTGTATTCAAACCTTGATTCTTTCACATGAATTTCATTAATTTTTGTCCAATTTTTTGATTAGACTTGCATGGATTGCTTACATGAATTTGGGTAGAAATGACATCTTTATGATATGACATCTTTCCATTCTTGAACTAGGTATCTCTCTCCACTTCATCAGATCTTCTTCTGTGCCCTTCAATCGAATCTCATAATTTTCTCAGAAATATCTTACATATCTTTGGTTGGATTTCTTCCTGTCTCATTATTTTTTGTTATTATTGAAACTAGAATCTTTTTTCTCCATTGATTTTCTCTCTGGTCATTATCAGTGTGGAGAAAAGCTATGTCATTAGTATGGAAGAATGTTACATGTTTTATCACTTCTGTAACATATTATTCTTTGCTTCTATAGGCTTTTTATCTGACCTAGTATAACATCCAAAGTCATTATGCTGGCTTGTACAGCCTTACTGTGATCTGGTCCCATGACCCCCTTCTGGGTTTATCTCTTACCCTGCTCTTTGTTCCCCTTACAAATCTACATAATACACCTCCCTCATTTTCTCCTTTACCAGACTTGGTTTTCTTCCTAACTCTTGTTACTAACTGGCGCTTTATATCTTTAAGTTTTCTTTCCTGCCTCCTCACACTATAGTTAAGCTCCACGATGATGGGGACTTTGTTTTGTTTACTTTTGTAATTTCTCTACCTAGAGCAATGCCGGGCAGTCAGTAGGCTCTGGGTAAATACTTATTTGAGTGAGTGAAGAAATGAATCCAGCAGCTTTGTGGGATTCTCTGTTAGGAAATCAAAGACACAAGAGTAGAACTGTGACAGTGTGCAGATCATGACAGTATTGGAAGAGACAGCCTTTTATTATGACACCTTCTCCCCAGGACTCTGGTAGGCTCACACATAACTGGCTAACAGGATATCCAAGTAGACACATTATGTTCTTCCTGCGTGGTCTCCTCTGAAGTCTTGGAAGCGCCTTGAGCACTCAGGCCCTTTCTCCCCATAGGATGAGTTGTCTGTCCAGACTCTTCAGCACAATGTGGAGGAACATTCCTCATGAACTTTAGTCATTCCCTGACATATACACAGGGACCTCAAAATCTGCTTTGATTGGACCCTTTATAAGCACTGAGCCACGTGGCAGTTTGGCCAACAAAAGTGGCCGCCCTTGGCAGAACACTTTGTTGCACAAGTCACTGCATTGCTAGAAGTTCAGGCTTTTCTCACTGCTACTGATGCTCAACAGTACATTTGTCACTATCTGCACCAGTATATTTGCCCATTCATTCATTTATTCATTCTACAACTTTTGATAGAACAAGAGCATGCACAGGTGGGATGATCTGAGAGAATAGCATTGAAACATGTATATTATCATATATGAAACAGATCGCCAGTCCAGGTTTGATGCATGAGACAGGGTGCTCAGGGCTGGTGCACTGGGATGATCCAGAGGGATGGGATGCGGAGGGAGGTGGGAAGGGGGTTCAGGATGGGCAACACATGTAAACCCATGGCTGATTCATATCAATGTATGGCAAAAACCACTATAATATTGTAAAGTAATTAGCCTCCAACTAAAATAAATAAATAAAAAAATCAGCACCTAAACGAGAGGAAAAAAAAAATTAAAAAAAAGAGCAAGAGCATGCTTCAGGCACTATACCTGAAGTGGGGTTCAGTTCAGTTTAGTTGCTCAGTTGTGTCCAGCTCTTAGCAACCCCATGGATTATAGCACGCTAGCCCTCCCTGTCCATCATCAACTCCCAGAGCTTACTCAAAGTCATGTCCATTGAGTTGACGATGCCATCCAACAATCTCATCCTCTGTTGTCCCCTTCTCCTCCCGCCTTCAATCTTTCCCAGCATCAGGGTCTTTTCCAGTGAGTCAGTTCTTTGCATCAGGTGGCCAAAGTATTGGAGTTTCAGCTTCAACATCAGTCCTTCCAATGAACATTCAGGACTGGTTTCCTTTAGGATGCACTGGTTGGATCTCCTTGCAGTCCAAGGGACTCTCAAGAGTCTTCAACACCACAGTTCAAAAGCATCAATTTTTCAGTGCTAAGCTTTCTTTATAGTCCAACTCTCACATCCATACATGACTACTGGAAAAACCGTAGCTTTGACTAGATGGGCCTTTGTTGGCAGAGTAACGTCTCTGCTTTTAAATATGCTATCCAGGTTGGTCATAACTTTTCTTCCAAGAAGCAAGCATCTTTTCATTTCATGGCTGCATCCACTATCTGCAGTGGTTTTGGAGCTCAAAAAAATAAAGTCTGCCACTGTTTCCACTGTTTCCCCATCTATTTACCATGAATTGATGGGACCGGATGCCATGATCTTAGTTTTCTGAATGTTGAACTTTAAGCCAACTTTTTCACTCTCCTCTTTCGCTTTCATCAAGAGGCTCTTTAGTTCTTCTTCGCTTACTGCCATAGGGGTGGTGTCATCTGTATATCTGAGGTTATTGATATTTCTCCTGGCAATCTTGATTCCAGTTTGTGCTTCATCCAGCCCAGCATTTCTCATGATGTACTCTGCATATAAGTTAAATAAGCAGGGTGATAATATACAGCCTTGACATATTCCTTTACCAATTTGGAACCAGTCTGTTGTTCCATGTCTGGTTCTACCTCTTGCTTCTTGACCTGCATACAGATTTCTCAAGAGGCAGGTCAGGTGGTCTGGTATTCTCATCTCTTTCAGAATTTTCCACAGTTTATTGTGATCCACACAATCAAAGGCTTTGGCATAGTCAGTAAAGCAGAAGTAGATGTTTTTTCTGGAACTCTTTTGCTTTTTCAATGATTCAGCAGATGTTGGCAATTTAATCTCTGGTTCCTCTCTGCTTTTTCTAAATCCTATTTGAACATCTGGAAATTCAGGGTTCATATACTATTGAAGCCTGGCTTGGAGAATTTTGAGCATTACTTTGCTAGCGTGTGAGATGAGTGCAATGGTGCAGTAGCGTGAGCATTCTTTGGCATTGCCTTTCTTTGGGATTGGAATGAAAACTGATCTTTTCCAGTCCTGTGGCCACTGCTGCATTTTCCAAATTTGCTGGCATATTGAGTACAGCACTTTCACAGCATCATCTTTTAGGATTTTAAATAACCCAACTGGAATTACATCACGTCCACTAGCTTTGTTCATAGTGATGCTTCCTAAGGCCCGCTTGACTTCACATTCCAGGATGTCTGGTCTAGGTGAGTGATCACACCATCGTGATTATCTGGGTAGTGAAGATCTTTTTTGTACAGTTCTTCTGTGTATTCTTGCCACCTCTTCTGACTATCTCCTGCTTCTGTTAAGTCCATACCATTTCTGTCCTTTATTGTGCCCATCTTTATATGAAATGTTCCCTTGATGTAGCTAATTTTCTTGACGAGATATCTAGTCTTTCCCATTCTATTGTTTTCCACTGTTGCTTTGCATTGGTCATTGATGGGCGGAGTCATGCTCAGTAAATCTTTAATCTAATTTTCTGTTGATGGGCGGGACTGTGTTCCCTCCCTCTTATTTGGCCAGAGGCCAATCTATGGTGGAGGTGCTGAAGATAGCGGCCTCCTGCAAAAGGTCCCATGCATGTACTGCTACATTCAGTGCCCCCAACCCTGCAGTAGGCCACCACGCCTGCCAGAAACTCCTGAACACTCCTGGGCAAATCTGGGTCGGTCTCTTGTGGGGTCACTGCTCCTTTCTCCTGGGTCCTGGTGCACAAGTTTCTGTCTGTGCCCTCAAGAGTCTATTTCCCAGTCCTATGTAAGTTCTGGCAGCTCTGTGGTGGGGTTAATGCTGACCTCCTCCAAGAGGGCTTATGCCATGCCCAGGTCAGCTGCACCCAGAGCCCCTGCGCCTGCGGCAGTCCACTGCTGACCCGTACCTCCACAGGAGACGCTCAAACACAGCTCTGTCTCAGTCTTTGGGGAGTCTCTGGGTTCTGGTGTACACAAGATATGTCTGAGCCCCCCGAGCGTCTCTGGAGGGTATGGGGTTTTAATTCTAAATGCGATTTTGCCCCTCCTACTGTCTTGCTGGCGCTTTTCCTTTGCTCTTGGACGTGGGATATCTCCTCATGGTCGCTCCAGCGCCGCACAGCCGCTGCTTCCTGAAGTGGGGTAGGTTGTATAATAAGTATGGCAGAAACCATGCCTGTGACAGGGTTCATGGTTTATTAGTGGGAATAGTTAAAATACTGTATTCAGTGATGCCAGAGAAGAAGAGCAATTCATTCCACCTGTCAGAATCTTGGAAGATTTTACAGAGAAGGCAACAACTGGGTTTGGCCTTGTTTGTTAAAAGATCCAGTTTCTAAGGAGAGAATGAAAAACTATCTTTACAGAAGCAAAGTGTTTTCAGTCTAGAAATTTCAGTGACAGTAGTTTGTCATATGCGCAGAGATTTATTTATGAAGAGGTTCATTCTGTCATTCGGTATTATTCATAAAAACCAAAAAATGAAAAGTATTTAAATGTCCATTACTAAGAAACTGGTTTTATACTCTGCAAACTTTAATTATATTCAGTAAGTCTGCACGCACTGATTCATGTTAGAAAGATCTAACATTAAATATGAAAAAAAAAAAAAACCTCAAGGCTCAGAATAAGAAAGAAAAAGTTATGCTTATATAGGCACAGAGAAATTTTGGAAGGATACTGTGTGAGTTATCTATTGCTGCAAGACAAACCACTCTGCAACTTCATGATTCCAAACAAGCAAGTTTTTATGCTCTTGACTTCGTGTGTGAGGAATTTGGGCAGGGCAAACTGGGAAGGCCTACTTCTACTCCAGAAAAACTGGAGTCTCAGGTAGGTTGCTTGAATGGCTGGAGATAGCTGGGTTGCCTGAAGGAGGCATATGTCTGGCTGTTAGTTGGGTTCCTTGGTCTATTTAATGTGACTTCTTCAGTCACAAGGCTGGTGGCTAGGCTGAGTTAGTTGGAAGATCGGGAAATTTCCCTAGCCAGGGAAATTTCTCTCTCCTTCCCCCTTCTTCCCACATGGCATCTTCATGTAGCAAATTTGGGCTTCCCCACAGCAATGGCAGTCTCAGAGTAGTGCATGCTAAGTCGCTTCAGTTGTGTCTGATTCTTTGCAGCCCTATGGACTGCAGTCCACCAAGCTCCTCTGTTCCGGGGATTCTCTAAGCAAGAATACTAGAGTTTAAGATGGCTGGCTCCTTCCACAGTGAGTGTTCCTGAAGGCCCAGGCGGGAGCTACAAGGTTTCTTATAACCTGGCCTTGGGGGTATTTTAGAATATTACCTCTACCACATTCCATTAATCATGTGAATCCACTAAGACCACTTCAGATTCAAGGAATTAGATGCCCCCTCTTAGAGGTGAAAGAGCAAAAAACTTGCAAATGTCCTGCTTGTAAACTTAAATTTGATTGTCTTTAATTTCCCTTAATTTGTGTCTAAACTCAGATATATAAGAAGTTTGTTAAGAGTAATTGTGTCTGTAGAGGGACCCAGACAGAGGGTTTGGATATTAGGGAAACTTATATTTAATTGTATATAGGGAAACATATTTAATTGTGTATTTTCCAGAATAGTTTAATTAAAAAATAATTCTTATTCTATCTTATTATGTTTTCAGGAAAACAGCCCCCAGATGTAACTGTTACTCATACCGCTCAGGGATTTTAGGATTGTGTGACTTGTTGGCACACAGCAAGGAGTTGTACTCATTGGTTCAAGTTGTCCTTCAGTGTGCCTAGAAAATATTCACTGTCTTCCACAGATAAGGGGGCTAGATTCGGAGAATAGAGAAGGTAGAGGGCTAGAGGTTTAATCTAAGTTAACAACCTTAAGTTTTAAAAGGGGGGAGAAAAATTTAAACACAGTTGGATCTGTTTAGGGTTTTCATTTAAATTGAAATCACTCTGTACAGGAAAGGTTCATGTTTCCCCTAAACGTCCTGAATTCCCACCCCTTCCAGTTCAGCCATTTGATGGTGCTGGACCTGGAGTCTGTCAAACCAAAGGTGAAAGGTACTGGGCTGCTCCGGAACTCTGAGGTCCCTTAGGACCTGTCACAGTAGCATCCAGATTGCAAGATGGAGGTTAGATGCAAATGAATGTGGCCTCAGTTAAAAATAATGAATAACAAGGTAAATTTACATATACAAATGTATATGTGTGCATATTTTATGTCATGTATAGGTATGTTATATCATGTGGCTAGAATGTTATAGAAAGATTTAATCTACCACCTAGCATACACATACCATGGCTTTTTCTTAATAACACAATAGCCTGCCTCTCATGTGATTGCCAAGTCTGTTCCCTGCGGCTGTCTGGCTCTTGGCAACCTTGCAAGTTATTGAGTCGCCAAAGTGCCTCATCCTTTCCTGGGACCTGGAATAGAAGACTTTATTGGCTATATTGTCAGCAAAAGGAAAACTTTTGCTTTCTTAATTTGCTTGGTTTGCTGAAGCATGAGTCTTGAAAAATTCCAAATTTAGGATTGTGGTTATAATGTCTTTTGGACTTCTAATGTTATGTTTCTCTATTGAATTTTTATTTTAGGAAAAAATTTTTAATTTGAAAGTTTTCAGGGGAGAAAAGCATTTTTAAAATATTTGCTGAAGTTTTTATAAATGGCAACCAAATGCGATGGAAAAATCTGAATATTTGATTTTTTAAATCCAAGTATGCTCAGTTATCCATGAGACTAATGTTATGTAAACTGAATAATTTATTTAACAGAAATCTGCATTTTTCATGAATGCATTTTACCTTCTTTGTTAAGTTGTTATAAAGCTTTCTTTGGAGACACATGTCCTCAGTGTTTTGCTTAGAGATGATCTAAGTATCATAATCAGTTACCATGCATATAGAATATAGCTTGATCTTGTTTATTTGGCTAAACTGTCTGGCACAAATAGTATTGATAGTGGTGTTGATTAGATAGTATTGATGGTAATATTGACTATTGGTAATACTAATGACTTGCTAATTTTGGCTGTGTACCCTTCTTTTGATGTAAAACAGAAATTCTAATGAGATTTTTATGTGATTTAAGCAAATAAAAGACTTGAGGGTAGCATAGAAGGTTCCAGAGTAAAACACCTTATGATTGGGCCACCTAGGTAATTTCAGCAGCTAAGGTGCTTGCAGGCTGCGTGTCTGTAGGAAAACTCAGTTTTCCTGCTCCCTTTCTTTGTTTGGAATGCTGAAAGCCTTCTCTGTATTGCTGAAATAGGGCTATTGTCCTCACCTTGGCTTAAAAATGAAAGCTTAATTTTGAGTTCACGCCTATTCTTCTTCTCACTAGTTTGCAACAATTAAAATCATCCTGCTTTGGTGCCACTTAATTAATACCAGTAACGTGCATGTGAAAATTACAGTTATCATATGATCCAGAATGTATATTTTATTTTCCTAGATTTTCATGAAAATGAAAACTAAGAGTTAAAAAATGTTTCCGTGCTCTTAAGAAAACTACTATTAGAAAGATTGATTGAAATTCAAAGATGGATCAAATATGTGTGTTGTGTGTAATTTTTTTAAACATGTAAGAAAAAATGAAATGTTCCAGAGAAACTCACAGACCCATAAAGCCTCAGTATGAGAAACATTGCTGAAGAATCAAACCATAGAGGAGCCTCTAATAAATGCCTTAGAATTCTGTCCTCTACCCACTCTCGACCTTTCAGATAACTGCTGCTGCTACTTCTCTTTCTCATATTTGCTTTTACTTTTGATGGACATGCCTTAGACTCTTAACAGACTTTGAAAAAACATTACTACCAGAGAAAGGTTGCCATCATTGTCCTTACGGCTCTTTGAGATTCTGATACCTCCATCCTTAAGCTTTCTCATTATCTCTACTCCTCTCTTGCCAGCCTATCTTTTTGCTCTCCGTAGATCAGTTTCCAATGGTAAGGGAAGCAGTAACTCAGATTTGGCCTTTGCTGCCCACATTAGTGGATTGAACAGTGTCCCTCCAAATTTATGTCCACCTGGAACCTCAGAATGCGACCTTATATGGAAGTGTAATTATGAAGCATTCCTACTGATTTGGTGTGGGTCCTAAATCCAGTGACTGGTGTCCATATAAGAAGAGGAGACACAGAAGCACAGAGAAGATACCCACATGAAGAAGGAGGTAGAGCCTGAATGATGTAGTTATGAGCCGAGGAACGTCAAGGGGGTACTGGGAGCCTCTAGAAGCTAGCAAAAGGCAAGGAAGGACACTCCCCTAGATGTTTCAGAGGGAACATGGCCCTGACATCACCTCAGTTTCTAACTTCTAGCTTCCAAGACTGTGAGGGAATAATGTCTCTTCTTTTAAGCCTCCTAGATTGTGACAATGATCGCAACCCTAGAACACTAATACACACACATACCAAAATATATTGATCATACCCTTTGTCATACTTTTCTCCAGCTCTTTTTCTTTCTAGTCCTTCTTCCAAATATCTCTTCTTTCATTCTTCATTTTTGTATCTTAAGTTATTTCACCTCTTTGTAGTCAAACTCCACTGTTTAATAAGGGATGATAAGTTTTAGCTGTAGAGTACAAGCCATCCTTTCACACAAAACTGCTTCCTATTTCCTGTTAAGAGCAGTGTAGACAATAGAGCCACAATAAATGGTGCTAAGATTTGGTTTTCCACTAGACATTCAGATGAGATCATGGAGAAAAGAGGCAACATGTAGAAGGATTCCCTCCATCTTGGGAAATACTTAGCAGTCTTGTTTATCAAAGGCTCAAGTTTTGTGAGAAAGTTTATTGCATTAATTTTTGTTACAGGAAGATTATTTTAGCTGACTTTCTTCTTCCAAGTAAAATTCATGGAGTGCTAACAGTGTCTTAGGCTGAATCCTGAGCCAAAATAATTTGGTTACCCCTAGATGAATAATGGCTTCATTAATTGGGCATTGGACAAAATGTTCTTTTCCTTTCCTTGTCCTTAATTACATTAATTAGCCACAGTTTCTGTGGCATTGTATGTTTTGTGCATAACACATTCCAGGGCAGTTCAAGTAAGGTGATTTAAAAATTGGATTTGTGTATCAAAACCCCAAATCCAAACCAAACCAAAACTCACATTTCTTCCATGCCAATGAAAAGGAAAGTAAGTCCTAAAAATTGCATTTAAGAACATGTGAGATCTTGCCTGATATAAACAATATGTACTATTACAGAATGATAGCCCTATTAAATTCCATGAGAAAATATGGCTTGTTATAATTTCAGGCAGTAGTTGAGAAAACCTGTATCAGTTTGGTACTAATAACTGTCATACTTTAAATCAGGGCAAAACCAAATCCTGACTAGGCAGAAATATAAACTTTTTATTTTATCAGGACTTTAAAAGTAGTCAGATGAGGATTTCACCAATACTTCCAGATTTTAGAGACTTTCAGAATTGATATTTTAAATTATTTTAAAGTTTTTTGCCTGTGGGAATATTAACTTAAAATAGTTACTCCTATAGTGCATTAATATGACATTTTCAAGTGCCAACAAAAATTCTATATGTAGTTTATGATGTGAAAAGGAACCCTGAAAGAATTTCTAAATATCCTGAATATGTTTACATTCTTAAAGAAGATAAAGAAAAAGTTAAATTTGTGCCTAGAATTTTACCAAACAGCATTTAGACTTTTAGTTTTATGATGAAGATCATTTTATGTCATACTTTTTTTTCTCATCTCCTATTGCTTTCAAGATTTGCTCTTTTTAGCTTTCTTGTATGATTATTTAGCTGATATTGCATAAATGATAATAATAACCCTTCTTTTCCTACCCATAACTTTACTGTGTGTTTGCAATATGTCACAGACATTGTTCAGCTTTTTAATCTTTTTTTTTTCCCCGTGTATTTTCTTCTTTATTTCCCCCCTCACCCCTGGACCCTGTTCTAGAGTATGACCTTCTCAGTTTGAGTTTCCAAGTCTGATCTGAGTTATCTGTAAAATGGGTCTTTATGACCTTCTGCTAATACTGGCTTGGGCACTGCTTAGCTTTCAGATCTCACACTGGAGTCACTGAGAGTAAGAGTAGTATATTTGTTGGGGTTAATTTCAGCTGTGATAGAGAGCCCAGAGTTTTTTAAAAGCTTTATTTTATTGAAGTAGAGTTGATTTTACAATGTTGTATTAATTTCTACAGTACAACAAAATGTTTCAGTTATATATATATATATTTTTTCATTATGATTTATTGCAAGATATAGAACATAGTTCCCTGCAGTATACAGTTTATCTGTTCTATATATAATCAATCCATTCTTCCTTCACCTCCCATCCCCCTTTGGCCACTGCAAATCTGAGAACTCAAAGTTTAATGCCTGTAATTATGACACAGCAGAAAAATATGAGATATTGGCATAAGCAATGCTTAAAGTTCAGAAATTTGAACTTCTAGATTAGCTTTATGATCCTCTTTGTGGAGGTTCCTCAGACCAATTATACAATCTCTTTCTCCTATATGGTATTTTAAAAAAATATGATTCTTGATATATTTGTATATTTTCAAATTTCAAATATATTTTCAACTATTTTTATGAAGAAATATGTTCATTTCTTTTCTTTGAAGACAACCTTGCACAGCATGTAGTTATTTCTTTGAATCAACAGTGACGTCATACTCAAAGTATACAGTCTTATTGCCAAGTTTCCTGATGAAGTAATTGTCTGTTGGTATGTAAGAACCCACATCAATTGAAACTATTTCTCATGATGTCACTGGTGTCAAGGCAGGGGTCCAGAAGACAGGATTCTGTCTGACCTTCAGGGTATAGAAACTTGCTATTAGCTACCTAAATAAATAAATGAGATTAAGAGGTTCAATTGAGCAATTCCAGTTAAGTAATTTAAAATTTTTAATTTATGATGATTTTCCCAGTTTTATCCAGCTCTGTTTCAGAGGTTGAAGTTTTCTTATCCTGTTATTTTGAATATATCAAACATACATAAGAATCAAATATGTAGGAGAGTACTATTAAAACTCATATATCTCTGCATAGATTCTACAAATAACATTTTGCTATGTTTGCTTATTCACATTTATTTATCTATCCCTTTATATTGATGGAGTTTTTAAACATCATTAGACACTAACAAAGGCCAGCTATTAGACTGCATACATTTGGAAATTTAAAGGAAAATTAAAACATGGCTACTAGTCCTTCAAGAACATTCTTTATGACAGAAAGAGTGATTGATTTTAAGATAATTATTATTCAAGTAATACATTGTGGCACCTTATTAGTGAAATTGAGATTGAAGGTGAAAAAAAATTCCATATGAAAAAAATAGGGACTCTAAAGAAATGAGTGCAGTTTTAGAAAATCCTTGTACCCTAATGTCTGCATGTTGTTGACTGTAAAAAGACAGACTTTCAATTCTTGCTTAGTCATTCAGTCGTGTCTGACTGTTTGTGACCCATGTACTGCAGCCTGCCTGGCTCCTCTGTCCATGGGATTTAATAGGCAAAAATACTGAAGTGGGTTGCCATTTCCTCCTGTAGGGAATCTTCCCGACCCGGGGACTGAAACAGCATCTCTTGGATTTCCTTCATTTCAGGCAGATTTCACTGAGCCACCTGGGAAGCCCAGATTTTCAATTCAGAAAACATGAATTCTAGAGGCTTCCTAGAGCCACATCATTATGTCATACCAAGCAGTCCAGATTGAGATCCAAATTGAAGTACACTAAAACTCTGATGGCACTTTATCCCTTTAGCCTAACAGAAATCTGTGTTAGTAGATCCCTTTGATTTTATTGTTGAAAGATTCCCAGAAATAAAAGAATTGTACACCCTGACTCCTTGTTTCCCTACTTAACAAAATTTTTAAAAAGGTATCCTTAGTGATAACAGGGAGAGTTGTGCTGGCTCTCAGTTTCCAAACCTCCTCAGGGATGGATAGCTGTGCCTTTGATGTGCTGATAGATTTATGTCCTACATATTTTAATTTTTAGTTTAGTGGGACATACAGCATAAAAATTAGACAAACTTTTGCAAAGCATGCTAAAACAAAATTGTAAAGAAAACAGAAAAAAAAGTATGTCCTCTGGACCACCCTGGCCTTTGAGAATTGATCACAAAGTTTGCAAAATTAATTATTGGTGACTCATTATGCAAGGAAAAATAGTCCTTCCTGGGTAGTAAAAATATTTTGTTGTTTTCTAAATTTAACACCATATGCTCTGGAGTCTTGTTCATAAGAAAAGTCATCCCTGTGTCTTCCTTTCACAGATTTTTTCCCCCTATGAGTTTAAAAAAATCTATTTACTGGAACCATGTATTTCTTCAAGCTCTAACAACAATATTCCATATTGTATGATTCCGTTTATATAACATTTTTGAAATGACACAATTATAGAAATGGAGGACAGATGAGTGGTTACCAGAGGGTGGGGAAGAGAGAGGAAGGAGCTGGGTATGGTTATTAAGGGGCAACACAAGTGATACTTGTATGGTGAAGCTTTTCTGTGTCTAGACTATAGTGTAGAAACATGAACATATACAAAGGACAAGGTTACATAAAGCTAAATACACTCATGTATACCAATGAGTGTAAGTACAACTGTTGAATCTGAAAAAGATAGATGGCTTGTACCAATGTCATTATCCTAGTTATAATATTGTACTAATGTTGTGTAAGATGTTATATAGAGAAGAGCTAACATATATCCTACTCAAACTCTTCCAGAAAATTGCAGAGGAAGGTAAACTGCCAAACTCATTCTATGAGGCCACCATCATCCTAATACAAAAACCAGACAAAAGATGCCACAAAAAAAGAAAACTACAGGCCAGTATAACTGATGAACATAGATGCAAAAATCCTCAACAAAATTCTAGCAAACAGAATCCAACAACATTTTAAAAACATCATACATCATGACCAAGTGGGCTTTGTCCCAGGGATGCAAGGATTCTTCAATATCCGCAAATCAATCAATGTGATATACCACATGAACAAATTGAAAGATAAAAACCATATGGTTATCTCAATAGATGCAGAGAAAGCCTTTGACAAAATGCAACATCCATTTATGATAAAAACCCTCCAGAAAGCAGACACAGAAGGAACATACCTCAACATAATAAAAGCTATATATGACAAACCCACAGCAAACATTATCCTCAATGGTGAAAAATTGAAAACATTTCCCCTAAAGTCAGGAACAAGTCAAGGGTGCCCACTCACCACTACTATTCAACATAGTTTTGGAAGTTTTAGCCACAGCACTCAGAGAAGAAAAAGAAATTAAAGGAGTCCAGATTTGAAAGGAAGTAAAACTCTCACTGATTGCAGATGACATGATCCTCTACATATAAAACCCTAAAGACACCACCAGAAAATTTCTAAAGCTAATCAACGAATACAGTAAAGTTGCAGGATATAAAATTAACACACAGAAATCCCTTGCATTCCTATACACAAACAATGAGAAAACAGAGAAATTAAGGAAACAATTCCACTCACCATTACAATGAAAAGAATAAAATACTAAGGAATAAATCCACCTAAAGAAACAAAAGACCTATATATAGAAAACTATAAAACACTGATGAAAGAAATCAAAGATGACACAAATAAATGGAGAAATATACCATGATACTGAATCAGAAGAATCAATATAGTGAAAATGAGTATACTACCCAAAGCAATATATAGATTCAATGCAATCCCTATCAAGTTACCAATGGTATTTTTCAGAGAACTAGAACAAATAATTTCACGATTTGTATGAAAACACAAAAAACCTCGAATAGCCAAAGCAATCTTGAGAAAGAAGAATGGAACTGAAGGAATCAACCTGCCTGACTTCAGGCTATACTACAAAGCTACAGTCATCAAGACAGTATGGTACTGGCACAAAGACAGAAATATAGATCAATGGAACAAAATAGAAAGCCCAGAGATAAATCCATGCATCTGTGGGCATCTTGTCTTTGACAAAGGAGGCAAGAATATTCAATGGAGAAAAAAGAATCTCTGTAACAAGTGGTGCTGGGAAAACTGGTCAACCACTTGTAAAAGAATGAAACTAGAACACTTCCTAACACCATACACAAAAATAAACTCAAGATGGATTAAAGATCTAAACACAAGACCAGAAACTATAAAACTCCTAGAGGAAAACATAGGCAAAACACTCTGACATAAATCACAGCAGGATCTTAGAAATAAAAGCAAAAATAAACAAATGGGACCTAGTTAAACTTAAAAGCTTTTGCACAATGAAGGAAACTATAAGCAAGGTGAAAAGATAGCCTTCAGAATGGGAGAAAATGATAGCAAATGAAGCAACTGATAAAGAATCTCAAAAATATACAAGGAGCTCATGCAGCTCAATACCAGAAAAATAAATGACCCAATCAAAAAATGGGCCAAAGAACTAAACAGACATTTCTCCAAAGAAGACATACAGATGGCTAACAAACACATGAAGAGATGCTCAACATCACTCATTATCAGAGAAATGCAAATCAAAACCGCAATGAGGTACCATCTCATGCCAGTCAGAATGGCAACTATCAGAAAGTCTACAAACAATGAGTGCTAGAGAGGGTGCAGAGAAAAGGGAACCCACTCACACTGTTGGTGAAAATGCAAACTAGTACAGCCACTATGGAGGACAGTGTGGAGATTCCTTAAAAGGCTGGAAATAGAACTGCCATATGACCCAACAGTCCCACTGTTGGTCATAAACATCGAGGAAACCAGAATGGAAAGAGACAATGTGTACCCCAGTGTTCATCACAGCACTGTTTACAATAGCTAGTACATGGAAGCAACCTAGATGTCCATCTGCAGATGAATGGATAAGAAAGTAATGGTACATATATGCAATGGAATATTACTCAGCTATTAAAAAGAATGCATTTGAATAAGTTCTAATGAGGTGGATGAAACTGGAGCCTATTATACAGAGTGAAGTAAGTCAGAAAGAAAAAAAACAATACAGTATATTAACACACATATATATGGAATTTAGAAAGATGGTAACAATGACCCTATATGCAAGACAGCAAAAGAGGCACAGATGTAAAGAACAGACTTTTGGACTCTGTGAGAGAAGGCGAGAGTGGGAGGATTTGAGAGAATAGCATTGAAAAATGTCTATCACCATATGTGAAATAGATTGCCAGTCCAGGTTCGATGCATGAGACAGGGTGCTCAAGGCCTATGCACTGGGGTGACCCTGAGGGATGGGATGGGAAGGGAGCTGGGAGGGGTGTTCAGAATGGGGGACACATGTACACCCATGGCTGGTTCATGTCAATGTATGGCAAAAACCACTACAACATTGTAAAGTAATTAGCCCCCAGTTAAAGTAAATTAATTAATTTAAAAAAAGATGTTGCCACTAAGGTAAATTTGGTGAAGAGTACATGGGCTGTCTCTGCACTATTTTTTTTTTTTGCAACTGCATGTGAATCTACAATATTGTAAAAATGAAAAGCTAAAGAGATTTATTCAATGACTTTCTTTGGGGGGGATAATTTTCTTGTTAAAAAACAGCATTCACTTCATCTAGCTTTTTTTTTCAACTAGCATTTTTAAAGTTTCAGTGATATATATTGAATAAGTTGGAAATTAATTGGAATCTCAATAAAATAACACTTAATTTCTTAAACCTCATGATAATTTTCTTTTCTACCTTTTCTTGATGTATTTTTCAATAGAACAGTCCCATTGTTTCCTGTGAACATTTAAAGGGAATATTTTTACAAGAATAAAAGTGAACAATTTATTTTTAAAAAGAAGAAGAAATATGATACAACCAAAATTTAGCATATTTTGAACTTTGTATCTCTAGAGAATATACTTACATTAAATAATGATGAATTATTATAGACCATAAAGGCATGCATATTGATTTCTCATTGATTAAATGCTGAATTTCTGGTGTTGTGGAATAAAAAATATTCCATCAATGTTAATTACTAACTGATGTGCTGTGTATAGACTTAAAAAAAAAATAAAGCAATCATACCACTTACCAAGTTTATCTAATCAGTAGAGACAAACCAAACCAAGGGGGTCCTGGTAAAGACTGCTAGATATCCTTAAAGAAAATTCCATTATACATGATAAATTGGGGTATTCAGGGTTTTGACAATTTCTATGACTGAAAGGAAATTATTTTCAGAATTTTAATTCGATGGGCTTGGATAATTGATTCTGTAAGAGCTAGAGGCCCAAAGGGCATGCAAGTATAAAACCAAGTACATATGGTTACTGTGTCTCCAGGCTTTGAGAATGCCAGATAGCTTTAGTCTGTTTGGATACTCAGGTATCCCATTCCAGTGGGTAAGCTGCTCCTATATCCCCAAGGTAAACTGAAGCTTTTTTTATTTTTTGGCTGATGACAGCATATCTATTAGCTAGGAACTGCTGCCTGTCCAATCCCTGTGTTTTCTCTGCTTTGTTCCTCTGCTGCCAAGTTTTGAACTAGTGAAAAGATGTAAATTAATCTCCTATTCCTGAGTATCAATTCAATGGAATAAAAGCTATCTGTGACATTTTTGCAAATCTAGTGTAAAATATATATATTTTAGGAATACAGTGACCCAAAGAGAGCTTGCAGGTTAAGATGTGTCCAGGAGACCTACTGAATATATGAAATGAACACCTCAAGACACATTTTTTGCCTTAAGGAATCAAGTCTTGGGAGAGAGAGAAGGCATAAACCATTATAATCAGAGTGCTATGAT